>NC_060171.1:6995463-7048831 GCF_021292245.1 Micropterus dolomieu
AGAATGATACAATTTGATTCTATTGACCATAAAAACCTGGAGGACATAATACAACATCTGAAATCCTCCTCATGCTGCCTTGATATTCTGCCAACAGGTTTTTTCAATAATGTTTCTAAATGCATGGCCTCAGATCTACTACAAATTGTCAACATGTCTCTCCTCTCAGGTTTTTTCCCACAGGCCCTGAAAACTGCAGTCATTAAGCCACTCTTAAAAAAGAGCAATTTAGACAGGTCACTAATGAGCAATTATAGGCCCACATCAAATCTCCCATTTTTAAGTAAAATCATTGAAAAGGCTGTTTTTCAACAGCTTAGTGCTTTCTTGGCACTAAATAACTGTTTTGATGTCTTCCAGTTAGGATTTAGACCACACCATAGCACTGAGACAGCTCTTGTTAAGGTCTTCAATGACATCCATTTAAACACTGACAGTGGCAGAATTTCAGTCTTAGTATTATTGGATCTCAGTGCTGCATTCGACACGGTCGACCACAACATATTACTAGACAGACTTGAAAACTGGGCTGGACTTTCTGGCACAGTACTAAAATGGTTTGAATCCTACTTAAAGGACAGGGACTACTTTGAGTCTATATGTAATCACACATCTGAGCTGACAAAAATGACACGTGGAATTCCCCAAGGCTCCATTCTGGGGCCTCTTTTGTTTAACATTTACATGCTTCCACTGGCTCAGATTATGAAAAACAACAAAATATGTTACCAGAATTATGCAGATGACACACAGATTTACATAACCATTTCACCAGGGGACTATGATCCCATAAAAGCGCTGAGTAACTCTATTGAACAGGTCTACGGTTGGATGTGCCAGAATTTTCTTCAATTAAACAAAGATAAAACTGATATTGTTTTTGGAGCCAAGGAAGAATGACTGAAAGTCAGTGCTCAACTTCAATCTGTAATGTTAAGAACCACAAATCAAGCCAGAAATCTTGGTGTAGTCATGGACTCATGAATTTGCGGAGCCACATTAAGACAATTACAAAGTCAGCCTACTATCACCTGAAGAATATATCAAGGATTAAAGGACTTATGTCTCAGCAAGACCTGGAAAAACTTATTCATGCATTTATCTTCAGTCGACTCAACTACTGTAACAGCGTCCTTACAGGGCTCCCTAAGAAATCCATCAGACAGCTGCAGCTGTTTCAGAACGCTGCTGCTCGAGTCCTGACTAAGACCAAAAAGGTGGATCACATCACTCCAGTTCTGAGGTCTTTACATTGGCTTCCTGTATGTCAAAGAATTGATTTCAAAATCCTGCTGTTAGTTTATAAAGCACTAAATGGTTTAGGGCCAAAATACATTTCTGATCTTCTGCTTCGTTATGAACCATCCAGACCTCTCAGGTCGTCTGGGGCAGGTCTGTTTTCTGTCCACAGAGTCAAAACTAAACAAGGAGAAGCAGTGTTCAGTTATTATGCTCCATTTATCTGGAAGAAACTCCCAGATAACTGCAGGTCTGCTGAAACTGTCAGTTCTTTTAAATTACGACTGAAGACTTTCTTTTTACCACTGCCTTGAACTAGTAGAATCATAACTTACACTGCACTGTAACTTTTACTGTTCTGTTTTCTTTTTCTTTGTTTTAAATATTAACACTATTTAAAAAGCTTAGAGTAATCTTTTGATTCTACCATCTCACATGGCTGATCCTCAGTTAACAGAGCCGAGTCCCTATTTTGTCCGCTGTTAACTTGTTGACAGGGCCCGCTGTCAACCGCTTTTACTAGAGTTTGTATCGTGGACAATCTGGATTTACAGTGACGACTGTATCTAAGTCCCTTAGGGTTAGAGTCCCTAAGTAACTTGTTGACAGGGTCCCGCTGTCAACCGCTTTTACCAGAGTTTGTAGCGTGGACAATCTGGATTTACAGTGACGACTGTATCTAAAGAAGGGTTAGAGTCCCCTTAGGGTTAGAGTCCCTAAGTGTTAAAGGGTTAGGGTCCCCTTAGGGTTAGAGTCCCTAAGTAACTAAAGGGGGGATTAGAGTGGGAGATGGGGAATCAAAGGAGTAAAATATGTAAAGGTGGGTGACCTGCCTGTTTTTATTTTCTATTTAACTTTTAAACTTTTTTGTATTTCTCTGTTGCTTTTGTGTTTTATGTAAAGCACTTTGAATTGCCTTGTTGTTGAAATGTGACAAATGAACTTGCCTCGCCTTGCCTAGCCTAAACTGAAAGGCTATGACAGTGTTAGTCAACAAACTTCGAGTCGGATAGTCACAGAAAACAAATTTAAACATCAAACTCCATTCAGGAGCTGTGCATTGTCACCGAGATGAGCATTTCACAGGACTGTTGCAACCAGGGGTGTTTTTAGGATGTTGAAATATTGGTGGCTTAGCCCAGCCCATAAAACTTAATATCTTCACATAATAATTGATACTTAACCCCAAAGTTAAGTCTGTAAAGCAGTAAAGCAACAGTAAACATCCTCTACTTATACGGCACAACAACACAAACAAACAAACTATTAACTGTCTCATTTTGATGTTGCTAAATTGTAATATCATGTGTCTAATTATAATAATACAACAACAAAACTGCAGCAATATGAGCCAGGGGGTCTGGAGGTACTTCCTGCATTCTGGTGTTTTTCTGCACCAATTTCTGCCTTTTCTGCATCAATTTATTGTGGCAATTATTTATGTAAAGGGACACACAAAATTCAGGTAGCAGCAGGTGGCTGAATCTTTGTGAGCCGGTTTCACTGGTTGCTTTTAAATGACTGGAAGGCTGGCAATTCTGCCTTCAGATGTTATGACTGATTACTCGTTTGATCGTCCTTGTTGCTGAATTGTCTTGAATATTCAAGAACATTTTGATATTTTATGACCTTGTAACTGATTATTTATTCCCATCTTAAATGTGCAATTGTACTACTGCCTGCCTTGGCCAGGATACTCTTGGAAAAAGAGTTTTTCTGGTTTAATAAAAGGTATAATAAAACAATTTAAAATCTAAAACTGTAACAGAATATAATGCAGAGCAGCTCTAAGGCATTCTGGGTTGCTTTCAGATACGTTTCTCCTGTAGATCAACTTTTAATATCATCACTGCTAAATCAACACACACACAGGCCTAATTAATTGAGGTAACCTCTTTAAATAAGCATGTGGCACCTTTTTACATCATCAATAATAAATTAAATCATTTTAATTCAGTTATAAACTCCTGGACTTTAATAGCTCCTGTGTTTCAGCAGGTTTTCTGCTCATGTTCAAAGTTCTGCATATTCAGAATCTAACTGAGTTCTCTGACATTTCTAGAATAATATTTAGAGAGGTCAAACAGAATAAATCATCATAAACTTTGCAATCAATCCGCGGTCCACCTGCGTACCGCACCGTGTGGAAGGGATCCATACCATGGATTATGCGACGCATTGCACCACTACTATCCATGGTAGTGTGGGGATTTAATTCTTGCATGTTTTGTTGTGCAGGATCACAGGTCCAGGTCCAGATCCCTATGTGTCCACATGAGGAAAGGTCAAGATAGGCTATGAGAGTAAAAATGGACTGCCTATTGCATTAGACTAGGCAACTTGATGAATTTATTTTTTTAAGTAGCCCATTAAAATATTCCTACAAAAGCACTGAAGAAGTTAAAGTTCTAAAATTTTTGATTTGTTTTCATTCATAAGAACGTCTCAAAACATCCCACTATTTATTAGCCTTGTTATGGCAGACTAGGGAATGGAGACCAGCGAGTTAACTTCCAGGCAGGCTGTGAGCTGAGTGAGGCAGTGACAGAATTTCCAGGCAGGCCAGCAATCCTGAGCAATGGGAGACTAGGTAAGTGATCTCACAAGAAACAAACAATAGAATATATAACACAAGGCTAGTTGGCCACAGCGCAAATACCACTGAGGTAAGCTGGCAATCTGGCGACAAGTGAGGTGAAGAACCGGGTTGATATACTGCAGAGTCTTGATTAGTGGAATGTGGATCAGGTGTGCAGGTGGAGCGCCAGGCCCAGAGTGAGAAGCCACGCCCAGACAACACAGAGAGACAGACAGACTAACAGGAGACACAGGGAGGGAAGAGAACATAAACACAAGGGGTCGGGGAGGAGAACTGCAGACTCATAACAAGCCTACTTATAAACGCCAACAGGGTTTATAAACTGCAGCTTGGAAAAGATAACTGCCATGGCAGCACTAGTAGGCCTACTGGTGCCACTGGCCAGTGGCAGGTAGAGTACTCACAATCTTTACTCAAGAAAAAGTACAAATACTCCCATAAAAAGTAAAAGAAAAACAATGACAAACCTATTTCATCTGCTGTTCATCAGGTTAAAAACAGCTGTGGAACATGATTATTTCTAGGGAATGCAATTTGCTTTGCTTGCTGATTATATGTAATTTAGCTTTTTCTACAATTCTGTCCACAATTATTTTCCTTTTAAATTGATAAGAACATAAGAATCCATGTTTTGAAGAGAGAATTTTTTTTTCTGAGGGTGAAATTGAACACACTATCCTTTTATTACAAGTTGTGTACCTTACCAACTGAGCTAACCAAACAATATATTAATATAGGTCAACATTATGCCTTATATTCTCATCCACCATCTAATGGTTGAAAACATTGCTCCGATGCAAAACTTATTTGCCAACCCCTGCTGTATATTATCACTACTACTTCTTCTTCTAATGTACGTATAGTGATGAGTGTCTGCACTGCCTGAATTCTACCAGAAGTAGAACAAAACGCACTGTCAAACGCTCTGTAACGCTGTTTGTCCATTTTCAGCTACTGTAGAAACTTGACGATGCAACATGGCGACGTCCATGGAAGGGGGTGCGTAATGGTTAATTATGTAAGGTCTTTACACACCACTGAAAACATAGTTATGGATATTTTATTGCATTTCTGTCAATAGATCCACAGAAATATTACACATTGAACCTTTAATTTCTTGGTAAATAAATTTGTTTACTTAGTGACAAGTCCAGTGCAGTACTTTTACTTGTAACAGAGTGATTTTACAGTGGGGTCTTAGCATTCTCACTAAAGTATAGGATCATTTCATTTGCTAATGTAGTGTTTCTTTTACTTGCAAGTGCTAATTTTGAAGTCTGTCTGAGAGCTAACGTTGGCAGCGACTGACTAGCGAGTGTGTTACAGAAGCCTGAAACGATGCACGGTGAGTCAGCATTGCCAGCAGCGAGAAAAAAATTTAAACTATACTTTAACAGAAATTTTTGTGTTTTTCAGTTTAATCAATATTTGGAAGTTCTGAATTGATTTAGAACCTTAGAAGATTAGAATAGTGATTCTTACTTAATTCTATTTTCTCCCCACACCTACTTATCCACGGTCTCCGCTGTTACTGTTGCATAGTATCTCAGGGTTTCTGTAGGTCCAGACTCAGCATACTGCAGGGCCTCATGGGATTTTATGCTGTTTTGTTTCTCATTTTCCACCAATTATGTCCTGGACACAAACCTAGATGCAGACAGAAAGACATACAGAAACACACACAAGATAATTGGTCTTCGTCAGGATGAATACAATTATTAACAAGTTTTTGTATTTTAAGGATTTCACTGATTGCACAATTTGTGGGGTTCTAAGAAGTAACTGGGAATTGCTCCAGCAATTCATGCATTAATGATTTTTGTTTGTAAGTGTATAGTAAATTCTCAACTGATGAGCATCAAATGGCATTCCTAAATCACGTAAAAATTTAAATTCATAATTTACATATTAGAGTGTTTATGAGACCTTGTCATGTCAGGTTATACAATCCATGGTTTCCCCTGGCAATAACAGCTGATCAATATCATTGATCGGCTAAGTTGGAAAACTTCAGATGTGCATTCACTTGCATACATTTTTGGTTTTGACTTGGCAAGCTACTGTCCATACTTGATGGGATTTTGGCATCACAAGGCCATATACTAATAATTGCCATATTCAAAATTAAATGTTAAATAGTAATTAGCCACACGCTTCAATTTCCTTTTATAATTAATTTTTTCAAGAGGCTAAAAATAAAACATAACTACCAGTTAAGATAACATAAGTAACATGTGTGTTTAATATTGTACATGGACCCTTATGAATAAAATAAATGAGCCGCGCCAGTGAGCCAGCATGCAGAGTACCAGGGCCCTAAAAATGGTATACCTAAAAGGAATGCAGCCATTATTATTCTATTAAAGGTATCCTGTTGAGTTTTCTTGTAAACACACAGAGTTTCTGTTTGCATTCAGTGTTTCTCACAAAAACACACTGTGTGTCCTTGGGGTTTAACAAACATGTTGGATGCATTTACGTCCTCATAAAACATTGGTAAAGCGGAGAATTGTGAATTGTTTACATCCACGTTTGCTTGCTTGCAGTCTTCTGTTTAACTGTGTTTGTTGGCACATTGCTACGCCTCCTTGCGCATTAACGTGGCTGCTGATCAATAGAATAGCCTGAAACCAACGGCAGAAATGTGAATCCCGACATCCTCACTACATAGACCTACAAGTAATCAAAAACTTTGGAGGGGACTTTGTCGCTGTCATTTTAATTGTTTAGCAGCCTCAACTTATTTACATGGTTTAAATCGCTACTAACACAGGAAATGTGTAAGGTCACAGGAAAATCTACCACGTGGCAGTCCTTATATGTCCTATACATGTCTCTCTCCATCATCCTCGGGCAATGGTGCAAAAGGCTCGACACCAAGCCAAACATGTAGCAGTCCTATGACATCTTTTCCTATGTCTTCCCAGGTCAATGCCACTTAACTCTCCTCGTTTACTCCTCTCACGTAGAGTGAGGCATCAGAACTCCTGACCCCTAGCCGTCCCACTACATACCCACTGGACCCGATTCCTACCAGTCTCCTTCAAGCCATATCTCCTACCGTAGTGTAGGCAATAACTCATGTGATAAATTCTTCCCTGGCTTCGGGAACCTTCCCAACTGCTTTCAAAAGGGCTTGGGTTACATCCCTACTCAAAAAGCCCTCCCTCAACCCTACTCAAGTTGAGAACTATCGGCCAGTTTCACTTCTACCATTTCTATCCAAAGCTATCAAACGGGCAGTCTTTAAAACAGGTCTCAGGTTATGACTTCCTAGGTCCATCATCAGTCTGGTTTTAAGAGTAGCCACTCTACTGAAACGGGTTAGAGTTTGCTGCCCTGAATCTTACCTCTCTGGGCGTTCCTTCAATGTGTCATGGCAAGGACAATTGTCCTCCATTTGCTGACTCTCCACAGGGGTGCCCCAAGGCTCGGTGCTAGGGCCCCTTCTCTTCTCTATTTACACCACCTCACTGGGGCTTCTCTTAAAACTGCTACGCAGACTATACACATATCTACCTATCATTCCTGACAACCCCACCATCCCAGCACGGATTATAGACTGTCTCTTGGACATATCTGCATGGATGAAACCTTGCCATCTTCAGCTTAACCAAGACTAAACTCTTGGTCATTTCAGCCAATCAGTATATCCACCATAACATCAAACTGCATTTTGGCTCTTCAACAATCACTCCAATCTCTCCAAGATGGTGAGAAACTTGGGTGTCACGATTGATGACTGTCCTTTTCAGACCATGTTGCTGCTGTCTCTCGGTCGTGCCGCTTTCTCTATACAACATCAGAAAAATCAGGTCCTACCTTACTCAGTACGCCACCCAGCTTCACCCAGCGGTGAAATCCCTACAAATGATTCAAAAAGCTTACGTTCCTTCTCGGCCACTGCATTCCTTCAACGAATGCCGCCTGGCTCTGCCATCCCTACACACAAAGCAAGCTACCACATGCCATCAGAGCAGAAGTGTCCCTCTGTAATTTCAAGAAGCTCTTGAAAACTCATCTGTTCCAAGAACACTTTCTTTTACACCTCTAACCCCTAACCTCTAAAAAACACTTTCTGTGCTCTTCTTCTTCTCTTGTATTGATTTCACTATTTTGTAAACTCTAACTTCTTTCCCTAGGTATTTATCCCATTTATGCAGTATGTGCTATTACCTCTTAATAGTATGTATTGCTGCTCTTACTAGTATCTATTGTCACTTGTAGATATATCACTTTATTGATGCTTTTATGTTGTTCCTCAAATGTAAGTCGCTTTGGATAAAAGCGTCTGCCAAATGAGTAAATGTAAATGTAATGTAATGTATTTGTAAAGAATACAGTAATGTTCATGTTAAGTGGATTATAAGTTTATGCGCAAAGACTTTTTGGTTTGAGTTTGGTAACACTGTGCTACATTACGGAGAGATACAAAACAATAATTAGCCATAAAAATGTATCTCCTGTCCCATCCTGAACCCGAGTTGCTGGAAATCACCTTGGTACTGTTCAGTGTTCAGTCCTGGTCCATGTTTACTGGGAGGCTGCTGAGCCCAATTACGTTGCCCACCCGTTCTTCTGCTCATTCCAGCACAGCTCCCCCCACAGGATTCCCCACTCTGGTCCTGAAAACCTGCTCCTCCCAGCGGTGCAAAGCTCCTCTGCTAGTGCAAGAACAACCCCCTGGTACTCCAAGCTCCAAGTCCAGTTAGAGTCAGCTAATAGGGCTGCTAACTGAGCTAGTTGGTGAGTTACACATACAATACACTGATACGTCCAAGGTGACTATTAAGGGTCAGCCCTATTCTTAATATTGCATAAAGATTAGCTATGCACATTGCCATATACATCACTATATCATGGCAAACTAAAGTAAACCAATCGACTAAGAATTATTGGCACTTAAAAGTGGCAGTCACAAATATTTCCAATAATATAAATGTCTGTTAAAGTCAAGATGAAATTACATATGGCCTTTTAACCCTTTGAAGGTTCTGTATATGAGATTCTGAACATTAATATAGCAGCAAAAAAGTATTTGCAATGTAAAGTGAAGTGGCATCCTGAACAGAGAATGACGTCACACTCCCTCGGCCTGTGTTGCTATCCCATGCAACTCTGCGTGAAACTGTTTTTCTGTGAGTAGAGCGATATAACGGCAGTTTCTTTTATCATCTAACACTGTGAATTAAGGATTCATTTCGATGAAACCAGGGTTCATGACTGTTGGAACAATGTAAAGACAATGGAGTCTGGTGTGCCCCGTTTGTTTTGGTCTGAGATGCTGGTGCTCTAGTGCAACATTTAGTGTCAGCTTCACATTAAAAGCATTTAACTGGCTAAACATGAGTTGACTTTTATTATTAAGTAAGCTTGAGCCTGCCCGCAATCTTTCATTAGAAATGTGTTTACAAAACAAGACAATGGTAATTTTTGGCATTTTTATTTATTTTTTTAGCTGCCCCCAGAAGTCTTGGACCTGTAGTATAAAACAGCATTTGCTGTTACCACCTGTAACTAGGTGTCGCCAAATCAACCAGGACTGAAATCTTAAGAATTTCTCCTTTTAAAGCAGAGCTAAATTCAGAGGATTTAAAGTTTCTGAAACAATACAACTTTTTCTTCATTATTGTTATTTCATCTTGTGTTCCATTGAAAAATAAATGTTCAGGATGATCAGCTTAAAAAGATTTTTACCAAACTAATGATTTGTCAAAGCCATGAGGTTTTCTTGTCTGTAATTGGCTGTTGAAGATCATATTTCTGCCTTAAGTGCAGCTTTTCGAAACAGGATTAAAGAAGATTGACAAGAAGCTTCCTGTCAGCATATCAATTAATTTAAACAGTGAAATAAACCCCAGCAACAGTCTTCCACCTTCAACTAACACCACTGATGTAAAAAGATATTATAAAACATGTCTTCTCCTCAGTTGCTGTTTGATAACATTAAAGTTTCCAATGCTGTTAAACTTAATTCATGCGATACATACACATAAAATACAAAATATGCCCAACTGAAACCAGCTCTTCATCTTCTGGCAGCATGTTGTTGGCATCAGGGATGTTGGCTTTGATCCAGGGGCACGGCAGGCATCATAGGTCCACAGACGGCCTCCCAGAAGAGGACCAATAAATCACCGGCTCTGACCTTTGCTGGCATCAGGGACCTTAGTGCCTCCAAATGCTAGAGACGAGAGCAAGATTGAGACTTGGAGAAGAAGTGATGAAGTGCAGATGGCTACAATCCACACACACACACACACACACACACACACACACACACACACACACACACACCACCTGGGCCGCTCACCTCTCCATCTAGCTATCTGTCTCTTTGTGTGTCTTGCGATGGGTTTGTTGAGAGATTCTTAAGGTGGACAAATTTGACTTATATTATGGCAAACTGTAGTGTAAAATATTTTTTTGACTTGATTTTGATTTGTCTGAAAAACTAAAATTAATTTTATTATTGCCCCACTAAAACTAATACAGCAAAATAAAGCATATTTCATGTGATCTCATTTTAAATCTGGAAATGTAAATAGGCAAAATAAGAAAGGCACAGACAAAAGGAACAAATGATTAATGAATCTGAAATCCTGTTGAGCCTTTAAAACAGAAACCACACAGCACTGGATCACTTGGAGATGTAGCTTAAAAATCATGAGCACGGCATTTGTGGCATTTAAGACATTATAAAAAGATTTTAAGATGCTAAACTTTTTTAACAAAATATCCTTGGCTTGACCACTTTTAATTTGATCCTGAGTTGTAAGGATCTTTTGTCAAACGAGATATATAATTTCCTGGAATAAAAATGTTTTTTCCATTATTCACTATAGGCTACATTTCAACCTCAACACCATTTTGTTCTTCTTACCTTTGCATTTTATATTATTTGGAGCTCTTTCTTAAAAACATGAAATTAGCTCAAATCAAAGACAGATAGTGCCAAGGTTGTCAGGGCCTCATCACAGAACCCCAATCATCAGTTAACTCATTTTATATCCTGTCGAGGGCTTAAAGCAAGGGGACCGAATGAAGGGAAATGAAGAAATGCATTAATTGAAAATGACCATGTTTTTAACGTGACTATAACAAACAACAACTAACAAATCGTGCAAAACGAACAAAAAACAAAATGTACTGTGTATTTCCTGAATCATTTGGGGTTGGGAGACCAGGGGTAATTGTAACACTGACTTCTTGTGTTAAATGTTATACTATAGTCCTGCTTGTATTAGTGAAAATAATAATTATAATATAAATCAATAGGGGTGTGCAAGGAGGGAAGACTAAATCATGTCTGAATGTGTGTTGACTCAGCAAGGCTGATATTACATGAGAAATGTTGATCTACAGGAAACATATCTGAACACAGAATACCAGTTAAATTTTTATATATTGAATTGTCACCTGCCACCCAAACTTTGAGTTTCCCTTTACATAAATAAAAACATTTCCACCATAAATTAGTGCAGAAAAATTCACCAGAATAGGCCTACAATATCGTGTCTGGTCTCGTGAGCTAAGTGTCTTGTCACACCCCTATTAACCAGTGAACGTATGTTTCGAATATCAAAAGATGACTAGTGTATTTCAAGTAGTCTGTAAATTATGAAGGAACATTTTAAAAAAATGGTACAATTGCCTTAACTCCCTTTTCTCTGGAGCTGAAGGTTACAAGCCCGATGGAATTGTATGATTGCTGTGGTGTTTCAGAAAGACAAGACCACCAAATGTAATAATTTCTAAAAGTGAATCCTCACATTAAACTGAAAGCTCCAAACCAACGGGCATTAACCAATATTTAATCACAGACCTTTTACTTACGTTGCAGGCACCTCTCTTGAGTCTTCAAAGAAAGCTGTGGTACAAAGAGCTCTTATCATTCTAATTGTTAAGGGTTCAAATCCTTTCTGGGAAAGGCAGTCTTGATCTTTGTATGGCTGGAGGTTTCTGTGTGAGTGTATTGTTTTCAGACATCGTATTTTATCAACATATTGTACAGGAACAAAAATGTGTTTTGGACCCATGGTCCATCCGTCCATCCATTTACTCAATCTTGCGGCTCATTGTGTGACCAAAACTGATTTCCAATGCATGCTTTCTTACATACAGACATATTTTGGACCTATCCCCCCACCCGCAGTGTTGGTGAAGTATTTCCATATGGGAGCCGTCGTGGCCTGGTGGGTGCATACTGTCAGGTGGGGGTGTGTCATGCCCGGCATGGAGCCTGTCTGGACAAGATGGAAGGTGGGCCAGTCAGCCACGCCACACGGCTGGTGGCCATTTTAACCCTTGTGAGTCTGTGTGTGAGAGTAGGGGGGAGAGTGGCTCTTGCTCTGGTGTTCCTACATACGTTAGCTGTCTAAACACTCCCTCCCTTCCTCCAGCACACACACATTATACCCCCTGTGGTGCTACAGAGTGTAGATATTCCTTCTGCCAGTAAAAGAGGGGGAACAACAAAGGGCCCAGGGAATCGTGGAGCACAGAAAGTGGACTGGTAAGAGTATAGAGACCATTTAAATACACTCTGTATAGTTTGCATGTAAATATGTTTCACAACTCATGCTCAGGGACACATTGGTGGATGTGTCACAGTGAACCCAGGACTCTCACACCAAAGGTATGTGTCATATCCAGGGCAGCATCACCACCACCTTTTTCCTTCCTTTTATACGTTGGTTATTACTGTGTATTAGGATTGCGGTAAAAAATTGAAACAGGCAGATTTTCTGAAATCTTGTGTTAAATGTGAGAGAATAAACAAGCAAGAAGCAAGAAGAAAATAGGAAGAAGAAAATATGCCAATATATTATTTGGTTAGGTTGACACATAGATTAATTAAATTTGGTTTGATTTATAAACAAATCATAGTTTACTTGCTAGCCAGTTTGATAACAAGGTATACAGTACCAAATCATAACCTTCGTTATCTAAGGGCACTTTTAGAGCAGGTCTAGACCATGATCTTTATAATATTATTTACAGAGACCCGACAATTCCCGCCATGAGCAAGCACTTGCCAACAGTGACTAATAAATAATACCTACAGTTTACTTAAAAATATGCTTTTCGGATATAGGGGCCCATAAGTGGAGTAGTAGGGCAAACTACCTCTACCTAGCAGACCAGTCTCAGAGACGACCAGCTGGTCAACGTCGATCAACATCCATGGTCATGAAGACAGTATAACCTCAGTAATACTGGTAATGCATCGGAGGCACTCATGTCAAAAGTCCCGCTATATTTTACTGTAATAAAAATGAAAAGTAAAGCAAAGCATGGAAGCTAGTACGGGCTGTCAGCTGTAAATTCCTTAGGAGGGAAGATTTTATTACCACCTGCTGTACTGAGCTTGCTTATGGGGAGAGACGAGGTCAGAGCGTGGTGATGTCAGCAAGAATGCTGTTGTCCCAATTGTTATGCTCACACGGTTGTCGGACAGTGGAAACACAATTGAAAATGAGCAGCTATTAACATTGAGTGTGTGTGCATTAATTAAAATGCAGTATAGGTGTTGATTGAGAACAGGAGAGGACTGTTTAACCAGCTGAGACTGACACACAGCTCAACACATGTTGGCTGTCATCGACAAAAGTGTTTGTTTGACGGACAAAAGTGGACAAAGAAAAGCTTTTGTCATTTCTTTCCACTGATCAGGCGCTTTAGTGTAGTCAAAGATCTATACCAAAATAACCTAAAAACTTGTAGCGTTAAGCAGCATTTCCAGATTTAGCTGGCTTAGTGTGGATGTAGCTAATGAGCTAACAACCTTGCTTGAGTTCTTTCACAATAAATGCATGTAACTTATTATTGTAGATGTAGCAAATTCTGAAATGACAGAGATTTTCCAGTTAGTCATCAGTCCTCAGCAGTAAGGTTTCATAAATCTGTGATGATACGCAGAACATTAACAAAGCACGCGCAAATAGAGTACTTATGTTTACATTCCTGGACCATGGCGAACCGCAGCAAATGTTGCTCAAATGTTTGGGTAAGCTTCGCTAAGAAAGAGAACGACACCTGCAGTAAGGAGAGTTGGTGGAAGGGAGGAAGCAGCTCCAATGCGACGGAGTACTTACTTCAACATGGCGTGAATCTGAAATGACGCCCCAGATACAGCTAACGCTAACAGTAGCAACGTGTCACGTACAAAACACAGATGAGCTAACATCCACCTTTTATATTGAACGTAAACGATTGATGTCTACAAAGTATTCCATTATATATATATTTTTTTTAGATGCCCCAGAGATGCCCCTCTAGTACAGAAACTCCTTTCCCTTTAGCCTTGAACGGGAAGATGAGTAAGGAGAAAGTAGATGAATGTCAGAGTGGTGACAAGATTTGTGGCAAAGGGATTATAATGAGATTTGCTAAGTAGAAGGAATCAGAATCAGAAACAATAAACTTGAAATGATACCCAGCCCCACTCGCCCCTAGAACATTTGTCCAACCACCATACAGGCTAAGCTTAGAAACCTGAAGAACAACAGGGAAAAGACAACTTGAGAAGCTTAGCGAAAAACTAAATCGCAAAACAAAAATAGGGAACGCAAACCAAAAGACAGGAAAATGTCACTCTTAAACTATGAATTTTGGTCGTTTCCCTCTGTTGTTGTCTGTGAAGCATTTTGTAACTATGAACAGGCTGAGATAACATTAACTACAACTGGGATAATTATGAGTATTAAGTATGAAAGCGCTAATAATAGATGCTCTTAATTTTAATTTCCCTCTCCTGTCAATATAATCCATGTTTGCTTTGTGTGTCGCACATTTCCTTCATAATTTCAAGTTTAAGACACTGTGGCCTATAAAAAAGGCCCATGTCTTGCTGGTAATTACCCCTAGCAGAGTGACGTGAAGGGTTTCGCACAGATGACAGCTTGTATCTACAGGAAATTTGATATGATGTGAACACGCCATAAATGTTGGCAGAGCTGTCTATCCACTGTTCATTAGCTGTAACCTCCATTCCTAATCAATGAATGTAGGCTGTGATGGTTGGATAAATAGGGTGAAACCCACTATCACCTATTTTAGACCAAGTTTCATTAAGTTTATTATAAATCTGGATTTCCTTTCACTCTATATGTTTTTTTTTAGAATTTGTTCAAATTACTGTTAAAAAATTTGATGCTATTAATCCAACTTTATCATGTACCTTCGTTACTTCCACACTGTATCATGCACCAGAGAAATAAAATGAAAACAAAACATGTGATAACTATAAGAACTGACCTTTCCTTCGCACCCAGCACAGGGCAGATCTGTCAAGATGGCAATCTGGAAAAAAGACAGAGAGAGAGAGAGAAATCAGAAAGTGATGTTAATGCCACATGGAGGATTTGGAGCGGTGACTCATGAGTGCCTCCCCAACGATGAAATCAACCAGCTGTCGCCATGGTGCCGACCTTTACCGTGGCCCAGGGTGACCGGCGCTTTAGCGTCAACGTAAACTTGACCCATGACATTTCCATGGCTCAGTGCCACTGCGTGCTCTGTGGAGGAAGTAAAAAGAGGACGGAGGCAGCAATCAAGAGCAATGGATGTGACATGGTGTGTGTTGTGTGTTTATGTGTGGGGGTGTGTGTGTGTAAAGGTTTCAGGACCAAGACTACCGTGGAAGTGATTCCTGACGGTATCAATATTAGAACTGTGACGATTATAATGATTGCGATAATTCTTATGCACATACATATTGCATAGATAGAAATCCAATTAATGGATGTAATGGTTCAGATAATAATGACTGATTGTATCTGAATGGTAATGAGTGAAACTTTGATGATGTTGACATTAATTGTTATAAAGATTGCAATGATGGCACTTTATTAGATGATTAAAACTATATCAGAGTGGTGGTGTTGACTGTGATGATAAGATGATGATTTCAATTATTCTAATGATGATGATGATGATAAGAATGAAGTTGCTTTCAGTGATTGTGATTGTGATGATGATGATGATGATGATGACATGTGATTTGGAATGTTTTCAATGATGGACGATGGTGATACTAAGTCTGATAATGTTGACGACGAGGGTGTCGAGAACGTTGCTGCTTTCAACAATTCTGATGGTGATATAGTTTTTTGATTTTAATGATTGTGATGATGATTATAAAGAAGGTAATATTTGGATGACGTTACGATGATTAGGGTGGTGATAATGCTGATAGTGATGTGGATGAAAATGATCAATAATGATAATGAAGATTTTAATGACTGAAAATGATTAGGATAACAATGATAGTGATTATAACTGTGATGCTGGTGATGACAAATTTAACAAAATCCAGGATGAAGAAATATATGTCAGATGGCATTAAAATGAATCGATATAAGAAGACTCTTATATCAAAAATGTCAAGGACTATGACAGACAGTGAAAAATAGAGGGGACTAACATGTCATGAGCCCTCCTCCAATGAAGAGCTTAAGGGTAGAGGTGAGAAGGCAGGGAAGGCGAAGAGATAAAGAGGCCTTACAAGCAAGGGAAAAGCGAGGGCGTGAAGTCAGAAAGGACGGCGAGAGAAAGAACATGAGGCAAGGCAGTCAGAAAGAGGGAAAATGGAAGCGATAGCGGGCCCAGGGACGGAGATAAAAGCTGTATTACATGAAATTAATGGTGGTCTTCACAAGCAGTACATGAATCACAGTCTTCCCCTACAGTGAGAGAAAGAGAGCAAGACAGAGGCAGACAAAGGAGAACAGAGCTGCCGACTCACTGACTCCAACTTCAAAGGTCTCTCCGTTTAACCAAACTGCATAACACCTCTGACGAAGTGACAGAAGAAGAAGAGGGAGAGAGAAGTCACAGCGATGCATAGAACAGGAGAGTAAGTAGATGATTAAATTATTTACTAAATAGGCTAAAGTATTTTTCATTCAAATTCAAACATTTTTGTGATTAGTGGATTTACTTGAATCTGTGAAGAAAATCCACACAGTACTTTTTTAACACGCGATATATCTGCTGTATGTGCATGTTACCATATTACCACTTTCTGACTTGTAAACACCGTTCACATCAACATTCAAGTACTGATGACGACAGGGGGATGCTATAATCTATCCAGCATGACACAACATTTTAAAAAATGCCTTTAAAAGCTAACACACTGATGGCTCTTGTGAGTCAAAGTGATTAAATGCAAATTAATACTGTAGATATGTTATCAAATTACCAATTACCAAACCACAGCAGAGAATTATTAAATTCCTCATTAGGTGATGTGAACACTCAAAATCACAAGTGAAAACATTCCCATCACTACCATCCATCCCGCATGACATGAATACAGCATTAATTTATCAGGGGGTGGTCAACTCTGAGAGCCCTAAATGGAGGAAGGTTTTTTTTATGGATTGTTATGAAATTCCATTCCATCTGAACTAAGAAGCCTGGTCTGCGATCAGTCATACAGGATCACAGTAAGTGCCGTAACTGCATACTGTTGTGTTGTTGCTTCTAGAAGAATGGTCAAAGATTCCCATGAACACACTCCCAAACTTTGTGGACAGCCTTCCCAGAAGAGTTGAAGCTGTTATAGCTGCAAAGGGTGGGCCAACTCCATATTAAACCCTACAGATTAAGAATGGGATGTCATTAACCTTCATGTGCATATAAAGGCAGGCGACCCAAAACCTTTGGCAATATAGTGTATTTCTCTGCAAACTAAACAACATATTCTTTAGGGTTTTAACACTAGCAGCTAAATGACCTAAACTGGATTAAATCACATACTGTATACCCCCCACACTTGAGGCTAAAACATTATATTTATGTACATACAGCACAGTGGAAACATACATTGCTGCACATGCACTTCCACATACCAACACACTTCCAGATCCCCCCCCCCCCAGATTGCTGTAGCAGGTCATAAAGACATACTCTTCCTTTTTCTCTCAATTCTTTTCAGGCCGGCTCTTCTGCAAATAAATCTCTGTAATTTGAAAGTGACAAGGAGGAGATTTATGAAAGTATAAGTGCCTGTTTCTGGTGGAATTTATAGTGCAGCGCAAGGGATATGTAGATGAGCGTGCAAAGGGTGTTGCAGGTACAGGCAGATGTGTTTGCGTGTACGTGTCTGTATGTGTGTTATGACAAAGGGGCCTACAAGCTTTCAAATATTATAACACATGGCCATACTAGTGGCCAAACTGCAGCCATGTACATGTTAGAGAGGGGGACTTGTGTTATCTTGCCTGAAGCCCTTGTGCAGTCCTAGACCTAGATGCTGCAAAAGCTTAATGATAAATGGTGTTGGTGCACCACCAAGGAGGAGACCTCCAGCAATGTGAGTACCATCACAAAACAACAACACAACAACATTCTGCTATATTTTAAAAAAATTAAAATACATATTTTTCATAGTACTGAAAATCATGACACATATTCAGGTGTAGTTCTGCCACGTCCACATTTTTATTAATTACCACAGTCCACCACCCACAAAATATTTGTGAATTGTTGTTTTAAACAAACAGCCTAGTCTCAAACTAACATGTATATTGTTCAAATTGATCCGTAAATGAATTCTAAAGCACATCATGGCTGCAGTCAATGTGATATCATGGATCAGCCGTGAGGCTGTAGGGTTAACCGGTCGACATGCATATCCGAGCTGCCAACTCTCACGCAGTTGGCATGAGACTCACGCAACTTTTCACACGCTCTCACGCCACACATCTACCACACATCAATTTTCTCGCGCTAGAAAAACAAATTCGACTTGCGGCACGAATCAACTGATCCGACGCCATGACAGTAAGTCGCTCTATCACTAGAATAGCATGACTTTCACGATTCGCAAGCTAAACTACTACTAACCTTGCTAAGATGGAGAAGAAGGAATGAAGAAGATTAGCCTATAATATAACCATGGTAACGTTAGTGTTTTTGTTGGCAAATCTGATGACCAAAGTTATTTATAATTATATCAGTTTTTTTACCATTGAGTTAAAGTGAGCCATTTAATATAAAGTCATTATCCTTTCCTCTGTATAAATACCACGCATAATAACTAACAAGCACTTAAAAACCTCTTTAATATTCCAACTGCCCGGGCCGTCCTGGCGGCAGCTTTCGGTATGTGCACATGCCATTTGAAAGCTAAAATCTTCATGATTCGACCACAGCGGACTGCTGCTGCATCGTTTCATATTTGCCGTCAGACGTGGCTCATTTGTCATTATAACATATAATATCTTATATAATAACTCCAGTTTGAAGCTATCTTGTATTCAGATTAGCCGCTGAACTCTGACCAAATTCGACCCAATAGGAACTCACATGTCCCTTTCACAGCCAACGAGAGCCCGCACTGTAAGGAATGGCCAGCCCCTATTATTTCATGGGTAGGCCGAGCCAATTGCATGCAATTGTGCGAATGACTAGTACTTCCTGTAGCCAATAAAATTCTGAAAATAACGATATCCAGCTTTAAGTAGGATGGGGTGGTGATGGGGCAGGAGTGGTGTGAGAGACCTGGGTTCGAATCCACTGTGAGACACAAATGTGTCCCTGAGCAAGACACTTAACCCTTAGTTGTTCCAGAGACCTCTGACATATATAGCAGCTTTGGATTAAAGCATCAGCTAAAATGAAAAAAAAAGTTCATGGTCTACCAGCAAAAAAACACATCTGCGTCCATCTACGGCGTAATGCAGCAGCAGCCGCTTGCCACCAAGACATACTCTTAGAAAAACATGTGTAATATAGTCATTTTTCATGGTGTTAGTATAAAATTTAAACTTGGACTAGGGAGGGCTTTATGCGGTGGTTTTCCAGCTATAGTTGTCTGCAAGCATTTGTGTGCAAACATTTTCAAGCGGAAACTAAAAATACATTAGTTTTAGTGTGTTTAAACTATATTAATCAATTCCAGTAGCACTTACAATCATTCTGACTTTTCAGTTAGACACTCCAAAGTGTTATCTTTCAGAGAAGCCCAAAACCATGCATTTACTCAAAATGGTTCAAGAACGGCATTCCATTTCCTTTGGATATGCCTTGAATAGGCGTTTTGCATGAATTTTATGGGAATGGTAAGAGGTTTTAAAAGAGAAGACAGATGTAAAGTTAGTGGTTGCCAGTCAGCATCTAGGACAATTTATTACTTGTAAGTTTGCACTTCCAAACGAAATATGTAGGCTACATCTATGTGTAGCCTATTACTCCAAATCATGATATAAACATGCTTATAAAAAATATATGAATAATGCCCTGTAATAATATTAATAATAATACTGAAATATGTTTTATTGTTGTTATTGCCAGTAAACAGTTACTGAGAATAGACAAATGAAGTTTGGTAAATTGTCATATAGTTTAGTAAGTGACACACTTGTGTAGATTATTTAAACCAACATGACTGTTTTAAATCATGTTCTCTAAAAATGAGGCAGGGCCAGCAGCAGGAAAAAAGAGGGGCCTATTGTTTTACTTTTCAAAAGATCAACTACCCAAGAAAAGACAGACAGACAGAACAGAACAGCCAGAACACCACCATCAGCAACAGCCAGAGCAGCAACCACAACCAGAACAGCAACCACAGTCGTTCTGACTGGACCAAGCAGAAAAGCCTTGAGTGGAGCTGCCACATAAAGGTGCAGCTTTAAGAATGAGTGGACCACAAAATGGCCATTCGTTACTAAAGGAACCTATGGCACCAATTACTACTGCTCTGTATGTCGGGTAAAAAACACATGTTTTCACCAGATGTTGTGTGGCATATCAAAGGCAAAGGACAGGGTAAACAACAAGCACTGCAATCCTCAGCTACATTAGACAGATTTTCAGTGTCCACTCCCTTTGTTGGGATCAAGAAGCTAAGGTAGGCTAAATATGTGCACTATAAAGCAAATGGATGGGCTTTAATTTAATTTTGAATAGGCTATTTTATTTACCTACTAAATTTTTCACAATACCAAAATTTTAAACTTTGATACAACACTAGTCTAAAACAATTCGCAATACCTATTTCGATACTATGGCAGAAAGAAAGGAAAAAAATTGTTAAATTATTTTCTTTTTTTTAACAACCTGCACACAATGCAACCTACTACTGCTACTACTACTATTACTTTTTCTTGCATACAAGGAGGGTGGAGGTGAAAGTGGGCGCAGCACTAGTTCAGCACAATGTGCCACTAGCAGTAGCTGACCATCTGGGGCCTGAGTGTTTCAGAGATTCAAAAACAGCCCAGGATTACAGATGTGCTACAACCAAAACAGCATGAATTGTGAATGAAGCATTGGCACCCCATTTCAAGAAGGAGTTGGTGGTACAAATGAGGGAAGGGCCACACACCCTCATCACAGATGGTTCCAATGACGCAGGTATTTCCCAAAGTGAAATATTGAAAATGATTTTTTTCTCTTTCACACTCATCAGAAACCATGTTTTTTTCTACCATGTAGCCTTTATTAGCTAAGTTAACGATATTAAATGCTGTCATTGCAGGAAGAGAGAAGATGAACCCCATGACAGTCCAGATCTTCGATACCAATAAGGTTGCCCACCGTTTCCTGGGGATGTGTACAACAAGCGGGCCAAGGTGTGGAACAGCTGAAGTCATCTTTAACAAGATGAATGCCACCTTGCAAGAAAGCGAGATTCCATGGCACAACTGTGTTGGGGTCTCCATTGACAATGCTCCTGTCAACAAAGGAGCACACAATTCCATTGCCTCCAGAATCCTTAATGAAAACCCTAGTATTTACATTCATGGTTGCCCGTGTCATGTGGTACACCACACCGCAAAAAGGCTGGGCTGGGCTTTTATGAGGTGAGTGTGGCCTAATCATACTTTACTTTGCATTTTTGTACTAACTTGATGAATTAATCTAAAGTGTACAGCCGGAGGACATGGTAGTCGATTTGGGCTAAAGTTACTTGACAGGTATGCACTTGTAAAATAACAATTTATTATTGAAAAACAACAATAGCATTTGAATCAAGAGAAATGTTTATCTAATGTTTGTTGCAGAATTTTGTGAGCTCCACAAATATGGGAATATGGAGATCCTCCAACATGTCAACAGATGCGTAACCCGAATTCTCAGGCAGTATGACCCTCTGGCCATATGGCCTTCATTGTGCCGCTACTAACAAACAGCACAGTATTGTCAAGTGTATATTTCACATGCACAACCTTGTTTGCTTTTATTTGCTGTCATAGATGAGAAACAGCCGAGGTTCATGAGACTTCAGGAGGCGTTCTCTGACGCCCTGACAGAGGTGTACATGCTGTTTTTCCAGGCCACCATACCTGTTTCAACCTCCTCCTCCAGAGAGAGCAGTCCTCAATATTTTTACTACATGATGAGGTACAATGGGATGGTGGGATATGCTTATGCTGCATCTTTTTTCATTAAGCAGTACACCTTGGGTCAGATTTAACTTTCTGAATTACTGTATTATTGTACTAGATGATAAACTTCATTTGCAAGCTGTGCGTAAAGTTCATGGTGCATGCAGCACTACAAAACCACAACGTTGCCTGTAAAGAAAAGGCAAACCAGTTGCCAGGTCAGTGTTTGATTATTATTTAATATAATACGAGATTAAGTGTTGTGAGCTACCTGTAATGTAATTCACAATTATTATTATTATTATTAAATAATAATAATGTAGTGTTGCATAGACAGCCATCTAATTGACGCATTTGCTCAGAGCCTACTAGTGTTAACAAAATAAAGTTGTTTGCTCATTGTAGTTTTTACAGGTAAAAACAATAATCCATAATACTGTCCTCAAACAGCCAATAAATTCACCGTTTTCTCAATAAACACTGTACAGCTCACCCAGCGTAGCATGCAGAGCGAAGCAGTCAAAAAACTGTAGGTGCTCCCCACCTGTCACCTAAATAAAGGTTCCTGCTGAAATTACCTTTGACGCAGAGCAGACAGGTGCCACCTACTCACCCACTATTGTTCTGCAACCAACATATACAACTCTTATATGGCTCTTACAAATAATAATACTCCAAGGACAGACCATGTCATGTTAATTTGAGCATCTGATTTAGGCTGTATTTCTGTTAACCTGATTTGTTCTATCTTTATTGTTTCTCTGATAGGAAGAAAGTTGAATATTGACTTCACCACCAGGGCCAAGCTCAACAGGCTCCTGGATGGTGGAGACATCACACCACAGCAGATGGACAAATTCCATGAAGCTGCCTTGGCATTTCTGATTAAAGTTGTGGAGCATGCTTTAAAGAACTGCCCCTACGAGAGCCACTACTCAAGCACGCCGAGTTTGTCGATGTCCGGCAGAGGTTGGAATGTGGCGTGGACGATGCCCTCTACTTTGTTGACAGGTTAAGTTTACATTTTTTCAGCCATTTCAGCTTGTTATGTGAGATGAAATATCTTGAATTCTGTACTGACAATAACTCCTTTTGGTTGATGACCACATCTTAAATACAAAAAACTTTGTAACTTTGCTTTCTTTAAAAAGGTTTCCACACCTGCTTCCCTACCATGGGACACATGAACATGATCTGCTGAGCAGCGAGTTTCTGGAATACCAGACTATGCCAATGCCACCCCTTCAGGATGCAGAGGAAATTGGCATGGGGAGCTTCTGGGCTGAAATGACAACCCGAAAACACAAGGTAAGCATTATTCTCAAAGGGCCCCCTTCAACATTCACAGTTGGTTGATGAAATGCATACGGTAATGTTTTCAAATTGCATAGTAAGTAGGCATTTGATTCTTCAAAGGTGACCGGGGTTGGCCAATTCCAAAGGCTAGCCAGCATTGCCAAGCTCATCCTGGTTCTACCCGACTCCAATGCTGATTCAGAGTGAGTGTTTTCTGTGGTTGGGCTGAACATGACTAAGACCAGGAACAGCTTGGCCTTGGATGGGACCCTGTCATCGATTATGACAATCAAGATGGCTGGCCTGGAGCCTTGCTTCAAGTAGGAGCCCTCGTCAACACTCATCAAGGCCTCAAAGATGGCCACAGGCCAGTACAACTAGGGACACAAATTTTAGTATACAGGTCAAATCTAGATTTGACTTTAGGCTAATTAAATTTTTTTTAATGCATTATTTGAAAACTGTTTAAAATTTGTTAGATTAATTATTTTTATTTATTATGGTTTCATTCATTCTGTTAAAAAACTAAAGCAACCTCATATCTGAACTAAATACTGGCATGTGGGCAGCCTGGATCCTTGCTCTTAAAAGCAGATTTAGATTTCTTTTTACGTGTGCACACAATTTGTGCAAGTTTACTGTAGGTTTTAGTAACTGTACATTAGTTCTCTATGAAAGCCCTTTGAAGTGAATGTCAATACATTACCTATTTTGTATGATCCTCTTGTGCTCTGCTAATGGGTAAAAAGACTTTCTGCTCTTGATTTATAAACTGTGATGCAACTCAGGCTTCGTTACCAAACTTCCTGCAGCTTTGCTGTTCTTAAATCATTAAGATTCTTCTTCTGTAGTTGTGGCTATGTTCAAAATTATCTGACATGGCATTTTGATTTTCTATTTTTTCATGTAAAACAACTACTGAATTAATTTTGGAAGTGTCCACTGACCTTACCAAGTTAAACAC
Source organism: Micropterus dolomieu (assembly GCF_021292245.1). Lineage (NCBI taxonomy): Eukaryota > Metazoa > Chordata > Actinopteri > Centrarchiformes > Centrarchidae > Micropterus > Micropterus dolomieu. The sequence goes on from NC_060171.1 coordinate 7,019,903, forward strand.
ATGCACAAAATGAGCCATGCTGTGTCTGTGTACTTGCTTTTCCATAAAGTACATTTGCTGAATTGTAGGGTCCTAGAGTGAATGTCCCTCACTAACTCATTTAGTCACTGACTCCATCCTGTCCACATTGTTTAAAACACGAAGATGGTGTCTTGGGGAAATGGCTGTAAATAGTTTGAAAAACCCCAGATCTCCAGCTTGTTGCCAGCAGCCATGCCAATGTAAACCCTGCTACTGCTGCTTGACTGAAGCTAAGTAGGTTTGTGCTTGGCCACTGTTTGGATGGGAGACCTCCTGAGAAAGCTAAGTTGCTGCTGGAAGTGGTGTTGAGGTGCGTCCCCCCCATTTCACTGTGAAGCGCTTTGAATATCTATGATGAAGCGCTATATAAATGTAACTCATTATTATTTATCTATCACTCTGTTCATGCATTAAAGCCCTTTAAAATAATATTATATGTTGGGTCCTCCATCCAAGTAGCAGGACTACAGAATACATACTTGAAAGCAATATAGAATGCATGAGAGCCTTACTACATTATATTCCAAAATATTTTTATATTTTGAATTGCCACCTGCTGCCGGAATGTTGTGTTTCCCTTATTTAAGTGAAGACATTTCCACCATAAACTGGTGCAGACAATTTCACCAGAATACAGAAAATAAAGTGTTTAATGCTCTATTTTTTCTGGGGGAAGATCACCACCGGAACCCCCTTTTAATCATATTGTTTTTATTACAGCATTTTTATAAATAGTTATAATTATTACAACGATAACACATTAATTGAGCCTATTATATTTATTAAATAAAACATAGAGTGGTTGCAATTATGAGTTGAAAAAAATGCACCTGACTTCAAATACAAACAATTGTACAAAATTTCTGATGCTACCTCGAACAGGGCCCCTCCACAAATTTGCCCATCTTCTGTATTTTCTAACTCCAAGGTTTTCCCGAAAAATTTGGCCAGCCCTGTGCATATATAATCAGTAATGGTTATGGTTAGCAGTAAGTACGGGGGGGGGTTCAATGCTAGTATCGTTAGCTAGCTAGCTGCTTAAACTTTAATGTAGCTAATGTAAAGTAGCTAACGCTATGTAGCTAACATTAGCAACAATGTAGCATGGCAGCCTATGTAACTAAAAACCAAAAATTATTGTTGTGTATAGGGCTGGGCACGTTAACGCGTTATTATCATGTTAACGCATTAATGAATTAACGCCAAAAAATATTTTATCGCACGTTAACGCAGTTTTAAAAAAAATTATTATTAGTTTGAAAGTCCGTTGCTCACTGGCTCTGAATACACATCCAGTCAAACCATGGGTCACAGGAGGGGCGGGATGTTGATGAACCTGCAAATCAGCCACCCAAACAAGCAGTGGAGGGAGGCTTCAGCAGACTACGCTTTCATCTTTTTTCCATATTTTTCCACCCGCGATCCGTTATCACGGCAGCAGGTGAGCCGCTTGCTTGTTAATGACGCAGCCTATCAAACAACTCAAATAGCCAAACCAACATCTGCACACTGTGTTCAATGTTGCTTGAACGTTACCTGGTCTGTGCTTATAAAATATCCACCGCGACTTGTAACGTCATTTCAAGTTCAAGTTCAAGAGTGAAGTCTGTGCAAGTGAACATACTCACCAACCCCGCTACACTGACATTTGTTGATGTAACATTGTCAATATATACCCCCCCCCCTATAAAAATGCTGCACATTCCATTGAACTCTAAGACAGATATATGATATTTCTTATCTTTCCGCGCTATAGTCAGTTTATATTATCACGGGGTTTACCACTGATCATACATCAACAAATCTGTTCTGAATATTTCACCAGAAGGCCTCCGTAAAGCATGTCTCTCAGTTTTCCAAAGTCTGTTCCGTGATAAGTGACTGGGCATTTAAGAGAAATGGACCCTGGGCGATGTTGGGTTCATGCTGGGCATTCAGAGGAAGCCTTGTGACTCTCATTGATCCAAACACATGACTAGATTAATGCTGAGGCTTACGGTTCATAGACAGTTGAGCCTTAATTGTAACTGATTAGGTTATAAATCTTGACCTCAGAATAATCTTGACAGACATTTTGTGAAGCACCAGCCAAAGTTGAACAAGAAATTGAAAAAATATGTACTGCCCCGCAGCACAAAATGATGATTTTATATCCATTGATGTTGATAGGGTTGTAGAACAGTGCCAGTGACTTATCTTGGCCTGTTGCTGTGGATTGGTTTGGATTAAAAACTGCCAACCAAGGGCAATTTTAGGACACAAATGCAAATAACAAAAAATCTAACTGAGAACCGAGTCTTTCTCAACATTATGTTTTGCTGTTTACTTAATTCGTATGGATAATTATGTAAATAAATACATATATAATATCATTATTCATTCAATATTTAATTTTTTAACTGAAATATTTTTTTATCTGCTGGATATGGAAATAAGTTTGCCATATAAGCTTAAAATGGGGTAATATATAAGTAATGTTTTAACAGACTTATAGCCACAATAAACCCTTAATACAGGTTTAAAAAAGAAAATAAACACATTCAGAAGCCTATGACTATTAGAATATACATCAAGAGCTTGCAAAATCATCAGTAAAACTGTATAAAAATGCATGCTGTTGGCTAGCTTGCTTAGTTAGCTAACTGTTAATGCTAGCTTTCCTGTCTATAGTGGAAACTGTGGCATTGTTTGTAAGATCATTGGGTGACAACAAGGCCACAAACAGCTGCTATTGCCTCTAAATTAAGAATACACGACTAGGAAGGATAGCTTCACATATGACAAGCTCTATCTAAAAAGACAACAAAAAAAACTTTAACTTGAATTAATGAGTAAATTGTGAACCCAGATGTGTTTTGTGGCCGCAAGACATGCTGGTGTTGATGTACAGAATACCACTCCATAAGCCAGGCATTACAGTCAATCATCTGACAATCTGTATGCTAAAATAAACTCAACAGAGGTGGAGTGTCACAGACACACAGACAGTACAAAGATCAGCACACACAGACGTCATATTAAGGCCTATCTTTGAACATAATAACCGTGCCTTTTATTTGAGTCATTAAACACACAAACTTCCAATGTCATTTAAAACTGGCTCTAATCACATTCATCTGTTTAAACAGAGGCATGTAGAGACAGAGTGAGAGGGGATGAAAGACACGCAGAGTGAAAGAGAGACTGTGGTGAGAGAGCTAATGAAAGAGTTGGCAGTGTTTACTCAAGCTGTGGAAAGTAGGCACAAGCACAAAGAAACAATGATAGAAGGACTGGGCAGGATGGATAGCAGCAAATAGCTGGTAGGCTACCTATACATAAATACAGTAAATTCTCAAACAGGGGCCCTGGCCTTTATTTACTCCAACTGCAGAGACAGCCAAGACTTGATTTGAAACAGGCCCATATTAGTGAGTGCCTTTCCTGTTTTGTTTGACCACATTTTAGTAAGTGCACTGATTTGCTGCGATGTCTACCTGTTTAGACATTCTGGATAATGTATATTTCCACCATGTTACGAACTCCACCAAGTGTTCACAATCATGTTAGTTTACTCTTTATAACGAGTACTAGTCATTCTGTCAAAACAGTTGTGTAATGTGTGCCAGCTTTATACAACTGGCTCTGAAGTGAGTTGTCCATAATCTGAGGAAATACCCCAGATGATGTCATCAGGGTTAGCTTGGGCTTGGAGACTACAAATGTTTAACAAAAACATGCAAATTGTGGGCATGGTGTCTGAATGTAGTTCAGTAGGGAGTGTCTATCAAAAGACACTATTGAGCTGCATTATGGGAAATTTAGGATCTAGAGTTTTGGGGTTTTGACACATATTAGGAACTAGCTTTTCCCGATCTTATTTGACTTATCTTATTTTATCCCTTTTATTTTATTGTATTTTACTAATTTTATATTAAATTTTCATGCTCTTATCTTTTTTGTATTATTCTTTACACTTGTTAAAGCACTTTGTAACTTGTTTTTGAAAAGTGCTCTACAAATAAGGATTATTATTATTATTATTATTATTATAAAAGTCAAGAAATCTTGGCCTCCCCTGGTCTGATTTTAAACATTTTTATGTTAATCTGTCATATCATGTCATGTTTTTTTTTTTAACACATTCTCACTCCCGACTCGTCACATATTGACTCTTGGTCTAGGCCCTTCGGCTTCGCTTTTTAACGAATAAAACTCTAGCGTTTCGAAACATCGCCATTTTGAAACGGCACATTATTAAAGTTGTGAAATGTTGGTTAGGTTTAGGTAACAAAGCTACTTGGTTAAGGTTAGGAAACGACCATGGTTTTTGTTTAACTACGTAGGTCTTTACTTAACTCCCTTAACTCGCGAAACTTAATTTATGTAACTCGCGTAACTTAAATAAGAATATTTAATGTTGACACAGGACACGAACTCCGGTCTCCTTTACCGTCAAAAACTGACACTATAGGGCTTACCCCAATTCATTGAACTATGACGCTATAGGGATCCACACTGCGTTACAATCTGACGCCGATGGGTCTTGGCCATGCGTCCATATGTGACAAATCGGGGAGTGAGAATGGGTTGCTTTCTTACAGAGACACTGTCTCTGTAAGTCATTTCTTTGCTGTTTTTTGTATTGTATTGTATTTTTCTTACTTTTGGGGGGTGGGGGGTTAGATCGGTGTTAAGCTACTGTCAATTAAAGACTTGCAAAGAGATTTGAGTTGAGTTTCAACAACCGAATAAATGGAAGTAGATACAATTAGAACCAATGAGAGTGGCATTTGAGCCATTTCATTACAGGTAATTTCGCTTTCCCCCCAATTTTTAACTCAGCCTTTATTAGGCCTGCCTATTATTTCCTTGTATCAGCTTTTACTTTTTTTGTCAGCTTACACTCCAAATAATATTAATAAGTTGCCATTTGCTGATGTAAAGCACATATTTTCCACTACACTAAAAGGGAATTGCCTTTTGCATTGTGCAAGCAATTAGAACTTACTACTGAATTAAATTAGTTTATGCTTTGCTGTGCAATCGTTCAGTGTGTTTGCATCTGTGCATGTGAGTGTGTGCAGGAGTAGGCCTTTTTCTACACAAGAAAGTAAGAGAGAGCAGGTTGGGGCATATTGTAATTACTCGCTGCATTAAAATCACTGTGTGTTATGGATCACAGGGGGAATGGTGACGTTTGAAATGGCTGACGGTCGTCTCCTTCAGCGGTCATTACTCCATGTGACAGTCAACCTAGAGAGCACAGCTCAGGCAGAGGGCAGCGTGAAGGGGAACAGAAAGAGTTTGTGTGTTTGAATGATTATTGGCCAGATATTCAATATCTCAAATACAGTATTACAAACACCTGGCAAAGAAAAGGCTCTCTTGAGAAAAGCAACACACATACCATGTCTGCATTAATATTATTGCTGTGACCCTAACTGAGTAGTTTCCAGTAATCTAATTTCCCAATCCCAATTTGAAATCCCATAATTTCAAAATCCCAATTCCAAATAAATCCTAAACATGGGTTTTAAATTCACCCCCAGTGGAAGAGTGAGCAATATTTCTGTTATTGCCATGATTGTTGGTTCCCATAAGGGCACAATTAGAAGGCCACACACACAAAAAGAATCAAATCCCTTGAATTGCAGCACTATAGGGGCCGGGGAGATGGAATATCTGTTAAGTGGAGCTGAAAATAGGTGTTTGTTCATGTTTGTTCATTCTTTCTTTCTTTCTTGCTTTCCCTTGCCATTTCCTCTTTGTCTAGTGCTGGCCATTTGAGGAGAGCTTTTCCCCGACCTTCTGCTTAGAGAGTGATGACAAGTACGGCACATGCTGACCTTGACATTCACAATGCTAAATGGCGTCTTCCACAGCCAGTCAGCAAACACAGAGACGGGCAGGCAGTCACCACTGTACCTGGACTGTCTCTCTGTTTGTGTGTGTGTGTGTGTGTGTGTGTCTGTGTGTGTGTTTCTGTCGAGGTAGAATGGACAGTGATAGAGATGCTATAAAGGAGAGGAGAGATCAGGAGCAGGAGGTTTTAATACTGCCATGAGGGAAATTTTAATAGGATATTTTAGTTTACTGGTATGCAGAGGTTATGCACACCCAATGCAGTGATAACTACTCAAAGATGGAAGTCCCCTCCCTGTTCCTTCCACATGCACTGTATCTGTTCTGCATGAGTACTGCTTTTTGGGTTTCTAAAGATCAAGATCAAGAAGCAGTAGTTAAAGACTGTACACCACATTTTTGTTGTACAGGTTTAGAGTTTTGGATGTCTTTTTCCTTTAGTTCTGGGCAGCCATTGATTTACATTCTTTTTCATCAATCTGCACTTAACTGTGAAATGGCTGGAATCAAACTTCAGATGTTGCTTTTACTATATAAGTACCTTAACCATTAGGCTATCGGGGCTCCCCTAGAGTGCACATGATTTGTAGTAAATGCACTAAAACATAGAAAACCACTGGTGTGGACATTATATTATTCAGTTTCATGATTCAAGTAAGTACGAAATATTTCAGAAAAATTGTTAAAAAATCAACATTCTAACTTTGCTTTTGAAGTGGACTCATGACCTAAACCAGCTGTTGCCCAACTCTTTTTTTTATGTCTGAACACATATGAGGACCCAGGTTAAATTACAGAAGTTGCCTCTCAAACAACAAAGTGTGGCATTGTTGGTGGTACTGGCTCACTGTCCCTTGTCCCTAATGAGAGAAGACAGTATCGGGTGAAAACACTGCTAACCTTTCTGCTTGTTTACACTCTCCACTGACAGGACCTGAGGATAGGCTGGAATGAGGGATGAGAGGAGGTGGGAGATGGAAACGAGGAGGTGACCTCTCCAAAGTTTACCCAGCAGCACCCCCACCTCCCCTCGAGAGTAGGCGCATGGGCTTTAATGAGGGACCCGGTGGAATTGTTGGGACGTCGCCTCAAAGAGCACTGGGATGTTGAGACTGGCCAGGCGAGGCGAGGCGAGGGGGAAGAAGACTGTGTGTGTAGGTGTGTGTCTGGTTTTTGTCTCCCTTACTGGAACGGCTTTTGGATGGTAAAGCACCCTGGGAGAGCAGTCACAGTCACTGTGTGGAGGATGTTTGTAAAGTTATCTTCTCTTAAATGTGGATTGTTTTGTCTCACGGCCTCATCTCTCATGTTGCCTCTCAACATTCAATGAAAAAGATGTTTGTATATGCAATAAAGCCTTTTAGAGCTGTGATTCTTCACTTTTAGTAACATGCAGGCACGTGGTGCCACCTACACGCAACAGAACTACCTTTTAATTGCAGAAAACAGTTTGCCACACAGTTAAATCGATGACGCCTCAGCCCTGGAGATCAATGCAAGTAAAACTGCTGTCTACCAGAACTTTAAATCTCTACAGGCCTCTGTCTGTGGACTGCTCCCTCTGTTCCTATCATGATGAAGGTGGAGACAAGGAGCCCCTGTCTCTTTGTCCAGTGGAGTTTAATGTCTCTAACAGACATGACTGACAGATTTAAAGGTCCCAGTCAGGGGTTTGTTTGGCTATTTTGAAACATTCCTGACCCATTTGAACTGAACACAAACCCATTCATTTTGCTTTACTCCTTATGGGTTTGTGTAAATGGTAGCAGGCCTTTGCAGACCAGATTGATATTTACAACGCAGTCTCACTATCATAGATGTTTCAAGCCTTGGCTTTTCTTTATTTTAAAAACTAATCTTAACTCAGTTACACTTTCTATCTTTCTCCAGATGCTTTCACATCCTCTCATAATCTTCCTCAGAGTTTGACCACCTCACGGTCTCTAGCATACTTATTGCAATTTTGTTCTAAGATCAAGTCTGAATTATATGTGTATTTGTTCTATTTTTTAAGTTAATCAGGAAATCATTGTATATTTATTGTAAATTTTAAGGTGTCACACCTTTTAGAGAATGTGACAGAAATTCAGTTTTACTGCAGAATAACATTTCAATCAGAAGAGACTGAGTGAACAACAAAAAGTTATTGACAATGTGAAAAGTCATTAGGCAACTAGACTTTATCGTGATGACGTGGTATTTAATATGGGAGGTCAAGCCGCAGAGGCATAGAAATCCCCCACGATGGAGTCTAGACACTGGTGGTGGTGATGAAGGGATGAAGGGAATGCTACGGATCTGGATGTGACGAGGAGGACTTCTGCTGAGCTCAAACTGTGTCTGGATCTGATGAGCAGGAGGGCCGCAGCAATTCATACAGAACGATACCTGGTAGCAGAGCAGAGAATGGATTTAAAGGTTGATAGTGACTTCATGATTGGCTGTGCTGATCATTTTAAGATCTGATTGGAAAACGTAGGGAGAATGCCCATAGTTGGCTGATAGAGGGCAGAGAGAGAGTTGTGAATGAGTGAAGCATAAAGATAGGTTGAACTTAGCTGAACTGAGCTTCATACAGTATGTGGAGCAGGGTGGTCACATGATTTGAATCCTGTTCAAATCTATGTCCCCTTAATGGAAAAGTCAGCCTGATGTTGCCTGATGATGTTGTCTGTACTCCTACTTGCAGAAGATATAAAAATAATTATCAAGACAATTTACTGGAAGTTGGTCTTGGCACGTGATTGCTCCAGTCTGGTAAAAAAAAACAACAAAAAAATGAGATAAACAAAAGCCGTTTATATACCTTTATGTAAGTATTTTTATAAAGCTGTTTTGTGTTTTTTGTTTGTCAGAAATCCATTTGTTCCTCCAACCTTAAACAGTACTTATCCCCTAATTTATATTATATATATAATATAATAATTTTATGTCTTTGTGCAGGAGAAAAGGTTATCGTGAAAGCTTAAGCAATATCACATTCCAGTTCTCTGTAATACTATAGGTGCACATGCATGTTTGTTTGCACTTGGGCCTTGATCATGCCACTGATTTGTTCATTTTTCAAGTTAAAAAAAACTAAGCTGATCATACTAACCATGGTGTTTGAATCAGGTCATAAAGATTCATGTCAGCATAAAATGGTGGTAAACTGCAAATAAAAATATGAGTCTCAGTAGTTTCAGTGGGCGGTAAAATATTTATTATTTTTCCACATGTTGTTTGTATTTGTAACAATTGTTCTTCCTGCTACAAAACCTCCTCCTTCAAACTGTCCTGGGACTGTCAGCTGAGTCAATGACTAGAGGAACTGGAAAAGCATTTAGTTGAAATGGCCAAAAAGACCACATAGTGAATGTCTCCTTTTTTCCTTCTGTTCTGAGATACAACCCTCTGCAATAGACACGTTCAAACTCTCAAGGAAAAGAGATATGTTGGGTTTAAAATGTTCATCTGGTTCTGCAAGGTTTCTTCTAGCAGTAGGAGTTAAATAAATACAGGCCTTCTTGAAAGCTTTTTCTGAAGTTAGCTAACATTTTATAAAGAAGCAGTCTGTGTGTATGGGATGATTGATGGCACAAAATTAAAAGGAATTGTAGACAGCATGTAGTGACAGTTCACGTTCACAGACTGGATTCTGGCTTGTCAGTATTTTCAGTGTGTTCTGAATAGTTTAGTTTTTTTCTTTTTTTAAAAGAAAAGATAAAGGCTTTTTAGAACTCAACTTTTTATTTGTCCTTCAGGTGGTACAAACTGAATTGCCACTGACCTCGGCAGGTTTTTGCACAGTGAAAGTAAAGAGGTCAGTGAGAAAAGTTCTGAAACTTAAAAAATACCTCTTTACACAGGTAAGAAGGATGATGTCAGATAAAAGTGCCGCTGTATTAAACTTGAGATATAGAATTGATCCCCTCAGTGTATCGGGAAAGGCTGAACAATTGCTGTAATGCCAGTGTGAGAGTGTGTGTGTTAAGAGCCTTGAGCAGCTAAATATGAGTCATGGTTTTATGAGGCTCTCTGTATGCATCTGACAGGCATCTGAAACCGTGAACCCGGCTGAACTGTACATTTCCTTAATTGCTCCAATCCTTGTAACAGGGTAATTGCAGCATTCTCCCTCTCTCTTTTAACTTTAGCCTGCATGGATCTGAAGGGTCTCTCGTTTCTTGGCTCCACTTAGTAAAACAGGCCGATGGACAGAAAAGGGGAGGGAGAAAATTATTGAGAAGAGATGGAGGGAGGAGTGAAGCTGTGTTTTATTTAAATGAATGTTAGATGATGGTCGTGACAGGTTTGGGGTTTGGGCTGATTAGAAGTAGAGACAGGTGAGAATTTTATGGACACTTATATACAGCATCAAGGTACTTATAAAGATCTAGTTGAGTGACTGTGGAGTTTTACACATTGGCAAACACATCTGTATAACACCAGAACTCAAAAAAAAAAATGGAAAAGTAAAACACTAGGGAGCGCTGCTTATGTTCATTCCTTGTTCCGCCAATAAAAATGCCAAAAACTGGAAATACTTCCTGTAAACAGTTAAAAATACTTCTAGAAGATCATATAAGTAGTAAATTAGGGTGCTATTCTTTAGCAGTGAACACACATACAAACACATAGTCTGATGTCTGCTCGAGGCAGAGCAAGTTAACATAGCAGTTTCCTAAATAAATTTGCTGTTCAGAATGTCCTCCGTATTCAACAGCCCTCCAAACCCTCTCTCCTGTGTATTACATCTATATAAAATAATTCTATATTAGTGGATTATGTTCAATGGCAATGTTCATTATAGGGCTGACCCCGAATATTCAAAGATTTGATGCTTCGATGGGCGGAGCCTGATTCGACTGGCTCACAGTCGGCTCACAGCCGAAGCTTCGTAGCGAAACGAGGATCATGCCATTTTGGCGATATGGGGGTGCTCAGCGTCTGATTTTACATAGAACTACCAGTTTTCTCCCAATAACTTAATATACACCCTATTACAACATACATTTCAACATTTAATGCTGTAAATAAACATGTATAAAGCTTTTAATAAATGTTTTAAAAGTACCTTGTTTATATCAAGTCATTGGGACAATATTAGTGTATTTACATTCTAATAGTTATATTGTGAGGATTGTTAAATGTTGTACCTCTATAACCCACTAGAGCAATTAGCTAGCTGTTTCACTCTGGTCAGACCAGAGGAGGCGGAATCTATGTTTACATCAATGATGCTTGGTGCACTAACGCATTCAAAGTGGATGGACAGTGTTTACCAGATGTGGAATTTTTATTGTTAAGATGTCAACCATATTATCTCCCCAGAGAATTCACCAGTGTTTTTGATGCTGCTGTTTAAATTCCTCCAGATGCTAATTCAATGGCTGCCACCCAGGAGAAGCACTTAAATCTTCAGCTTCAGCATCAGTGATATCATTTATCAGCAAATATGTTTACGATGTGATGATCACTATGTTCACACTGCAGGCCTCAATGCTCGATTCCAATTTTCACATTATTGTTTAATTATTCTTATAAAAAAATTTTACATATATACAGAGTCACATATAAACAAAAAATCAGATGTGTGTCACTTTGGCCTGCAGTCTGAATGCAGCCTAAGACAGTAAAATAAATAAAAATAAATGAAGACGAAGAAGAAACACCAAAGATATGTGATTAAAAACACAAAGCTACAAAAGCAGGAGCACCCCCATCATGTGTGAGGCCGCTTTACCAGATTGAGCTCCTCAACAACGAGTCAGCTGTCGACTCAAGTTCTCACTCACTGGCCCCACAGCAGATGTGAGAAGAGTCCTGCTGAGAGTGAATATGAGTAAAGCTGCTGGGCCTGATAACATCCCTGGCCGTTTATTAAAAACATGCCATCCAGCTTGTTGATGTAATCACTGACATACCACCGTCACTGGAGAGGGTTCCCACCTACTTCAAGACAGCCTCCATTCCTGTAACTAAAACGTCTGCAGCGTCTAGTCTGATTGAGAAACTGGTTTTCCAACACATAAAAAACAACATCCAGTCAGCCTAGACTTGGACCCAGTTTGCTTACAGAACCAACAAATCCACAGAGGATGCCATCTCCCCTGCCATTGACTCACCTACATCAGAATGCTGTTTGGTTGAGTTCAGCTCAGCATTCAACACAATCTTCCCCATGAAACTGATCAGCACTCTGGGTTTGAGTACCACACTCTGCAACTGGATATTGGACCTCCTCACAAACAGACCTGAGAAAGTTCAGACTCAAATTCTCAACACCAGGGCCCCACAGGGTTGTGTGCTCAGCTCCCCCATGTTCATGCTGTCCACCCATGACTGCAAATCTGTTGTGAAGTTTGCAGACGAGACCACCATCATCAGACGGATTTCAAACAACAATAAGACTTTACAACATGAGGGAATTGATAACCTTGCAGAGTAATCAACAGAGAACAATCTATTGCTCAACATCAGCAAAACCAATGAGCCAAAAATTGATTTTAGGAAATGAAAACCTGTCATAGTCATCTCACTCATTTGTTAAGGAAACTTAAGAAGGCAAAAAATATTATATATAATAATATATAATAATTTTTTGCATTCTGTCTGGAAACATCACTAACTGGCATATGATGCGCATGGCCCAGAAGATCATTGGTACCCATCTCCAGAGCATCAGTGATATCGGTGAGGTGAGGTGTCTGCAGAGCCCAAAGGATACTAAAGGACAGTACCCACCCAGCCACAGCCTGTTCACCCTGCTGCCGTCAGGCAAGAGACACAGAAGTATCTGCTGCCGTAGAACCAGACTGCAGAGAGCTTCTTCCCTTAAGTTGTGAGACTCCTTATTTAATCTTCAGTTCTCCACCATATAATTTTTTTTACAGCATAAAGGGAACTATAACTTAATCCCGTTCTACAACCCAGAGTTAAAATGAAAAAATAAATCTACCTTGTAAGAACAATAAGGCCTGTAAAAAACAAGTTAATTAGCATATACAGCATGACATGTTGCCTGGTCTTTGTGACATTTGGATTGCATGCCTGGTTTTGAGCATTGTGCACCATTAACGCTACAAAGATCTTCATCCTATAAATTGTGTTGTTCGCATTAATAAAAAAGTGTATATCTATATATCTGGGGTCATGCCTAGAGGCCATCATGACCCCGAGATGCAACTGCTGCATGTGTGTGTGTGTCTATGTGTATGTCTGCTTGTGCGCCTCATCGATGGCAGCATCTGCTTCTTAGTGTGTGACTCTCCAGCGTTGAGACTGAGGGCCCATCAGGCTGTGCTCACATGCAATTCAGATGAGCTCTGCAAATCCAGCATGAAATTAAATTTACGACTTGGACCACAAAACACACACACACACACACACTCTCTTCCCTCTGATGGCTACCCTGATAACACATGGCCCTGGGTGTATGTGTGTGTCAGCTCACATGTGTTTATGTTCCAAACTCTAACACATTCATTTCAGTTCAATGACAAGTTGGATGATACACAGATATGCTTTTGTATGTATTGGCTGTGTGTGTGTGTGTGTGTGTGTCCATATTTCTGCATGTTATATTACCCCGCCCTGCCCTTCTGAATAATAGAACATTTTCAACAATAACAATAATACTAATGGCTACCAGCATTACACCACAATCATGGCCACATCGATAACAACTGCTACACACACTTACACACACACACGCACAGACACACACACACACACTTCAATCAACACCAAGTCTGGCCCAATCATGTCAGCCCTAGCTCTCCCCATTTGCATAAAACAATTACCCTGGGCGGACTCAGGGTTCAATGTCGTCTAGACGACATGTTTCACCATGGTGTCATCAAGCCGTGTGTGTGTGTCTACGTGTGTTTGTGTGTGCGTGTGGGAGTGGGGGACACACTAGGTTGGTTGTAAATTAGCTAGGGTATGGTTGCTCGGGCACTGGCCGCATCACATCACCCTGAGGCGCACGGGGCTTGGAAGGATTTATTCACATAGATAACACACACACACACACATGCAAATGAGGTAGCCTGGACACATACACGCACACACACATAATGGTGACATGGAGGAGTTAGGGGAGAACCAATATTCATATGGGAGGAGGCAGGGAAAAAAGATTGTGTATGGAAGTGGAGTGTGTGTGTGTGTGTGTGTGTGTGCTGGCGTACACACATGTTTGTAGATCTCTTTTTCTCTCCATCTCCCTCTCTCTACTAAGCTTTCACCACCCCATTATTTTCTGCTACTGAGCCTCTGCGATCAATACACGCAACACACCAGGCATCTGATAGAGAGAGAGAGAGAGAAAGAGAGAGGTCCCGTTCCCCCCCTCCTCTCACCAACCAGAGGCCATGCAGAAATAAAAGGAAAAGAATGAGGGAGCGATAATAAACAACAAGACAAGCTTTTGTTTATTTGCTCCTGAACTGCCTTTTGTTTGTGAGGGTCACCCTTCAAGAGCAATTAGGATAAGAGAGGACAGAGAAAGACTGTGTGTACAGTACATGTGGATATGTGAGTGTCTGACTGACACACACACACACACACACACACACACACACACACACACAGGCTGCTCACTATACTTTACACAATAGCAATGGTTGAAAAGCTCATTTTAATTGTGTCCATACCAGTAACCTACCTGTGTGGTAAGATAAAATAAGATAAACTCTATTGATGCCATGAAGGGAAATTCATCTGTCACAGCAGAAAAAGGTACATGAACATAAACAGGTGCATAGATGATTTACTAAACTAGAATAGTATTTACATACAATAATGAACATACTAAATACTGGATACCAAAATAAGTAGTAGTTTTAGAGTGTTTTGAGACAAATAATTGTCACAAATGACGTGAAGAGACAACAAAGTTGCAAGAAACCCCAAACAAAATTTAAGGATTGAAGGGAATGGAGCTGGATAATGGTTCTACTGTTGAGAAAATGGCATATACACATAGCATATACTTAAGCTGCTATTGATTTTATTCCGTGGGCCTTCTTTCAGTGGCTAAAATACATTCCAGTTGCCGGTACAACTCTCTGCTTCTCCAAACTGGGGACACACTGACGGCCATCTACAGCAGGCAGTGCGACAACTATGTTTAAGTATCTTATATTGCCCCGCTTTGAAAAGTTCCTTAAGGAAGCCCACATGTTAAACTCTTTCACTTCATGCATGATCTCTGGGAGCCCAGTTTGGGAACCAGTTATGGATTATGCAATAGTCATACAAACATAATGGTACAAATCAAACACACTTTTGTTTGTTTGTTGTTGTGTGTTGGTGCATGTATGGTATGTGTGCCTGACTTTATCTGTGAACATACTCCAGTCTTTATAGGCACTGCATACCAGTCGACCCTGTTTATGTTTATATGTCTGGGTCCCAGGCCAAGACCTCGCACGATCCCCAACCTTTTTCACCCTGCCCATGGCCCACCCCCTGTTCAGTCTACACAGGCATACACAAACACACATAAAAGAAGTTACTAGGGCATGAAGTATGCTCCTTACTGTTTTTGTATTGATCTGCACAGCTTAGTTATCATAATTTCAGAGCTACAGACATACTTTTTGTGATGTTGATTGATTATGTAACATATGATTCAAATGTTAAAATTGTTATTTGCCTTTTCTGAATATACATTTTGGGGAAATGAATGAGAGAGGAGAAAGAAGTGGTGGAGGAGGGGGGGAAAGAGGAGGGGGAAGAAGAGGAGGTGGTGGTGGTGGTGGGGGGTAATTATCCCTGGCAAAGGGGGTGCCATGCTCTGAATGGATAGGCAGAGTGACAGGGGCACAGGATGACAAGCCCTTGCCCTTCACACACAAACACACACTCACACACACAATAACGGGGGGAGAGAAAGGGAGAGCGATAGAGAGAGCGCGGTGGAGGGAGGGAGAGGCTGTGACATCCCCAACCCAGACTGGAGGATTAATGATGAATAAAAAAGAAAGGAGTACACACAAAGGAGACCGAGGGAGAGAAAGAGCAAGGGGGTAGCGAAAAAAGAAAGAGAGACCCTTTTTTATCCCACAAGGATGGATGAAGTGGTTTTGCAAGTCAGGCCTCCTAGGGGTAGAGATATATAGGCACACACAATCACACACACACACACACACACACGCCCATTTCAAAAGAGCACACATCACTGTATATGCATGTGAATGCAAGTAGAAAATCATGAAAGTAATCGCTTTATTTCTTCATCGCTTCTTTCACTTTATAGACTACTAGCATCACTCACAGGAAGTTATAATCCTCCTGCATATACTCATACTCATAGATAAAACAGACTACACACACACTCATGCACAAACACATGGCATTGTGAATCAGGGGATGCTTAATCAATGTCAGAATTCAATCAATAGCCTGGTCCCAGGTGACAGGGCTCTCCTGTTCCTCCACCTCTTCCACTCTTCCCTTCATTTCCTGTCATCTCCCTTTCCTCTGCCTTTCTTATCATTTCCTCTCCTCATCCTCCCTTTTATTTAACCTTCACTATGCCCTATGGTCAACAACAAGGGCACAAAGAGTGTTGGTCAATACTATGTCCCCCCACCCATGACCAATTGAGTAGGAGGGGCTGAACAGCAATTCCCCTATCACAGGGAAAATATCACAGAAAACACTTTATTTTCTTTTAAAGGGGTTTAATGATTCTTCATAGTCATATCATTTTGTAGAAAATACAGTTGTGAAAGAAGTGTCCACTGTTTATGAGATACGGTTAGGTGAAAGTTGACGGCACTAAACTGCTGTGTCGTTATCCAGATTCTTTTGCAATGTGACACCAGTAAAAGGTTTATCCATCAAATCTAATTAGGAAGAGGAGTAAGTAATTAAAGAGTGCCTTCTTAAAGAGCATTCTTTGGTCAGAAGTGTGCATAACCCCGCTGTGATGCCAGAGTTTACTGATCACGTTATGACATTATAACTTCTATACACCATGTCTAAATTAAGCTGTCTACATTTTAAAACACAATTAAATGACAGCAATATGTGTACACATTAGCGTCTCTGTCATTTTTGTAGCGATCTCCGTCAACAGTAAACAACTGAACAATGCGAAAACGACTTAATTTCGATATAATCCATAAACACTACCAGTTAACCAGCAGTCATTCCCAAGCTGCTGTGCTGCCTATTTTATAATCGTGACCTGTCTGTCTGACAAAATCAACTTAAATGCATTTTATCGACATAGGCTCTGCTGTATATTCGGCTATACTGACATTTAAAATACACAATCGCAGTGAAAGTTATCTTCTTAACTTCTCTGCCTGGACTGGCTTATGTCATCGTTTTTTAAAAAGCTCAGTGTACCTCATACAACTGAAACGCCAAGCCAGCATTTTAAGATGTACACACTCTGGAGCAGTTTTGGGAGAAAAAGACGTGCTTACAAATGTAACCAGCTTAATGTGCACATACTCTTAAAAAGTTAGAAGTCATTAAAAACAAGATGGTCTTTAGTTGCATAAAAAAGGATAAATTGTTACACATACTGCAGTAATGCAATTTGTGTACAAACAGTTTTGTTTACTGCCACTAGGCAATTTGCTGATTGCCTAAGAGGGCAATCATTTCAGTGATAATCCGTAAGATTTTCATGACAGAAAACCCCTCTTTCTGTGTACGGCCTATCCGTTTAATGTCCACAAAAAAGGGGAATGAATAACTCCGAAAAAGTCAGCCTCTAGCCTCTGTTATTGCCTCTAGTCGTCCTGAGAGATATTGGCACAGCCTGGTTTTAACACTGGGTGAAAAAAATGGTGAATGTAAGAATTTCATATGATTCTGACAACAACAGCTGGTGTTATTTGACCCTGAGTTCAGTATCGCTGTGTCAGATGACAGTGGTGATTGTTTCCTATAGTATTAATTATTGAAACAAGGTAACGTGATGAATCTGCGCACAAGTTGTTCTATTCATGTTGTATTTCTGACTGAGTAGCCACGTAATGAATGTTGGCTGCCCTCAGTAGTTGATACACTTGTCATAACTAAATAACATAACTATGGGATTGTAGTGCTAAAGCTGCACCAAATCTACCAGGCTTTAAATCAAATTAATAATAACATGAACATTTGAAAAATGCAAAGTACACAACCATATATGCATGCATATAGATCAGGTCTAGGCCGTACTCTCTGTAATATTATTTACAGAGATGCAACAATACCCATCATGTGCAAGCACTTAGCAACAGTGGCAAGGAAAAAGCCAGCTGTTTTGACCGGTTGAGTTTAGAGAAAGAGAGGAAGAATGGGCAGAGAGAGGGAGAGCAAGAGGAAAGAAACAGATTTTTCTTTTAAATTTTTTTTCTTTATCAGTCACAGAGTTTATTCATTTATTATTTTTTTATTTATATTACTTGTTTATTGTACCCACATATACTAAACAATTTTTTTTTTTACTAAAATAGTATCTTTTTCAGAGATGTACTTGTAGGACAACTTGGTAGTTAGGAAATGTTTTGGTGCGATGGTAGAAATGGTTGAATATAAGTACAGCACTATGTATAATGTCTGTGTGTTTTTATATGTTATATGTTTATATGTTGTGAATGACTGCCTTATTTGTGCAAAGCAAGTTATACAGTACAAGTTGTGACAATATAAATGTGTGTGTCTTCTTACCCCATGGTATGTAGACATGACATGCCTCTCTCTGTCATCTCCTGGAAGAGGCAGCTTTAGTATCCACACACACACTAATTCCGTACACACACACACACACACACACACACACACAGACACCCTACCCAACAATCAGTGAGAGTTATATTCTCAATGTTAGTAGTAAGCCTGTGTGGGAGTGTGTGTGTGTCTGTGTGTGTGTGTGTGTGTGTGTGTGTGTGTGTGTATTCAGTACACAGTATGGACATCAATATTGAAGCACACACAGAGCTGCTGGCAATAAAGTTGTGTTATTAAAACCCCCATGTTATGTGAGCCTAATGGGATTGTACCATAATGCTTCCTTATGAAGATGTAAATGGTGCTGTGTGGGACTAGTTTACATAGCTGTTATTATTTTTGTGTGTTTAAATGACAGAAAAATAACCGTTGCTTGTCTGTTTGGAATAAATATCCCCTGTGTTCATAAAAACACAATTTTCTATGAAAATTATGAGGTTATCTCTGTAGGATAGCGTGTATAATATTGCTTTGGAACTTGACCTTTCACTCATGTTTAAACCACAGCTTCAGTATGCCTTGTGTTTATTTGAAGTTCTGTAATTTGAAGCCCTCTAGTTCCTTTTCAGGGTCAAATTGGAGTCTCCGTTCTTTGACCTGTAGGTGTTCAGACGGCATGGGAGGAAGAACGTCCTGGATCAATGTGCTACCCAGCAATTCCAAACTTAAATGTGCATTTGTTAAAAGGAGGAATGCATGACCATTATGTATCTCAGCGCAGATTGATGGTGTTGGGAATTTATGTCTCACGTGAGAATTTCTTGGTACTTCAACATGGTTAGAAGCTAGCTGACTTGCATTACCATGTGAGGGGACTTATAAAACTAATATGTCTACATATATCAAAGTGTTATTTCTTCCCACAAACGTTGTCTTTCCTTGTCCACCATACATTTGAGGCCTGATAGACTAGTGATAAGCTAGCTATATTAGACTGCAAATGAATCAGCAGATTCTATTTCATTGGAATGTTTTCATTTTGCAGCAAAATTTCGTTTAAATTGTCATGTTGACTGAGCTTTCACACTGTTATTTTGCTGTCATGGGGCTAATCATGGGATGCTTAAAAGAATCCAGGACTTGGTGGTGATCTACTTAGGTTTTGGCCTTTGTCACCAAGTGCTTGCTCATGGTGGGAATTGATGTGTCTCTCCTAATATTATAAGAGAGTATGGCCTAGACCTGCTCGATGAAAAGTGCAATGAGATAACTTTTTGTTATAGCAACTTTCCCGCAAATTCGACCTATCATTGCAATCGCTTGTCACTTCCTTGTGTACAAGACGTACAAAACTTTTTTGCAAAACGTGCAGTATGGCAGTTGAACATAAATGGAAATCTAATACTGACAAACACTTTTCCACCGCAAAACATATGGGGAGAATGAGAGAAACGCATGGAGGATGCCAGTAACTGTAACACCGGCTGTTGCATCCCAATCAGCTGCAAGCGCTGAAAGAATCAAGATAAGCTGGTTTAAATATGTAGGGTTACTGTTAGGCCGGCAAAATCCTGGAGGGACTGTTTAATTATTCAACAATAATTCAACAAAAAGTTTAACAAATGCATCTACCTTTGCAGTTTTCACTTACAGTTTTTTTCAATTGCTAACAAACGTTTACCTGAACTTAAGATAATTTATCAAAACTCTTAACACAGCAACACACCTACCTCACACAATTAGCCAAATAGTTAATTTTCTGCTCAGAACCACATTTTGTTCTTTAAACACCTACATTTCAAAATGCAAAATCACATTCTCTACATCCACAAACTCTATCAAAACACAGCAAACCTGACTCAAAATGAAATCAGTCTGTCAAAACACTAGCACGTTTTATTTCCAAGAGGACCATATCAATCATAGCATAACAACTTTCTAAATACAAACAGTAGATGGCATTATGTTTTAGCTCTACCTGCATACAGAAGACAGTGTGAAATCTATTGTTTTTTGTGATTCAGATTCCTTTGACTGTAAACCACCCTACATTTTTGGCTTGAGAGTCGAATGTGTGCATTCAACAAACTATGTAAAGGTGGATGAGTCATCTTTACTTTATTGAATGTGAGTGACAGAATTACAGAAGCAAAATCTTTATTAGCAACATGAAATTGCAGCCAGTAATCAACAAATAATCCAACCTATGTGGCTTTTGGTTCAACATGTGTAAAAAATACTGTCATATAGGTTTACGTTCCTTCTCGGCCACTATGCTCCTGCAACGAATGCTGTCTTGCTCTGCCATCCCTAAGCACAAAGCAATTTCAATCCCGCCTGTTCTCATCTGCAACACGACGATGAAACGTGCTATCACTTGCCATCAGAGCAGGGGCGTCCCTCTCTAACTTCAAGAAGCTCATGAAAACTCGTTTCTTCCGAGGACACTTCCTCTTATATACACCTCTTACCCTGGTTCAGCTACTCCTCTCTCTGGCCTAACTATTCTTCTCCCTTTTTCAGAGAGTATTCTTTCTCTCCTCTTCTGTGTTGTTCCGTATCCACAATGGATAAACTCAACTCCAGAAAGTCCCGTGTTTCAATGATATGTTTATTCAGAAATGCTTATCAGCTGTTTCAATGTAGATTTTGAGCTGCTATTGTAGCCGAAGTAAAGGCTTTATATATTATTTAAGGTTTTGAAAATGATGTCTTGATTTCTGACATGTTGTGTGCAAGCATTTGTAAATAACACAAAAAACATCCATAGTTTTGGCATTGGCTAAGCTTCTACATAAAGACAAACATTTTAGAAATGGGTCAATTGATGGCATATTCTGTGGAAACAACATGAATAGTGTTAATGTTATGGTATGAACAGACTGATGTTGGGCTAATTGTGTTTAGAGTTTTGAAATTGTGACTAGAGATTGGACAAAATGATGTTAGCAGTTGTAAAAAACTGTATTCCTACAATTTTTCGTCACAGAAAACGCCCCAAAACATTGCAACTTTCATCGCAATTTTTTAGAAACTCAGCAGCAAAATCAGGCATTTTAGACCTCAGCATTTACAAAAAAATTAATTTTAGTCTTCCCACATTCCTTAAAGTTACCTCTTTTATATTTGTAGATATCCTTCATTATCCAGAATGGGTTTCAACAAGCCCAATACTATAGTGAAAGTAAGAGTGTTTTGCACTAAACTAAATATAAACACAAACAAATAAACTTGTGTGCATTCAATCGATGGTACAAAGTTGTAATTAATTTTGCTGCACCATCCAAAACTGACTTAAATGGCTGCCTTAAACTTCACATTTGTTATTCAAATTTACAAATATAGGCGTGTTTTCATTTTCAATAAGCACAACTGGTTTGCTTGTCAATTTGTTTAAAAAAAGATCCTGTTGAAACAAAGTGGATGGGATAAAAAGCGATGTTTTGAAGCAGTAATGTAATGAGACATGTTTGGAAGCTGACCCTCTCTTTTTTTGCTTTCTTGCGCTGCCAGCACACAGCAGGTGTTGCAGTTTTTCTGTATATTTGGGTTCAACATAGCCACAAGGAACACTCTCCCCTCCGTCTGGCCTGGGTGACTCACAGCCAAACCAGGAGATGATCGACAGAACAAACACACACACACACACGTGCAGCAACACACTCATGCAGGCAAACCAATGCAGGTACAGTTTATGACGTACCACAGAGAAGAAATAAGTGAATGCACATATCGCCTTCATACAAAAGTTTGTGGGTCTGGGTGCATGTGCCCTATATATGCATGCATGGTGACCGTCCTTCCACTCTGTCCCTCTTTCTCTGCCTCTCTAGTGTCAGAATAGATTTAGCAATTGGCAGTAGGAGAGAGAGAGAGGAACAGAGAGAGAGAGGTCTAGTGAATGTCTGTCTATGTGACCTGTCAGTGGTTATGACTAGGGTGTGTGTTTGTGTGTGTTTGTATGTGTGTGTGTGTGTGTGTGTGTGTGTGTGTGCATGCACATGCATGTTTGAGCATTTGACTATATATGCATACGTGCGTATGCATGTGTGTGAATGTGTGCGAGTGTGCATGTGACTAGGCCGCCCTGAAGCTGCAGATTTGATCTTTGCAAAGGCTAACATCTGTCGCCTGTCATTTTAGCAAGATTGATGACAGCCACCATAATGGAGGGGTGAGGAGGAGGAAGAGGAAGGGGTGAGGCAATGTCTAGGACAGTGGAGGAGGAGGAGACAGTAAGGACTGGTGGAGTTAGAGGGATGGTGGTAACGGACGGGCTGCAGGGAGGTCATGAAAGAGGTAGCGGGTTAGACAACCTTCTGCATCTTCGCAGACTGGACTGTGGGGGGGGGGCTTGATATCAGTTTTCCTTCAATTGATTCTGATCCCAAACTTATTGGGTTGACTGTGTATACTGTTGCTATTCAGCCATGAGGTTTTTACACTGACTGTCACAACCTGGCTCCGTGGGCCATGACAAATAGGGGAGACAAACCATTTTAGCAGTTTTAAAACAATTTAATTTAACAATGCAAATGAATAAAATGCTTCACTGAACATAAACAAGACATGCGGTGTGGGTATCAGTGGAAACAGGAGTGTAAGATGTGATGGATAGTGTGCGGCTGTTGCACGGTGCATAAAAGAACAAAAGAAGAACTAAACTACCTCTGCCATCCTCAACAACTGGAAGACTGCAAGAGGGAGAAGGTGTGAGACAGCTAATCCAGCAAAACCAAACAGGGAATGGAATAGGTAACAGGATCTTGTTTTTATATAGGTTGAGAACACTGGGCCCAGTTGTCACTTGGAGGCACTAATCAACATCCTGCCCACCAATGAAATACAATGCATACAAATACATAGACACGACTGAACAACAGCAGGGGGTTATCACAACATTCATCTACTCAAATGCTCACCTGGAGAGCATTTGTTTGGAGATTTTTTCTCCGTTTTCTTCTAAGTTTATGGTAGAAGTTCCAAAAGTAATTCCAACCATAAAAAAAATACAGTTGAAATTAAATATTGTATTGCCGACATGAGGTGAACAATTGAACAATAGTCAGATAAAATACAAAAGTAAAATTTAAGATATTGTGACAGTCAAGACATTGTAATGACTGTTTTTCCATTTACAGTTGGGATGAAAATCATATTTGAGAACAAGATTGGCCAAATCTGCAAAATTGGCACAAGTACAATTTAACCATTTCAGTTACTTTTGTTCATGCAAAGTACGTGAGCCCAGTTTGCACTGTGGCATTGTTTGGGTGGGCCGAAGACCATACCCACTTCGTTTGTCCATTTTCTACCTAAGCTGGTGTTCCAATAGCTTCACTCTGTATGATGAATAAACAAAAGGGCTCATTCCGAAAGTTACTTTTACTCTTTCAGTTTAGTGAAACAAAATGGTAAACTTACAAGACTTTGCTACAATGCAACATCTCGTGTGTCTCTAACTAAAACTAAAGGTGAGGTAAGTGATTCAGGAGTAATCCAACACCCTGACAAAGACCTTGATCTAGAGCGAACAACGACACAGCAAGTTATGTAACGTTAGCTAGTTGTGGGTTAGCAAACATCTCTGCAGTTGCAGCTGAGAAGATAACATGTTGGGAGGACGAGACGGTGCTAGAGCCAGCATACCAGCTCCAGACAGCAATACTCACAACTCTCCTGCTACTATAGCTAACAGGGCTGCGTACAATTACCGGTTTTATTTTCAGAGCACACACAGAATGGATAGTTAGGAGACTGTGAGGAGATATTCGATTGGATTAAAATCGCTTAACTTCACCTTTAGTAGGGGTCCCCTCTCAACACACTGCACAGCATGTGCCTCTGGTGGTAGTAATGCACTACTAATAAATATGTCCCATAGATCTCAAGGGCTTGCACTCGACAATGCACTTCCATGGGTCCTCAGCAATACACCCACCAAGTGTGAAATCAGAAGGACAGACATACATATGTACAGACAGAGCCAGACAGACATACAGAGGCTCCTTGCATTTTAGTCTGTGTTTGAGTTTGTATTGGGCCTTTTGTTGTCTCCCATGCCTTTCCTGTCTCTCTCCACTGTCACCATCAAAAAAAGCATAAATGCCAAAACAAATCACTAAAAATGTAATTAAAAGCCACTTTTAACCACATGGAATACTAGCTGAAATAAAAAAATAGATTTCAGATTTGACACATTGACATGTAATAAAAGTTCTGCAAAAGTAAAAGAAAAGTGAGTTATAAAATATAACTGTGTGGCATGTTGCCTTAGCTACTTATCATTAATTAAAAGTTGACAAGCATGATGTGATCAAGTTGAAGTGCAAGTAATATAACACAACACATGAAAAATACATAGTGACACTGCAGCATGACATTTCTGCTATTGTGCGGCTGTCACAAATGTAGCTCATAATATTTATCCATCCAAGTAACATGCAGTAAATTGAGAGTAATCACAGAGCTGCTCTCACCTCCATGAATAGTCACCTGCTACATTAATAGCGTGCACAAATATGTCAGAGGACCTATATCAGCAAATCAAGTGATTTTGGACAGGAGTTAACAACGCTCACGTTCATTAGCGCTCACTTGTCATCGCAACAGCAGCCAGCATATAAATAAGGACAAGATAAATACAGGGCAGAGAAAAGTATACAATAAGGACAGAGTTGGCAGCATATTGGGGATGATTTAGAAATAAATAAGCTAAGCAGTGTAGAAAAAGGGCATTATGTAGGAAAATACGGAGGCATAGAGACAATCAACTGTACACTGTATGTTATTAGCATATGTATGTCAGTGACAAAAAGACCAAGTTTTTGATTCAGACTTAAAGCCGTACGTTCACGTTAACTGCCATTTTAACAGGGCTGACAATTTTGTCTAGCGAATAACAGTCTTAAAACTAAATGTACTCGTCAGCCAACTCCTAATAAGCTTTTTCAACAGCGCTGGTTAAATTTACACAGTGCTGTGGGTACAAGTCATAGCCTGATTGACAGGTCGCCATGGTAACGACTTGTCAATCATAGATGATCCTGCCTTGAAGCATACTCTGCTTTATGGTCTATTTTCCTCTAAATAGGACCATAATTTACTAAATGAACATCCTGATGGATTGAAGAAGACATGAAACTAGCGACTGAGACCATAAATTCATTTAGTAGTTTACTAATTACTGAGGTAATTATTCAGGGTCATTTTATTTATTTTTTATTATTATTTTTATAATTATTTCTAAACCAAAAGAGTCGCCCCCTGCTGGCCGTTCAATAGTCATCTCCTTTTAGCTCTGTTTTAGTCTCCACCAACTCCTGAGAAAACTATCTGGCTCTTTAGTTGCTAAATGCTCCACTATATTGACCAGCTGGTAACTAACTCGCTAACCAGGGCTGGCAACTTTTCAGTTTAGTTTGAAGTGTTTCTTTACATACAAGCTTACCCAATATTAAAACTATGAATGTTTTTTGTGTTATCTACAAATACTTGCACACAACATGTCAGAAATGAAGACACCATTTTCAAAACCTTAAATAATGAATAAAGCCTCTACTTCTGCTACAATAGCAGCTCAAAATCTATATTGACACACCTGATAAGCATTTCTGAATGAACTTATCATTGAAACATTGAGAAATAGCTGATTTATTGTAATTTGAGTAAAATAGATCAACCACAGCAAATTCCAATCTCAACCAGAGACTGAGTAGTTCTTTCAATTACATACACAGCAAAAATGGGGCTTTCTGGAGTTGAGTTTATCCAACGTGGATACAGAACAACACAGAGGAGGAGAGAAAGAAAGAATAATGTCTCAACAAGGGAGAGGAGTAGCTGAACCAGAAAGTGTTTCTATCCAAGGTGCATAGTGAGAGATGACATTAGATGTGATGTGGATGAGAACATGTGGCCAAAGGCTGAAGATATTATGGATCAGAACAGGACAGGCATTTTTTCTATCCCTTCTTTGCATTTTTTTGTTTCACTGTAATTGTGCACTTGTCATTTACTCATTTGGCAGACACTTTTATCCAAAGCGACTTACATTTAAGAAAAAACATACAAACATCAATACAGTAAGAGATCTACAAGTGACAATAAAAACTAATTAGAGCTATTAGCACGCCCAGCATCAACAAGGCAAATACCTAGGGAAAGAAGTAAGAGTTAACGAATAGTGCAATTAATACAAGAGAATTGTAAGGAGATAGAAGAAGAAGAGCACAGGAAGTGCAGAGGTTAGGGGTTAGTGATTTTATAAAAGGTGTTCTCAGAAGATTTGAGTTTTCATGAGCTTCTTGAAGTTAGAGCAGGGCACCCTAGCTCTCATCGCAAATGGTAGTTTGTTTCACCATTGTGATGTTACAGATGAGAACAGTCGGGACTGAGATTGCTTTGTGTATGGATGGCAGAGCCAGACCCTGTTCGTAGGAGGAGCATAGTGGCCGAGACTATGTTGATCCCTGGCTGCAATTTCATGTTGCTAATAAAGCTTTTACTTCTGAAATTCTGTCGCTAACAATGTTTTTCTACTGTACGTTCTATAAAGTAAAGATGACTCATTCGCTTTTACATAGTTTGTTGCCAAAAATGCACACATTCGACTCTCACGCCAAAAATGTAGGGTGATCTACAGAAAAAGGAAACTGAATTACAAAAAACAATGGATTTCACATTGTCAGCTGTATGCAGGTAGATCTGAAACATGAAAAGTAATGCAGTTTTTGTAATGCCATCAAATGTTTGTATTTAGAAAGTGGTTGTGCTATGATTGACTGATCTGGTCCTCTTGGATAGAAGTGTTTTGACAGAATGACTTCTGAGTCAAGTTTGCTTTGTGTAGCAGACCTAAAAATTTTTTGTTATGCATTTTAATAAATTTATGAGAATTGATACCCAATTATGAATTCATAATTGAAGATTCATAAAATAAAAATTTTCCTCGTTTCAGGGCACCACCGGAGTTGTTATAATCCTAGAGTCTCCGGACCTCTAGGTAGTTTTGAATAATTATACAATTATTACTAGTGATCAGTTAGTTAATAATCGCTCAATTATCTTAAATCAGTCAGTCAGTCTCATATCTAAAGGGTCAATTCTCTTGGCAGGAACTAGAAATAGGCAACACACACAGCTCTTATTTATATTACAGTGAATTTATTCTCTAACTAATGTGATAAAAAGATGGTTGGATACAGGGAACATAAACATTTGCTGAACAATGAGCCTGGAGGTTCGATTGTGGGAAGCATTTGACTCATACGGCATAGAAGAGCTAATTAAAGTAAACTAATGCTATGATTTTAGGAGTTAAAATGGACATATCTGATCACAGAACGTGTGTTAAGTCTTACGGCTTGTCGGTGGCCTGCTTTTGGCCTGTTGCACGGGTCCCACGCTAGCTGCCGATCCTCCGTCTGGCAATTCGGCTGTTTTCAGGTTTCCTTCGTTGTAGCTGGCGAGACCACGTGGCTTGGTCTGACCTTGGTGAAGTTGGCTCGACGAAAAAGGCTTAAAATGGAACTTGGTCGTTCCAGAATTAGTCCAGTGTAACTTAACGGACTGATAACTTTAACAAACCAAAGAAATAAAGAAAATAAAACAAACTGAAGGGCAGATCGACGTCGCGGCACTTCAGGTGTGTAGCTTCAGGCGAACAAAAGGCCTGTTTATTTCGCTGGCCGACTGAGGGCGTTGCCTGGCGAGGCACGCCACGCGCATGCCGAAGCGTCCAGCGAGCAGAGCAGAGTGGAAGAGAGCCAACAGCGAAGAGAAGAGCGAAGCGAGGTCGCGTGTCGCTCTTTTGTTGCCTGGGGCGTGGTTCCCCAGGGGGCGTTTCAGGTTTCCCGAGGGACTGCCTTTCTAAACTTAATGTCTAAAGAAAAGAAATCTATTTGCGCGTATTATAATCAAATATTTTCCACAATCGAACCTCAATGGTTGAACGGTTGTACTGTTCTAAGCATTTGGTAACAGGAAACAATCGTCACATTACTGGTCAGGATATTTATACATTTAACGGCATTTCCGACGAGGGCATGTAATACTTATTTCGTCCACTTGGGGGAGCTCAGGTTACATGAGGAAAGCTTGGATTAAATCAAAGATCGTCTCTCCTTAGGAACTGGGAATATTGTTGATTCATCCTTAAATTCAAGCTGGCGATTAAGAGTATAGTAAAACATTTCTTTGTCATCATTTCTAAAGAAATTTTGTATTATTAAGTATTATGAACAAGCATTGATTACATTAGGTGAAGGAGTGTCTTGCTGAAAATAAAAACACTGCACAAGTAACTTTCTTTTCAGCACTAATATCAACAACAAATAGCAACAACAGTTAACATAACTACTCAAATAGAGGCAAACGTAATCAGGTAACTAAAGATTTAAT
>NC_060171.1:7048931-7061609 GCF_021292245.1 Micropterus dolomieu
ATAAAGTTATTGAGTTACTTTGCTGTTGTCTAGAAACAACATTTAGCTGTATTTAAAATATTAAATTAAAAACAACCAGGCAGTTAATATGTACACTTGTATATATGTTTATTTATCGCAAGTGATATGTCATCTTAATATATAATGTTATGGCACATTGAATATTTTCCTCATACCGTGCAGGCCTACCTCATGCCAGTTAGGTCTGGTCTTACCAAATAACCATCACTAAATAATAGTAAAGTATCGATAGTGGTATCGATTAAGAATCGGATTGTTAAGCAGTCTCAATAAGGGTATCGATATCAATAAAAATTAATGATCCCCATCCCTAGACAATATGCAAGAGTGATGAAAAAGATGAGATGTGACAAAAGAAGAGCCCAGGAAGAGAAAACAGTTAAACTCCGGTGGAAAGAATCATTGTGATAACAGTGTACTTACGGTTTGAAGGGTTGTGCACAATGTTGGGACTTCGTACTGTAGAGACTCTTAAAAGGACAGAAGACAAGCCCTGTCTTGTCCTCTTCTAGAATGCAGAGGCACAGCCCACTGCCAGTCGGGACTAATTTAATGGGAGTGCACTTTAAATGCATGAAATGAGCGCTCAAAATGATTTTGAGGAAGTGAGTGTTGTTCAGTGAAAAGAGGAAGTGCTGGAGGAAGCTTGTCTGTGCACCAGAACTGTCACTTTGAGATGGAAACTCTATAGGCCACACCCTTCTTTGTTTATTCATGAGGTATGTGCAGGTCATTGTACAGGCAAAGTGTCTGTGTCAGTTTTTTGAGGACATGATTGCACAAAAAATGTGCTAAAAGACCTGTGTCGGATAGTATTAATCAGAAAAAATTTGCCTGGACATTGTTTTGTGCTGCTGGAATGTGACCTTCAATTCTTATCTAATTACAGTACAAATTATACAATTTATTGGAAAGTTTTTCAGTCACCGTAGGCAAATGAATGCTAATAAACCTCAATTGTACACATTTGTTAGTGGGCTACTTAAAGTATCCTGTGCAAGCTGGTGGTTCTAGAGTGGTGCAATAAGGCTTACACCACCACCATCTGGACAGTAAAGGAAATTCCTCTCAGGGCCGTTGGATGGCTTGATCTGAATTTGAATTCTGTAAATTTATGCCTTAACTTTTCCATTTTTACAATATTTCTTGAATATTTAATTTAATTTGCGAAATTATAGTATTTTATATCATTGTGTTAGATACACTGTTACATATAAAATATTCTGATTAGACTACAGAGATAAAGTTATTAATATTAAGTGTTTGCAAAGAGTTGTTGGCTATGTGGTCTAAAAACATCAACTACATTATGTACACACACAATGTTTCTTGTTGCTTTCTACTGGCTTCCCAATAAAATTACATTTGCATTATAGACTTGCCACCTGAGTGAATATCATTGTTCACCTGGTTCCTCCTCCCTAAAAGGGTTGATTTTACAAGTACAGTTTTCAAAGTAGTGCAGTGCCAATTAAAATCACATCAGCAATTTCTCTGGGAGTTCAGTATGTGCCATGCAGACCTTGCGTATAAGCACACAACTGGGAAAAATCATTTATGCCACACTTGTGGCCCAAGTGATACTGGATTTCTAAGGCCAATACGCAAAGCATAAACAAAAAGTCTTAAAATGGATCCCTAAGATTTTTCTTCTTTTAAAGAATTGTGACCAAGATATGTACCTTTTATAGTTCTCCGTGCTCTCTGATGGACAAACTGTATAATTGAGACCGTTTCTAAACTACCCCAAACCTAACTTAGATTTTCTGTACTGCAATTTCTTGTTACTTATTGGCAGATATACACTAATACCGATATATTGGTAATAAGCTAATATCGGCTGATATATCACCATGTCAGATTTATCTGCCTACCTCTAATGATGAGTGGGAGATAGCTGATTGTTCAGTTGAGCAAAAATAGTTCTGGATAGCTAATAAAATTCTGCAAAGTCATAAAGACATACATTTTATATAATATTATACTCCAACGGGGAGGTTTTGACATTTAAATGAAAATAACCAGATTTATGACAACGTTCTTTGTAATTTTAGCACAGCATGACCACTCTGCCCACTATCAGTGGAGGTCAAATTCCACAGTGATGAATGTCTATATTTAGTCCTCATTTGCGTGAGATTCTCTCCATTCATCAAAACTTGGATTATCTTTGCCAAAAGATAATTGATTTTGTTGAAATGCCGTGATTACACAATTTTAATTTAATTTCTGCACATGTGTTTCTTTGAGACAGTGCAGATGATGTACTATATTTAGAATGGAATGTACCCCATTGGTTCACATATTTTGGACTTTATAAAACTCAGGATTTAATCATTTTATTACACATACCATTGTGAAATGGTAAGTTACATATACTATGTTGCCTATGAGCCTCTTTTTTGCATTCATTCATTTATTTCAAAAACAAGAACTCCACAGCCACCTGAAAACTATTACAATTCCTGCCACGTCCACCACAAGACATAAATCATGTTATCTTATACCATGTCAAGTTCAGCTAAATTATGAGTAAATTGGGATTTATTGCATTCTAAAGCAGATACATTTCAAAACTAAGGCTTTTAAGATGAAACATTTAGCAAAACCACAGTAAGTGCTTTGTTGAAGCTGCATTGATTTTTGAACCGCTTGGCCAGAGTTTGTTACATGTTGTCTACTATAAAGCTAGATGGCAGCACAACACTTTCATTAGCTCATCAGTCCTTCAACTTCATTGCATTAAGAGACTCATCACTTTCGATGGCTTCCAGAGTCAAATACTTTATGACTTCTTTGCACTGTTTGAAAGACATTTGTTTGGATTTGTTTTGGATGGTGAAAGGCATATATGGCAACAAAACATCTCTAATATGATTAATTTCCAATAAGGTAATCGTCACTATTATTTTAAGACAATTGGTATAAGGCATAACACAGTTATTAGAGACTTAACATGAAGAATATAGGACAATATATGTATTTGCACAGTTAAGATACATACTTCATTGAAGTTAAAATCCAAAATAAAACTATGTATTTTGGCTGTATAAAAATATACTTGTATGCTTAAATATAAGGTAGCTTTATAGATCCTTAAATACAAGCTGATAATACATAGGCATATTTTGTATGAATTGCACTTAACAAGCAGTTCACCACATACAGTTCACATGTGAAATGATCCTGCTTGTTGCAGTTTGGGGTGCAGTAATGTCAGTTTCTTGATTTTAAAATCCTCCCCCGTCTTGGCCTTGGGTCCTCCTCAGTTCACGGTTATGTCAAAGATCTTCAGGGATTGTCTTCTGTTTCTGCTGCCAAGCTCACTTTGGAAGCTGAAGAAGAGACAGACATTCTTGTCAAGTTGCACAGGTCTGACTTGAATTCTTCCGTAAGCCACACACTTGTTCAGACACACTGAAACCTGCACCTAAGCATGCATAAACAGCATCTATTATTGGAACCTCGCTTTCGTCTAGTGACCTCAGCAAATCTTCCTGAGATTGACTGTATAGATGTTGCAGCAGTTCTTTCTGCAATCTAGTTGTAAATATTTGGAATAAAACCTTTGGGGAAACTTATCATCTTTTGCTGTGTGCAAATAACCCCAACAAGGATTCTCCTTTGCCTTTCCATTCCTGTCTTAGGCCACTGTGCGTGTACTTTTGTGTCTGTGGACTCGCTGACCAGCTTCAGTGCTCTGTCTTTGTCTTCCGGTCTGGAGTACAAGCTGTGTGACATCCTGGAGTGAGCGGCGGCGCCGTCCGTAGCCTGACTTGCCTATCTTGTGCTTTGGAGCTTCCGCCTGTGTTTGCATGTTGTTGGCAACTTGCACTCTGTCGACCAGTACATGGTATGAACATGTGATTAGGTAGCAGACGGATTTGGATGGTGGTGACCTCCTGGGTCTGATATTTGCCAATATCTGATATATCCCATAGCTGAAAAAGGAAAAGAAACATTGATGATCTATTTTCATCAAAATTGATCTAAATGTATGTAAATTGATCAGTGCAATAGAGGATAGATTATCCACAGTCTTCAGTTGCCCACCTTCTTAAATAGATCTATTTTCTCATATGGAGGATTTTTTCATTTGCAATTAATTGGATATCCTTTGATATCAGATGGCTTCTGCTGCATTGTCCAACACTTAATAAATCCAGTGCTTTGGTAGCCTAATGTTAAGAGGCACACCACAACTGTGATGCCCCTGCTTGATTTCATACTCTTTTCTGTCTCCACATGTTTCCTATGTATTTCTACGCTGTCAGCTATCAAAATAGGCTAAAAATGTAGCTTGTTACCTTGATGGAGGTGAGCCAATTTTTGCATTCCCATCCTGCTGTAGTCCAACGTGGACATCAGAGTACCACTCATTGTCTGTCCCTAAGCTGTTGTGCAGGTCTCTCTTCATACGGCTCTGCAGCCATACTCTAAGCCTGCCACAAAGAACAAAAGAGGTTGTGATCGCAGAAACTGACACTAAGTAACAGAGACACATTGTAGGGTACAGGCATAAAGTGATAATATATGACAGCACCAAACATCCAAAATGTGACATGGTTTCATTTGATGCCAATGTAGCTCAAGAAGTTTCAAGAATTTTTTTTGATCAGTTATCGTGAAGGAAGGCCGATCTTTACTTGTTTCGGCCAGGCCAACATAATTGCCGATATTAGGTAAGAGTGTGTGTGTGTATGTATATATATATATATGTCTAATGAGTAACAAGAAATTGCCAAAGCCATGTTTGAGGTAATTTAGATCAGTGGTTTCTTTTCACATCAAGGACCCCTAAATTGACAAAAATTGTCTCATCTCATTGTATTACTTATGTATAGAATAATAATGAAAATAAATGATTCCCCTTTTTGCTTGGGACCCCCTGAAACCCCTTCAGGGACCACTGTGGGTCATCAGACCCCACTTTAAGAACCACTGGTTTAGAGACATAGTTTGTCTCTAAACCATCAGAAAACACTATACTGCCCTGCTCACAACACATCTTGATCACTATTCTGTAATAACCAACTTAGGGATCCTTATCAACATCTGGTTTCTGTGTGATTAAGGCAATGGCAGATAACCTTTTCATATTTTTAAAACTTTTTAAATATCTATCACTAGAATACCAGCCTCAGAAATCCAGTATATGTCAAAGCTATAGCAAAAATGAAAATATTTGACTTTACTGGGATATTCACTTGTTCTCATTAACTAGAGACAGCAAATATCTCCTGTGTCCTTAAGGACGAGCACCTGATCCAGATTTTTAATGTTAAAGGACAGAATGATGAGGCCTTTTTTTTTTTTTATAGAATGAACACAATGTTCTCGCAATGCTTGTTGATCAAGCAGCTCACCTTTTTTTCAGACTGGTGTTGAGCTCCCCTGTGGCACCTTTTACCAACGGCAGGACTGTGGTGAAAACACAGCAGCAGATGACAGTCTGCAGGACTAGTTTCATTTTGTCTGGGAGCTGTCAGTGGTAAAGATCAAGAAATTATGATTGGGAGGTTAGCTCTGAACTGCTGCCACTACTGGTGATTGAATAGCATTTGCAAAGCAACAGCTTTGTTAAGAGTGGTTAAGAGTGACAGTCTGCTGGTTTGTCAATTATACATAATAAAGTATTAATGGATTTTTAGGCAGGTTATTGAAGGTCATCAGTACACCCCAAATCACTCCATACAAATGACCTAGTCCTTGAAACTCTTATCCCAAATTTGACAGGAAATCAATTTACATTCTGAAATTATTTAGAAATCTTTTACAAATAATTGATAAACTTAAATTAAAATTGTGGAAAAAGTCCCTTACCTTAGTTTCTAACTTGTAACTTGATGTAGAGAATTTATGATGCACAACCAAGTGTGTTTTTTCCAAGTCTGTAAAGAGTTTATCATGACTTGAAGTCTGAAGTTTACACTGCTAACATGAGAGGCTTTATAGAGGGAGGGAGGGAGCTGTACCTGAATGCCAGACCCAGTGGGAGGGACTGTGGGACAGTTCATGTCAACCCCGTCCACCCCACATGTAGACAGTCAAACCAAAAACATGCAGATGGAGATAATGATTGAGCCAGCAATCCCAAAAATGGCGTGACTATTGCTTATTAGTTTGTGTAAATTTTAATATCAATTTAAAACACATTTGTACATTTCAGGGTTTTGTAAATTGACCAATTTTTGTCTTTCTCTTTAAAAAGTTTATTTTTGGCTGTGCAAATGAGAGACTTATGAACACCAAGTCCATGTACATATTTTAATATCTTAAACGTCTTTTCTTTTAATATTTGTCTGGAAACTGGTTGTTTTGTGAGTTATAAGAGTGCGTTCATTGGACATGCATGCTTTAAGGCAGTTAAGTTGGGTGTAAATTTTAATGGCTCCATTAACTCTAAAGGATGTGATAAAGTGTTTTTGGTTAGCCATCTGTGACTTTAAATGCACTACAAAAGGCTAAATATATTTAAATTTGCACTGTGTTGTTATGGCAACTGCATGCATGTGTAAATTTAAGGATAGGAACATGTCCTTTTTACTGAACTTGTGAACCATTCAGAGTGCTATGTACACCCACCGGTAGTTTCTTCCAAGCTTTCTAAACAAGTGCAGCGTGTTCTGCATGTGTAAAGATTAATAGCTTGAAGTCTCCTTCCTCGTTAGTGACAGTGTAATTTTCACAGAGAAGAACTGAGAAGCATCAAAAGTGCAAAGGGCTCGCTATACTAAAAAGGTCCATCCATCCCTCGTCAAGCACTTATCCTGCGTACAGGGTCGCGGGGGGCTGAAGCCAATCCCAACTGTCATTGGGCAAAAGGTTGGGTACACCCCGGATAGGTCGCCAGTCCATTGCAGGGCCACACATAGACAGACAACCACACCTAAGGACAATTTTGGAGACACCAATTAACCTAGCCTGCATGTCTTTGGATGGTGGGAGGAAGCCGGAGCACGCGGAGAGAACCCACGCCGACACCATGCAAACTCCACACCCAAGACCTTCTTGCTGTGAGGCGACAGTGCTAACCACTAAACCACCGCTTCACAATATGCTGATGCTTTACAGTGTTAATTGTTAAATTACTAACCATCAACTAACTGACGGTTGCGCAAAAAAACACATGATAGTAGGTTGTTTTGATTTAAAAATGTATGATGATTTTAGGACAGTCACTTGTTCGTTTCTTTAAAAAAACAACAATAGTGTGTTAACGAACCGGACCAGAACTAAAAGACAATTATTTGAATTATTTTCCATTGGTACTGGACCTAGTGTGACAGCGCCCTACCAAATCGCTTTGACTAACCCTTATTAACTTGCACAATGAACGTCCTGGTCTTAAGATCAACAGGCAATGACAGTTGACAGATTAAAAGTAATGGTGGACCTTCCCAGTTTGTTTAAAAAAATTGCCTCCAACTTGTGCTGGCCTGCATACAGCAGCAGTCCCAGCCCACATTACAACCAAAAACATCATACTCATCGTGTCCGTAGGCTGCATATCTCTATAGAAGAACATGAGTAATGCATTTGGATGCTTTGAATAGATACACACAGTGCTGTCATGGCCACAACACGGTACACACACGGGCCAAAAAGGTGATTCAATCATCTGTGTTTTAACATGATCCTTTCCCGTTCCTAAATTAGTCGCCCTGTATCTGTTTTGCATGGCCTCATGCTGTAGAATTTCATTACTCCAAAACAGAGTGTACTCATGTTTATAATCTAACTGACCGCCTATGGATTTTATAAATGTTTTTTCTATCCATAAGAGTAGGCCAAGTTCGCCCCCCCACCCTTGAATTGTTGCTGCAAGAATAGCTTTTAAATTGCATGACACATACGTGAAATCAAGACAGTATGGTGTCTGGTTAGTGGGTGGATGAAGCTGTGATTGTTTTCCACATTCAGGGGTCAGTAGAGCACAGTGTGAGCTCAACATTGGCACGCACCCATTATGTGATATTATTAGATAGTCACTGTCTATTTATAGCTCCACATTTCATTCTGTGTTTTTATTACTACAGAGATAGAAAGGCAGGAATTATAGGGATTTTATTAACACTCTGCTCCTCTGGTATGTAATATCATAGTGATCTCTTGAAAGAAAATACTCCCTGGAAATGCATTGAGTCATATGCATTTGTCTAAATGTGAGGCCCAAACATTCCTTTGAGTTCCTTTCCAAACAACGGAAAAATCAGTGTCTGCTGTTTTGTGTGGAAAATACAGAATCAGATATTTACCATTTACAGGTGGAAAATATCATTTTTCTCAAGGGAAAGACAATGTTCTGCGTATTCCTGACTCATATGACTAGAGAGAAATAACAGACTGTAGCTGTTTGTTTGGTGTTTACCAGGCTTTGGCAGTCGTTTTTTAATTTTTTTTATGTATCGTCATTGTATTCAGTTGCCAGTAACCGATGATAATGATGTTGCTGTGGCGGAATTTACAAGTGGTGTCTGTGCACTACTGCTCTTTCAGAAAGATGCAGGTATGCAGCAGTACAACACATGTAGCACATATACTGTACGTAATTATATACATACACACAT
Organism: Micropterus dolomieu; assembly: GCF_021292245.1. Taxonomy (NCBI): domain Eukaryota; kingdom Metazoa; phylum Chordata; class Actinopteri; order Centrarchiformes; family Centrarchidae; genus Micropterus; species Micropterus dolomieu. The sequence continues at coordinate 7,057,523 of NC_060171.1, forward strand.
ACAGTAGCACGTGATTAGACAAGATTTGACAAGAGATGGTGCTAATTAGCAGAGTTTCAGGAGCAGGACCACACATCAAGCACGTCATCGCCAGGATTTCCATAAATACCCACACGTCCTAAGTCCTCCCCTTCGCCCTCGTATCCTGCATCCCTCCCTCCCACCCCTTTCTCTGTCCTGCCTCCTGATCTCCTTCCTCCTCTCCATAGGTTTATAGGGTGTCCGTCGTGCCCGGGTGCTACGGCGGATTTCCATATCGTAGCTTCCCCACAACGCTTTCTAATGTCTATTCAGCTACTGCAAGCTTCATACATCTTCTGTTTGTTACTCAATAAATCATTTAATCATACCCGTTGCTTGTGGTCCTTGCTAGTGAACAATGGATACAATGGACTCACAGCCTCACTCGGTTGGATTAAACTCCGGACTCAAATTTAATAAAAAAAAAATCATCTTCTCAAAGGGTGAGGAAGAGGAGGTGCGAGCAGGCACAGCTTTGTGACAGCTAGAGCTGGGTATCGTTTAAAGATTTTCGATATCGATACGATACCTCGACTTCGATACCGGTTCCTGAACGATATTTTTTTTTTCGATAACAATTTTATTCTCAACAAACCGAAAACCAGTGTTGTTTGTATAAAGTAACTTAATTATCACATAATTATCATTAATATTGTTTATTTAAATAATTGTTCCTTTGAAAAATTCTACTGCTTGTCAAAAAGCAAGACATATTTTCAATGTAACATAGGCCTATATTGTGTTTCTGTTATTTTTATTCTTCTCTCTTTAGTTTATATGTGAATTTGTGCTCCAGCAACATTGCAACCTAAACATTCATGGCAATAGGCCTGAGAGAAAGAAATCTCTCATCTCATGGAAACAAGTTTCTGCCACTACATATCAAAGTTTCCTCCTCACTAGAGGAAGTGGTGGCCAGGGAACAACTATCAAAATAGAAAGTAAACTCAATCGCGCACATTTTTATTCCACTGCAGCAAAGTCGCCGACATCAGCCACATAGAAGCGTTTCCGCCGGCTGCACATACAGGTCCATGTTTGGCGGAGCCGCCACTTACTGATCCTTCAGAAATGCTTGGGCAAATTTAGAGTGTGTGGACGTTACTTGGTCAATAAAAGAGCTTTGATTTGATTCAGAAAACAGCGACGCTACCACCAAGCTACTGAGAAATGTAGTTAAACTAGTAACGGCACTATTTGTTGCGACGCTACTGCCCAACACTGCTCGTATGGTGAGCATGTTGAAGCAAGCTCGGTGGCAGTAGAGCGCTGAGACGATGGCTGCACCGGCTCTGGCTTGTTGCAGTCAAAGACGGAGCAACTTTCTGCTCTTAAGTTTATTCCATGCACAGTCCAGGGCTTCACCAGGTTTGTTGTGTCGCCGCTCTTGGCAGCAATTATCTTATGCCCCAAATATTGCATCGCACACTGTTGCATCAAGCCTGGTGCAATGAAGCCACACTTTAGATTTTCTCCACGTCTTTTACATCCACGACCCACGTCTCTGTGCGTAACCGCCGTGAACTAGTGTTTACATCAGCACAGCCAATTATAATCACTTTAAGATTTGGGCACATCAAGCATGCTGCATGCTTATTGGCTCATTGACGTTAACAAGAACCTTCAGGTATCGAAATTTGGTACCGAAAGACAAGACATTTTTTGAAACTCAATGGTACTGAGGCAATTCGGTCTGTGCCTAAAAAGTATTGAACTCTATACCCAACCCTTGTGGCAGCTGGCGCTGGATGTTATTCAAAAGTACACAAGAGGGAACAGAGTTTAGGATGTTTTGTATTATACTTTAGTTGTAAATGTGAAACACATTTTGGAAGTTACCAGCTGGTTGCCACAACAGACGCAATTCATATACATGTTGCCCTATGTCTAATAAATACATAAATTGTCTTTAAATTTACTTAAAATTGTAACTGAAATATCTCTATCTGTCCACGAAGCCCATAGGATGAATCTTAATGACTTCTGTTTTCCCCCGACTTTTCCTCGAGCTTCACCAGCAGCTCAAACTCCACTGGATGGATTGGCACAATATGTCCTACAGACTTGTACGTGATCCTATGACATTTCATTGTGAAATATGGTAATGGTGACTGAGCTAGCAAAATGACAACAGAAAATGGCTTTAATTTTTTGTCGTAAATATTTTGAATAGGCTCACTGGCACAGGCTATGCTATGGATGTTGTAAGCACAGTTGCTTACTGAAGTAATGAGGAGTCTTTTCCACTACTTGGGTTTAGCGTGATGGTTATCAGGGGTGATTTATATTCGTGTTATCTTCACAAATGGCAAAAATCTATTAAAATCTATAGTGCAACTTTTGACTATTTCCCCAGTTCCCCAGTCCCCCCTAACCCCACACTATCCAGAACAACTTATGTTTTTACAAAAAAATAATTAACAAGTGATGTTGGTCAGTAAATTACACTTTTACTGCATTATTTTTGTATTATTACAGGAAGAAAACTGTAAGATGCTTACAAGTTTATGCAGTTAACTTAAATACATAACTTGGATAATTTCAGTAAAAAAGCTGCTTTCTTTCTCTCATACTTTTCTCTGCTTTATTCTCTGCAGATGATGACCCTCATCAAGAGGGTCAAGCTTAACTGTTATGTTTCATTTCCAGCTCAGCAGGTAAAGGACAGGGGTCATTGGTTTGACACACAGTGCACTGAAGTAAAAGCCAAAATACTGTGCTCCCTCTTTTTATTGAAGAATCCTTTTGAATCGATTCTGAAAAAAAGTGACCCCAAGAATCAGAATGCAGAGATTACAGTTAATTATCATGTTTTCTCAAGATCTCATCTAAATATTGCTGTTCCTGCCCAGTGAGAGCCTGGCTTGCTACTGTGTGTTTCAGATTTACACCATGTGGGACCTGTGAGTCCTGAGAAGATTGCCATGGGAATTCCAGTACATAAACTCAGAAAGCAATGTTTCAACAGCTGCCCTGAGAGACTAGTCCATCAGAACTGGATGAGGCAGAGCAGAAGCTTACTGGACATACTCAACTACCCCAAAAAGCATTGCATATCTTGTGACTGCACATTGGTAATTGTGATGGAGTCGTGTGACTGGTTTGCTTGAGTATAGGTAAGTGTGACTGGATTGCTTGAGTATAGGTAAGTGTGAACAGTCTGCTGGTAATGACATACTTAATCTTTCATTTAGTAGGCAGTGTGCAGTACATATTGATTGAGTGTGTATTAGGCAGTATGTTAGTATGCGATTTCAAACGCAGCCTTGAAAAATCTATGCCAAGGAGCACTGAAGCTGTTCTGGTGGCTTGTGATGGCTCATTACCTTATTAAGACACTATGTTAGTTTTTCTTTTAATCTGTCACCCATCTATACGTTTCAACCTTTCCTTATGGCCATATGCCCTCTTGACCAAAAAACATGAGGTTGCATACAAGCAAACAATACGGGTTTCCTTTGCAGTGTGTGAAACTGCCCCTCCTTCGTGTTGAAAGGAGCCAGTTGAGGTGGTTCAGGCATCTGATCGGAGTGCCAGAAAATAGATGTGGAGTTGTGGGGCCTCCATTTGAAGGAGACCCCCTTGGCAGACCCAGAAGACAATAGAGAGATCTCCTATCCCACCCGGTCTGGAAAAGCTTTAGGATTGCGCTGACAGACACTGAAATACATTGACACTGACAAATTGAACACAAACCTGGAATAATGCACATGTAAATATCTGTGACTTTGTTCTTTTTCTGCAAATAGTTGTATTATTTTTCTCTATTCTTTTTATTATTCTTATATAACTTGCATTGTCTATTCCATATTTATATATTTCTACATTTATTTATGTCAGCTGTATGTTTGTCTACGTGTAGCACCTTATCACCAAAGCAAATTACTATTATGTGGAAAACACTACTTGGCAATAAAGCTCCTTGTGATTCTGATTGAAATTGACGTATTCTTTTAAGTAAGGTCAATTTGTTGACTAAGCGGTTACTATAAGGCTATAGCAAAAAATTGAGGGTTTTTCATTAAAAGTACTATAATAGATATTTTTAAAATAAAAATGTGAAAGG
>NC_060171.1:7061709-7062523 GCF_021292245.1 Micropterus dolomieu
TGGTTTTATTAGATCTTAGTGCTGCATTTGATACCATTGACCATCAGATCCTATTGCAGAGACTGGAATATTTCATTGGCATTAAAGGAACCGCTCTAAGCTGGTTTAAGTCCTATTTATCAGATCGATTTCAGTTTGTACATGTTAACGATGAGTCCTCCATGCACGCCAAAGTTACTCATGGAGTTCCTCAAGGATCTGTCCTTGGACCAATCCTCTTCACTTTATATATGCTTCCTTTAGGCAATATTATCAGGAAACATTCCATAAGCTTTCATTGTTATGCAGATGATACTCAGTTATATCTATCGATCAAGCCAGATGAAACTCATCAGTTAGCTAAACTTCAAATGTGCCTTCAGGATGTTAAAACCTGGATGACCTGTAATTTTCTCATGTTAAACTCCGATAAAACTGAAGTTATTGCTCTGGGGCCTAAGCACCTCCGTGACGCATTATCTAAAGATATAGTTTCCCTGGATGGCATTTGCCTTGGCCTCCAGCACCACTGTGAGGAATCTTGGAGTTATCTTTGATCAGGACATGTCGTTTAAGTCTCACATTAAGCAAATTTCAAGGACCGCCTTTTTTCACATACGTAATATTGCGAAAATCAGGAACATCCTGTCTAAAAATGATGCAGAAAAACTAGTCCATGCATTTGTTACTTCTAGGCTGGATTACTGCAATTCCTTATTATCAGGCTGCTCGAAAAAGTCCATTAAGACTCTTCAGCTGATCCAGAATGCTGCAGCACGTGTTCTGACAGGAACCAGGAAAAGAGATCACATTTCTCCTGTTTTAGCTTCTTTGC
>NC_060171.1:7062543-7116275 GCF_021292245.1 Micropterus dolomieu
ATGAAGGTGTAGAACCATCTCAAGGATGATCAGAAGAAATAGACAGCACCTGAGTTAAATATGAGTGTCACGGCAAAGGGTCTGAATACTTGTGACCATGTGATATTTCAGTTTTTCTTTTTTAATAAATTTGCAAAAATTTCTACATTTCTGTTTTTTTTCTGTCAAGATGGGGTGCTGAGTGTACATTACTGAGAAATAAAATGAACTTTTTTGATTTTTGGAAAATGGCTGCAATGAAACAAAGAGTGAAAAATTTAAAGGGGTCTGAATACTTTCCGTACCCACTGTATGTGTCCTCTATACTGTAGCCTGTGTCTTATTTTATTATTGTATGATTGTATAAGAAAGCACATCGTGAGCAATGTACAATCCTGTGTCAAATTCCTCAGATGTGTGCACATACCTGGCAATAAAGCTAATTCTGATTCTGATTGACCAAGTGTTTTAAGTTGCATATTTCTTATTGATAACTGGAGTTGTTGTTAACTTGATTGTAGAGCCCTGTGCATCCAGAAGCAAAGCTAAAGGGGTAGTCTTTCTACATTTGTACAAAATACCACCTGATATTGATAGACCACACCTGTGAGTTGGTGACCACAGCAAAAATATATCACTGTCTACAACATAATCTTTTAAAATCAGGTTTTTCTGAAAAATGGTACTTTCGACCCTGCTCTCCCCTAACCAGTGTGTTAAAAATTGACACCAAGGGGTCTTGAACAGGCGTCCATTTGTAACGACTTGGGAGGGAGAATATGTTGGGAGAAGAGGGACCAAACCTGCCTCAGTGTTGTCCTGGAGGTTCACAGATGGCAACATTTGACATGATAGACTATTGACATCACAGTAAAAGGGTTTATGATTCTCTGCACATTTCTAGCTGTTTCTGGGCCCAGTGGAATCTCATGACTTGCAGTTTCAACTTACCAAGATAGCTGCACAGCATAATATTATAAATTGGTGCTTGGTCTCCCTTTGGTTTGTCGTGCAAGAAGCACTCCACTTCATCTAGACCAGAAAATATTAATGTGTATTACAGCTATTGTTGGTGATGCAGGACAGAGTTATTTGAAGTGGCCTTAGTATGCCAAATATCTGATCTTTAGCCCTTTCAAATAGCTTTTACAGACATACAAACTTGAAAAATGGCTATTGTCAGAGACCAACAGAGAGAGAATGGAACAACTTAATGAGTGCCAACTAATCCTCAGCTGAAGCTTAGCTTGACCTGCTTTAATTTTACCATCTCGTCATATTGCTATTGCTACCTTCCTTCCACTGTGAATTTCCCTCCCACCCACTTACCTCCCTTTCTTCCTTCCTTCCTCCCTTCCCCTCCCAATTAGACGTATTTACTTCCCAAATCCTAATCTCTAAAACATCGGCGGAGGCTTTAGCCATGGCTCCCTTGAGGCAGCTCCGCTCCTCCCAGCCCAACTCTATCTCTTCTGCTTCACTCTGTCTTTTGTTCTGCCTGATGAGGTCATGTTCGAACCATTTTTCTTTGGGACTTCGTGTGATACAAGCCCAAACAGAGGGGAGCCAAACCTCTGTTCACACATGAGATCAAGATAGTTGGAGGCATGTTTCCACAGATTACCCCTGGGTCTCCGTCTGTGTAGGTGTGTCTGCGTTTGTGAGAGTCAGAGATATACTCACGAGACCTGATCATTAGCTTGTTATTATAATGACGATAATGATAATGGGAATGTAATAACTCTTTCATTAGATACTGTTTTGAAAACTCAATTGTTTCACGAGAAAGGAATCCTAAACATACTGTAACGGCCTTAATTAAAGAAATATAGTACATGGTTGTGTGGGATTCCATTTGGGGGACGCAGAACACCACATACTACATTTCCATAATTGCTGCTAGTTAATTTGTTTCTGTTGATTGCTTTATTTTCTCTCAGTGTCACATTGTTGCAAATTCTTAGTCATTGCAATAGAGGTTTGTGAGGTGGGAGGAGTTGTTTCAGGCGCCCTGGTTCTGGACCTGACTGTCGCGTTTGAATCAGCAATAGATAGAAGATAAGCAACTTTGTTAGAAAATCTATTCACAATGTGAAAATCTATTTGCAGACAATTAAAACTTATTTTGTGTTGTCCACCACAATAACAACAAGTCTTGGTTACTTTTTGTTGCATGGTAATGCAAGTCAGGTGCAGATTGATATGTAAAGTCTGCACTAATTTACCACATAATGTAACTTTGAGAAAAACTTATGTTCAGTGTCAAATTAAGCAGACTAGAACTTGTGCTGACAGGTGTAGTCCACTCATTTATAGTCATGAACAATTTGAGCTGGATCCTGGATCTTCTTCTTCTGTCTACTTCCTGAGTGCTGAAGCTGCATTTTCATCTCACCCCATCATTTCAACTGGAGAAGCTGGACGACCCAGTCGAACTGATCAGGGAGCTGCTGCTAACCTGTAGCCAGAAAATAACTGACCTGAGTTTAAATATGAACAAAACATTTGCCCTGTGTGTATTGGTGTCTTGTGTAGTGTGTAGTTAACTCTTGTTAAACATGTTCCTTCTCAGGGTGATGGTTGGTACAGTCAGGTGAGCGTCATTAACCATTTAGGCTCTGGAGGGCACGGAGGTAATATTATCACACACTGAAGTTAGGCTGTCACCTTCTGTCCTCTATCAGGTTCTCAGACACATTATAGATACAACTGTACAGTACGCTGATTTTACTCCTGTCTGTGAGCAGTCAGCGAACAGTCCTCTTCCTTTTTTACCATAGAAGGGTACAAGAAATGTCACATGCTGAAGTCAAACTGACTCTGATGTTGCTTGAATTGACCTGTTCATCCAGTCGGTGGGCCCATAAACATTTTCTTGTGCAGAACTAGGATAGTAAAACGCGCTAACTCTGTACTGACTATAAGTGTTTTGTGTCTGTTCTCAGATGTAGAGCAGTGAGAGAGGTGAGAGTTGAAGATTTTCAGTTTTTCAGGATGGACGACCAGCTTGTCTTGTGGCCTGAAGCAGCAGGAGGTATTGAATTTCAGGACTGTTGACTACTCAGTGATAACTAAATCTTTAAAAGAAAGTGATGTAAAAGGAAAATAATAATTGTTTGTAACAGATATTAACCTTTACCATCCAGTTGTGATGACAGATGGCCTGTAGCCTGTGTAAGACGGCTACAACAACCTTAGACAACAGAATTTTGTATCACTCAAATTTAGCCCCTAATGATAATTCACTGTTTAACAAGCGCACCACAGTACAAAAATTTTCCTTCTTAAGGTCATGATTGATGCTGCATGTCTCTCTTTAGTAGTCCTAAATCTTTAGTAGTGCATTCTCTTGTCCCACTTAGAGCAATGGATGGGAATCAAGGGCAATAACTTGCGCATCACTTGTAACCGCTATCTGCACTGTCTCAGGGTCTGATTCACAACAGATATCGCTCTAATGATATTACAGCGCAAACATCCCCATAATGTTTTGGATCTGAGCGCAGTTTGCCCTTGTTTTACAGAAAACAATAAATAAATATTTATATATCACTTTAAAAGGCCCGAATGTTTTGGCCCCAAGCCCTATTTCTGATCTTTTATCTCCCCATGTGCTGTCATGGGCCCTGAAGTCCTTGATTGCTGCTCTCATGGCGGGTCTGAATTCCAGACTAAAAAACAAAGGTGACACAGCGTTTGCTATTAGGGGCCCCAGACTTTGGAGCAACCTTCAAGGGAAGATAAAGATGACTGGGTCTATATCTTTATTCAAGACTCTTCTTAAAATTCATTTTTACAGTCTAGCCTTACTGTGATCCTGTCTTACCTTCCCACACCATTTGTCTTACTGTGTTATTTTATTGTTATGTTTGTATTGCTGTGTCTGATGTTTTATTGCTTATTCTATTGATGGTGCTGTTGTTCTTAGTGTTTTTATAATTTTCCGTAAAACTTCAATTAATAGACCGGGCTTTTATTTGCTTCAATCACTGAACTCACCCTGCCTATATTTGGTACCAGCGTCTCTCTGGGGCAGGCCTTTAATTCCTTACCCACAAAACTCTTACTCAGCAAAGACGGGTAATAGTCTACAATCGAAATGTTCATTTCAACCAATATAAATATATTACTTGTATAAAAAGTAGGCGATAATATTTCAATAATGAATTATTTATTTGATCTAGCACAGCCAATTTATTTCAGGATAACCCCTTGAGATGTATCATCTCATTTTCAAGGGGGTCCAGCAGCATATATGTATATACAGACACAGAAACAACCAGCAGCATATATGTATATACAGACACAGAAACAACACAATACAAGCACAGACATATATACAAAACAATAACTTGCTCACCTGCCCTTACCCCCACAATTAACATTGTCAAAGTATATTGACAAATAATCAGCCGAGTGCATTAAACAACTAATGTGTCATTTATTAATATGCCTTATGACAAAATGTAACATGCAGGATAATGTCACATCTCACATAGAAATGTCCAAAAAAAATCAAGATAAAGAAAATGAAGACAAAGAAAGTCATGATCATAAACGTAGTATATACATACTAATATATATTTTCTACATAAACCATTTATATGTAATACCATTGGTATCCCTAATAACAAGAACATGTATGTTTAAGAAAAGAAAAAAGTGACTGAATAAGCTAAATGTGGAAATAGAACTCAAGAAAAGGGGAAGGTTATTCCAGTCTTGAGGGGCCTTATATTGAAATGCTCTCCTACCAGCTACAGAAAATGACCTTGGTACCGTACAAAATGCTGGACATTGGAGGTATCTAAGTGAGTATGTCGAGCAATACGGTATTAAGTGCTGTTTAAGGTACGCAGGACAATTGAAATAAACACATTTAAAGATAAACAGAATCCAGTGGTAATCCCTTCGTGGTTTAGGTTGCAGCCAGTTTAGTGAGTCATACATAAGACAATGATGAGTTTTAAATGGACAGTTCAATATAAATCTGCAAAGAGAATTGAATACAACATTAAGAGGTCTGAGATTGGACTCAAAGGTATTAGTGTAGACTATGTCTGCATAATCAATGATTGGTATTGCCAGTTGAGAAATTATTTTTTTTCTGACTTGAGTTGAAAAACAATTGATTGATCTGTACAAATGTTAAGACATCCATATACTCTCCTAATGATATTGTCAATGTGTATCTTAAAGGTAAGGTTGGAGTCAAGCCAGAGGCCCAGTATTTTAAATTCCTCCACATTCTGCATAAGGGACCCATCTAAAAACTTTATTTCAAAACAAGAAGCACAACGGCGATTTTGTATTGTGGAAAACGCCATGCAGCAGGATTTCTTCATGTTCAACAGAAGTTTATTAATGAACAGCCACTGTTGTACTTTATCAAAGTCAGATTGAAGAGTTCCTTGAACTTGCAGCAAATCCCGGTCAGAGGTATAGATGACAGTGTCATCAGCATAAAGCTCTAAATCACAATGAGAACAAACTTGTGCCAGGTTATTGATAAAGATGAAGCAGCTAGCTGATTGAGCATCTAGCTGGCTGCATGGCGCTTCTTAACACTTTTTTTTGCCACCCTATGATTTAGTTTTTCTCTTTGTGTTTTGACTTTTTGTTTTTTTTGGCCCCTGACAGGCTGCAGTGTCCGCTTGAAGCGACTTGCTTTAAATTTGCGGGTTCTGCACATGTGAATGGCTGAATGTTTCAACTGTACCATTTTCACAATAACAGCAGGGAGTGGGTTATCAGATGACAAGTATGAAATATGTTTTATTAATAAAAATAAATTGATTTATCATGTAAATATGTCTAAAAAGTTTTGTTATACATATAAGACTATATCCCATTTAAGGACCATAGACCTTTGCATGGGCCCCCGGTCATCGGTACCCTTTGACCACCCCTGACGGCGGGCCTGGACAACAGCATCCGCTTGAGGAGGCAAAATTAATCACACAGATGTTCCGTTAACGTGGTGAATGCACGTTGTGTCATTGACCAATAGCAAGCCATCTTCACACTGTTGACCTTTAAGAAGACGGTAGGGCAGAGAGCTGAAGATAGAGAAAGCTATTGGAGCCATTGACTTCGATTTAACCTCGTCTGCAGCAGTAAAAACTGTTCCACAAAAGAGCAGTTGTTTGAAGACAGGAGTTGATGGTACAAATATGTCTTTAGAGTAAACTGTGTGAATTTGTTTGATGCTTATACAGTAATCACTGGGCTGGCCTATTAATGCTGCCAAATAATTTTCAACGCGACACACTGGCCAGTCTTAGACTTGTAACTTGCTCGTCTATCCCAGCACACACACATTAAAGCAGACTGCTCCCTTTTGTTGTGCTCTTCTCCTCCACTCCCACATCCCACAAGGCCACTCAGCGGGACTCATAAACACTTGCTAACACATGTAGTTCTTGAATGAAGTGCAAAGTCACAGCCTGTGAGTTATAGGTGTTTTTTTTCTCTCTGGCATTTCATCAAGTCTTTACTGTGGTTATTTGCTGTGATTCTTTTCTTCAACAGAAGGAATTAGGAGAAAGGGTTTGTCATCTTTACATTTTGCTTGTCTCTGAGATGACTGTATAGATTGCTCTGATTGTATAAATTAATAGAAAGACGTATTTGCCTTGTTGGCATTTCTAGCAAGTTGTAGCATGTAATGAAGTTGTAGAATAATGTTGTAGGCGTATTCATTTTCTATCAATTCAACCGTCCACTTTTGAGTCAGCTGTCCCGATTAGGTTGCGGTGGCAACCGTAAATATTTAGATATTTGCTATTCAAAGTCCATGATTGGTGGAATAATGTCAGCAACACCAACTTCTGATTTATATTCTTTTACATGTGTAACCATGGAAACTGCAGTTTTGTGTATCAGCCTCAACACATGTTGCTGGTTTTGTTTTGGTTTCCACTCGGGGCAAATGAAACACATCTCAACAGCTGAAGGCCTCTGCTGCAGAAAGAATGAAGAGGTGAGGATGAGTGAGTAAAGTGCTTAACAGAAATGAGACACCCTCCAACCTCTACTCACCTTGAGCTGAGGATTTTGACGGATAAAAAATTATTATTCAGGCTCTGTGCTGTCTGCACGCTGACAGCGTCTTCTATTCAGCTAGAGGCTTCGTCATGCGGCCCCTGCATGTTCTGGTTTATTTTTTTGGAACTGACATCGGAGTCTTGGAAGCTGCGTAGATTAAAAATGCATGCCCCCGCCTGTCTCGTGTAAGAGCAAATGCATGTTAGCAGTGCAACTTCATTTCACTTTAGGCGATCACCATTTTCATATCACTGACACTTAACACATTAATGAGACATTGGAAGCAATTGGATGATGTGGATGACTGCATTGGTGTTACACCTCCCTTTAAATCCCTGGTGTGGTGCTTGGCGGAGGGTTCAGACAGCGCCTGTCACGTCATGTTGAAAGTCTGTGTTGGCGGGTGGTCCACCAGTGTGTTTGGGTCAACGGAGATCTGGACTGTCATCTCTCTGCTTACAGTGACTCTGACTCTCCAAGACTCAACTGGGACTTCACTGAGCTTTGACACTGTAGGGCCTGAAACGTAGTAATTGTGAAATGAAGTCACTGCCATCCAAATTTTAGTGATTGTTGAAGTTAAATATTCACGAGACAGACGTGAACTAATTTTTTATTTGCTATTTACAATCTACTTAGTCAGGAAATATGGCTAAGACCACCAGACTACTTTATGTACAATAGAGAAAGAAACATAGAGAAATAGACTTACTCACTTCATGTCTTGGGCGGATTGGACAGCTATCTGATCTATGAGATCCAAACCGGCTCAGGAGGCAATATCATGATCATACAACCAGTGAATGATCTGGTTGGGTGAGAAAGCAGTGATTTTATTATATTTCTGCATTTATTTATGTTGACTGTATGATTGTCTACGTGTAGCACCTTATCACCACAGCAAATTCCTCGTATGTGTAAAACACTACTTGGCAATAAAGCTCCTTCTGATTCTGATTCCTTCTGATTCTGATCTGTACGGGTGAGGGAGCAGCATGAATGACAGCTCGTTCGGACGATAAAATTTGCAATTCATCAATACGATTCACCCATGTTTCAATCTGTTATTGTTGCAACTAAACTGCAAAGTGCAGAAGTTACTCATATACTGCCATTTTTGGCAGTTACCAAACAGCTTAGGTACACTAACACCAGTCTGAACTCGAGTACAGCTGATTATGATTTGCATGTAGCATGGAAAAACCAAGCAGGATTGCAATCTAGCCAATGGAGACACATCTATGTGGTTATGTGTAAATCAAAATGTTTTAAATTTCATCTGTATTTTATCCACATATGAGACACTTGAAATAAGAAATTTAAAAGGGCCCAGCGAGACAAGGCTGAAAATAGCTGGGTCAAGGATTGTTTTATAATATTACATCAAAGGGTGCAATAAAAAATACATTTGGAAATGAGGACTGAGCTATGCACTGAAAGAGCTGAAAAAGAAACTTAAGCTTGGTATTCTACAGCAGTGGAGGGTTGGGTTATTTGTCAGGTTGGCACTTCAGCGCAGATAGCACATATCTCCATGTCAGCAGCGGCAGTGTTTGTTTTGGATACTATCCGTATTAAATAGACGTGTCCAGCAGCCAGTTTTTCTTGACAATTAGTGACATGTAAGAATTTTTTTGGCACCACGTCAGCTGGTTTGTTTTTGTAGCCTTGGAGGAAAAAGCAGACAGATTTTCAGTACAAAGTTTCATCCTTTGTGTGAGCTAATCCCTACACCAGCACAGTTGCTCCGTCTCACTGCTACATCAGTTGTAACTCAACACACCCAATAAAAAAGGGCTCTGCTAATGTTTAAAGGCGCTGTCTGGAGACAATGGTAATATAATACCAGCAGTAACATGGACGCTGGCATTACTGGCAATGGTGCCAGCAGGGATAAACTGCCTCATAACCACTGGGAAGAGTGATTCAACTCAAGGACTGGCAAAAGGATGTTGCTTTTGACCATAGGGCGGAGGGTGGAAACCATGCAGGAATTTAAGTCAGTAAACTGGCAAGATGGACAGCGGTATACTATTTAATGGCAGTGCCCCTGAGGAATCCAAGGGTGATGGTCAAGAAAAGAATGCAGAGGTTGTGCCAAGGAGTCGCGGTGGCGGTGAGGTTTCCGCACCGCAAAGCTCGCCAGGCATGTACACAGATATGCCTCTTGGGGGTGAACGCAACCTCTTATCCCTTTGCTTGATCATATATTCAATGGCCCTCTGAAGCCAAAGACTGACATGCCCATCGTTGGGTGCTGTCAACATTATTGACTCTGTTTGTTTCTGGGTTTCTGATCACACCAAAAATATAGTAGTATCACAACGTGCATCAAAGACTTTCACAAAATCTTGCATGCGTAGACACATACGCACCCACACCCAAAGGCCCATGTGCAAATGTGTTTTCATGTTTTCTTTCAGTGTGAGGGAAATGACTACAAGGCTACTCTGAAATCACACACGGTTAAATGATGTCACCAGCTTTTAAGGTTTTCCCTTTAAAGCGGCATTAATCAATATTTCTACAATAAAAATGTTGTGATGTGAAAGCAACGTGAGCTGGGTCACTCATCACCATGAACCTACAGAGAATTAGGTAGGTAGATTTATTGTTAAAATATAACAGACACATCCCGTGGCAGTTTGTGATGTTTCCAGTCAGATTGCTTTCTATTGCTCCTCTGTAAAAGCTGACAGGAACTCTGCACAGGAATTTGGCCTTCTTCAGCTTCCTCCAGAAATACAGGCGTTTCTGAGCTTTCTTCATCAGCGTGGAGATGTGAGACGACCATGTCAGGTTCTCTGTGATGCTGATTCCCAGGAACCTGAAACTGTTCACCTGTTCCACCTCAGCACCACTGATGTAGACAGGAGTGTGTGTCTTTATCTCCTTTTTCCTGAAATCAGCGATCAGCTCCTTGGTTTTGCTGACATTGACAATGACTTGAATGAAACATTACTATCCAAATCAGTCACTTTTAGACATGTAGCTTCCCTCACAGGTGACAGTGATAGCAGTGATACAGAGTACGTGACTTTCTGTTTCTGGTTAAAAGCTAACTGAAAGCCATATAAATTCCGGGGTGAGGCAGTTTATTTCAGAAGCACTTTTTGTAATATTTGTTGAAATTGTCTTTACATATTCAATCAATAGATAACATACTCTGTTATAAAAAATCTAGTATCTGTGGCTGTCACAAGACTGAATATATATATATATATAGCTGTCTCTTGCTAGTTTCTCCTACGTTGCCTACCCCAGCTTTAACCATATGACCAGTGTTTGAATAGGCCTAGTTTTGTGCATAATTGAATGTAACAGTTTGAACCAACTGAACTTACAATTGTACTGAAGACATCACAGCATTATAAACTGTGTTACAGACTAATGTTCCTTTAAACAGTGGTTTGAGTGCTTGGGAAATTAACAACACATGAATGCTATGAGTCTTTAAACTGAACTTAATTATTTGAATCAACAAAGTAATTTATAATTTCCACCTCTTGGACTGACCTGATGTTATTACTAAATGCTATGGCAGCAAAAGAAAACCCTGTTGGCACGTTGTTTTGATGGTTAGAGACACAGGAGCTTTGTTCTTTCACTCTCACTTTGGGTGATCTGACCCTCTCAACGCTCCAACTGTTGTATGCCGCTCTGCACTCTGATTTTGGGATGGAGTTCTGTCTCTCTGACAGAGATACTTAAATGAAGACTGACTGTCTTACAGATTTTGCATTGATAATTATTTTGCCACACAGCTGACCTGTAAGTTTCCATTTCAGCATCCAAAGCAATTGAAAGAAACTGCTAAAAAATTGAATTCTGATAATAATGACATTTCAAGGTTGGATTTTAGAAGCCTATTTGAGCTGGCAGTTGTTTGGTAGCATTAAAGAGGTTTGGAGAAGCTCTTTCAGAAGAACATGCATGGTAGAAAGTTCAGGTCCCTGCAGGCATTTCTCCCTATTTCATCTCGTGAGATTATATGCAGTGAGTCAGCAGTTCTGATCCTGACCCCAGCTGGACTTGACTCATAAAGAACAGTAATTATATGGTTTTCCTGTCATCCTGTCTCCACAGAGACCCATTCAGAAAATACGTCACAGGATGGGCCGAGCGAGTGTATCCAAACACACCTCCGCTAACACAGGACATCCCCGGGTGACCTTTGAGTCTTATCAAAATAAGTCAAACGATGAGTTGTTGTCACATGGGCACAGTGTAATTGCTGGATGGTATCATCGTTTCTAAAAGCTAATATAGATAGGAACATCTGATCATTTGAGGATCCTGCTGGTTTTGCCTTTTTAACACCCAATGAAAATAAAAGATATTTCCTCACCGTCTTTGTAAGGAAATAAAAACTAATGATACTACAGCTACTGTGCAGCTATTTTCAAAAGAGGATAAAACTGTTTATGGACATATTTTGAAAACAGCATCTAACACAATAGCCTGTGTAGCGAAAGCTGCACCTCAGCAGAGCAGCAGCTTCAGTCGTCCATCAGTGTCTACACATGAAGCATTCATGCACACTATTGAGTGTAGGTCACCCACGTTTTGGCAGCACTCACAGCCCAACATACAATCACTGTAGTTACACGTGTAAACAGAAGAAAATAGACTTCAAGCATCATAAAAACACGTTTAGGTGTGTATATAACGTGAGTGAATGTGACACATTGTTTGGCCAGTATAGACAGCTGTATTGATTGAAATAGAAGTGTATCTGTCAGATGAGCGTAAAATGGCCAGCTTAAAGGCACTGCTGAAATGCCTCCTGTGTAGACAAGCCACAAACTTCAAGCCTCTGGGTGGCAATTATGATTTACAGACATCTGTGAGCCAGTGTTGCTAGGAGATGCGCTATCAACTTCTGTTATACAGTGTGCTACTGGAAATGTCCACACAGCGTTAGCTGTCAACCATGAGTTTACAACGTTCAACATTTGTGAGGACCCCTCATGCTTTTATGTATATTTTTAATAGTTCTTTATTATAAAAACGTTTTTCTTCTGTGGGGAAATGCTCCTTTTCGTCCCAGCTGGCAGGAGGGGCATGTTGACGTCTGTTTTTGATTGACAGAGCAGGTGTTACACCATAGAACGAGGGACCAAGTAAACCTACTTAGACCATCATTGGCAGACGGTGTGTTGTTAGTGGTATTGAAGAGTAAGGACCACATCAGCATCTAATGCCTCGTGCAGACTAAACGACTTTTAGCGTTGGCCGTGCCGTTCAGACAACACAACTTGTCTTGAAGTCGTGGCGTTCACACTACGAGACTGATCGTGAAAGAGGGTCACATACTACGCAAGCTGAAGAGGACTCTGTCACCCGACACGGGTCTCCAAACCACGTTTTGACAAGAAAACACGTGAAATATGAAACGGGAAATGACGAGATCCTGCACACGGAACAGCTGTTGTTTGTTATTATAAAAATAAAAATTGTAAAGACACTGGGTGAAAGAATGGATTAGCACATGCAGGTAGCAGGGATTGTAAGAGCTACAGAGAGCTGGAGGTGAGTAAAAAGGGCCTGCTCTGCCAGCTGCCTGCTCTCATTGGCTGGATGTGGATGTCAAGTCAGCCGACTCCGGCAGATATTTAGCATGCTAGAGATCTTGCAGACGTCGGCAATGTGTCAGAAGTCTCTGAGGGTTACGATGTGATCATAAAATGATGATCGATGCATCAAAATATTTTATTTCTATACATGTAATGCTACCATTAAAAACAGCACATTTGTGAGGCATCCTGGTGGTAGAGTGCATACGATTAAGGCTGAGTGCATGTCCACCCCTCTCTCTCCTGTCTATCTCTTCAGCTGTCATAATAAAATAAATAATAGTTGAATTTACTTCGATTATCTTTTAGTTTTGTCAGACAACTTGCATTAAGGGACTGCAGGTCGTCCTGTAATCTCAGCCCTCTGTGCGCTACCTGTACAGGCCAAAATCAAAGATGGGGATAAGCAGTGGCTAACAGCATTGACCTCCCACCTGGTTAACTGTACGGCCATTAGAATTTAAAGGGAGAGTAAGTGATTACGCAGAAGGATTGTTGATATTTGAACTCAAATGCCAAACAAATATAACCCTCCCTTTGATATAAAAGAATTGGATGTAGCCATCGTGACGTCACCCGTTGGTTTTGTAGCCGATTTGAATCCTCGAGTTTGGCAATATAGCTGGCAATTTTTTGCATCCAGCGTCACTGGGCGTGATGTGATATTTGGACTGTGGAGGTAGCTAGCTTGGTTAGCTAGGTGCATCTGTAATTCATGTTAACTGTGACTTTGACCATGATGCTAACAGGCTTAAAACAAAATGTACTCACCAGAGAAAATGAACAGCCGACTCCTAATACGCTTTTTCAACACTGCTTGTTAAATTTACACAGTGCCGTGGGTACGAGTCACTCTTGCCTGATTGACCTGAGGTTTCCATGGTAGCGACTTGTCAATCACAAGATGGACCCGCCCTAAAGCCTCCCCTGCTTTATCATCTATTTTCCTCTAAATGGGACCATGATTTACTAAATGAACATCATGCTGGATTGAAGAAAAGACTTGAAACTAGCTACTGAGACAGTCTAGCAGACTTCTTTTTGCAACCAGTGGAGTCGCCCCCTGCTGGCTATTAGAGAGAATGCACTTTTAAAGGGCTTCCGCATTAGCCTCACTTTTTAGACACGGAGGTTCCTGCTTGCTTGTTTCTCCAGCATTGAAACGCCTTCGTCGTTGCCTGGTCATATAACTTTCTTTTCTGTTTATATTTCAGACCTTTTTCCCTTGGTCAGGCGTGCGACCTCTGACATAAACAGCAAATGTAAGTCGCTTTGGATAAAAGCGTCAGCTAAATGAATAAATGTAAAAAATGTATAGTAATGTTGTCAGGTAGAACCAAAAATGTACACATAATGAACACTTATGTAGGGGCACTGTCTCTACAGAAAAATGTACCAACAAATTTTCTTCTTTTTTTGTAATGGCAATTTTGAGGTACAGTACAGAAGTCATATATAATATAGAGGTTGAATAGCAAATATGTATTTTAATTTTAGTTTGATTTTAACCCAGTTACTGGCATTTACTCTCTGTTGGTTCTAAACACGCAGCAGATCTTGAACTTACCATTTTGTTTTCGTTTCATTTTGTCATCTAGCTCCCTCTGACACTGTGGCCTTAACTTGCAGTTGCAAAATGCTATATTGCGTTACTAAACATCCTCAGAGGGTATAATTACAAGATAATTATATTGCATTACATCAAGACCAACCCAGTGTGTAATTGAAGTTGAACCAGAATACGAACAGCTAAACAAGCTTTCCAATCTTTATCACAACAGTAATCCTCTAATTCGATTTACTGTAACCTAACTCTGAAGTATTTTCTTTTCATCTGTTACAGTGGTGCATAACCTTTGCATGCCCCTCACCCCTCCACCTCTGCACATATACACACCCACTCACATACACCTATTCTGCTCTTGTGGGACCCCTGTACCGCAAATGACAAGGTTAGAGTAACAAACTTTTAGTAAAGTAAACATCCCCTCCACACAATCACTTCCTGCTCCTGTCCTATGATTAAATTAACTGGAGATTTGCCTTTGTGATTTCAGCAGTTTCCCACTGTGGGCGGCAAAAGGACGGCCTCACAGCACACTCTGTCAACTGTTTCCCTCACTCAAGAAAGCTCTGCATACTTCTGTTTTTCAAATGTACTGTATCTGGTTTTGCTTTTTGAATAAAACAAATGTGAAAAAGATCAGGAAAATAACTGAATCACGGTTCAACTAGGTCTCCTACTGTGAAGAACTACATGGAAAGGTCTGCTTATGCAATAAAGTAAGAAACTGAGCATCTGTATTGTTCATGAAAATACACTATGAAACTCTATCCTCTTTAGATACTAACCGCAACAACCAGAGCGGTGGGGTACACTACTAGATTCTCATCCAAACAAGATGTTTTTGATTGTTAGTGGGGGGATGTATAAATATATTGTGCTGAACTGTTGTTAACTAAGGTTAACCAAGGCTGCTCTGTTTTTATTGTAAAAATTGGAATGAATCCCATTAAGTCGCATGGTCACAAACAAATCTGCTTTAAAATCTGTGCAGCATTTAACAACACCTATCCTTAGGACCTCGATTCAGATAAGGGAAAATCCCCCCCCCAAAAAACATTTCACAGTGAGAAAAGGGAAAAACCCCAACAAGAGCAACAGGATGTAAAATACGGTGTCATGTAGAGGAGACAGACATTTACAATTCACAATTACATTACAGAAAAACTGAATGAAAATATTAGTTAAATACAGTGTAAACATACATGAAGAATATGAAACTGAGCAAACGTTGAGCAGCTTCAGGTGTTGCCAAACACTGACTGGTAGGACTGAAGCCACATGACATCCTCTCTACGAAGACTTCAGATGCACACAAAAGGTTAAGGATACCATTCACATGGAGAGAAAAGATTCCAGTACAGTTTGCACTGACGATGTCAAGAGAAAGAAATGTGTCTTTTGGAGTCATTCTGCAAAACACATTTCTGAAGAACATGGGTGATGGTGGTGTGGATCGAGGACAACAGCTCTGTATTTCATTACGCCACGTCTGCTTTTGAGTGATCCAGTCAAATCTAAAGAATCTGATTTAAATCCCTCGTAACTAAACCCTGCCCACATGTTTGTTGTTACTCAGGAATATGTCACATTACAAATGCTAAAGGTCCCTGCGACCTTAAGGATTGTGCTGCTGTCTCCGTTTGAGTCATTTGAGAACAAACTTTTTATTTGTACGGAATGGACAAAAAAAAAAACTGTGAGCTTTTGAATAAAATCAGAAACAGTTAATTGTTCTTCTATTAAAAGGTGCAAGAGACAGTGACAATCAGCTGATACATTTTGTTACAATAAAGCTTCCAAAATCGTTTGCTCAGCAAAGGGTGCAGCTATGACCTATGAAGAGTGTCTGATTTCTGTTTATCACTGAATTGAGTAGTTTTTCTGTACCTTAAACATACTAAAGTAAAGTTTACAGTTCATTGTCCTATGGCTTGTGCCTCTTTCTTTCTCTCTTGTGAAGCCTGAGTGAAAGTGCAGCATGCAGAATGAATGTTGGGAGGTGCATGACCACACACAATGATACCTGTTGAAGAAGCCTGATGACGTCAAGTTTTGGTGTGAGCACCTTCGCTTCTTGGATTATTGTTTCCAGCAAAGACAAAGCATAAAGAAAAAAGAGCTGTATCAATCACATCTTATTCAGACAGCTCAGCAGACTGGATAGTAATATAATTGTTGTGTTTAGCTTCACACTCTGATTGATGCTGGTGACGTATTTGTATAATGGGCAAGAGATATCGCATCCTCATTTTACTGTGCTGCTAAAGGAGAGGCGACCATGAGAGCTGGAAACAAATTTGCTGAGAGACGAGAGCAGGACTGTGGGAGAGAGACTCAAAAATCAAGAGTGGAAGGGTTTGACCCGCAGGAGGAACAGCAACTCAAACAGAGGAAGGGGAATACTGGAGGGGCTGAGACAGTAAGAGAAATGATGGGTGAATAGGGATGGTTAAGGAAGAAAGGTTCTGGCCTGGGAACACCAGCTTCCCTGCAGACCCCGAGTTTGGCCGCTTCGCTCGAGATGACTTCACATATCGCACCTGAATACACAGATTTACACACAAGCCTGGACGGAGCTTCTGAGCCGGAATATTCGACACACTGCCTACTGACATCACTGCAGCTGGTGTGAATTTAGCAGAACTCAGCCTAGGGCCACCTCTCAGCAACCCACCTCCACTACATACACACACAAACACCTAAACACACCAACTCTAGCTCACACTCTTTTATTTTTTATTTTTTGCCTCTTTTCTTTTGAGCTGATTGGAACAGCTCCCCACAGCTTGGCATGGAGGCTGATCTTCTGTGATCTATTTAAAGTGAGAAAAAACACGGTTTCACCAGGAGATCATTCAGCCCAATAATGTCAACCACACACTTCACTGCCTGCAGGCAAAAGGCTGTGTACCGCATCTTTTTAACAACACTATCTAATTTTCAAACTAATGATGTAGGTGGATGCCACGTTTGCCTTGTTTTTAAGATATTACACTAGTAAAATGTACATTTACTTCAACCGTCTATATTTGTTAAAATCACAACTAAAAATTAAAATCCTTATAATTTGTCCCTTTGTGTTGTACAGCATCCTGTACTTATCACTACTTGGACATGTAATATACTGAAATCACTCACTAAAAAGCATTGGCAGGGCACATGTGCTTAGTTTATAAACAAACTTTACTTCCCTCGCTCTGTCAGACATTTTCCACTGCAGGGATGGATGGTTATAATGAGAGTTCCAGCGTCCAGCTATTTTTAAGGTTGGAGACAGGCTGTTATTGCGTTGGAGGTAGCGAGGCCTTTGGGGTGGTGGATTAGTCTACAGACCTGCACTCCAGACTTTATGGGTCTGAAAATAACTGTCCTACCTAGCCCTCCCACTGCTCCCCCCCGGGTAATCACAAAGTGCAGCCATCCATAAATGAATGTGGTATCTGCTTAAACTGTCATCTCACCAATATTAGGTGAACCCAAGTTCAAGTATCTACGTCAAGAATTGGAAAACAGATCAGATGTCTAAAAGCATCATCCCTTTCTGAGAATCTCTAAACTGGATATGTTCATTCATGCCTCACTGAGATGCGCTCCAGACCGTTCTCATCTCAGGGCGTCCAATACCAATGCTTTCAGAAAAAGTGACAAAGTGTACTTATTTGACGCTAAAGATACCCCTCAGCGTCTGTGTCTCTATGAGACGCTCTGCGGAGTCTCGTACTGACCGGAAGTGCTAGCTATCTAGCTACTTTTGTGTTGACAGCCCCCTGAAGCCCCCTGCCCTTACCATAACCATCAGAAATGTTTGTGCCTAAACCTGAGTCAGTGACTTCATGCATGTAGACTTGCTAACCCTACAGCTAGCAGGTATGGGTAGCCTCCTTTGGGTTGCAGTGATGTAGCAAACTGTGGTGTTTCATACAGACGCTGAAGGGTACCTTTAGCGTCAAATAATCACGCTGTCTGAAGACGTCGCGTTGGCTTACAACAGAAAGAAGGTGTCAAGCGTCAGTATTTGAAGTGTGTTTCTGGACCAGGCTAAAAGTTCACCAGGAAGCTTCTTCCATATTCTTCTTCTGTCAGGAAGTTCAGTTATCTTGACTATTCACAGGAGGATAGGAGTAAAGCTGACAACATGAGCAGCTAGCTTGTACAAGGGTCTTAGTGACAGCAGTGATGGTGAAGATAGCGATAAAGGATGGACTTTTTCTTACTCCCCAGCTGCTAAATCAGAGAGGCCCTGAAAATGATGAAGGAGAAGAAGGAGACACGCAAAGGCCTCTGCAACAAGACCTGCCTGCGTGCCTACCAGCAAGAAATTGGTTGGTTCTTCTTGGCTTTAAGTATCTGCCGTCCGGTTTCATGCACACAAACATAGAGCCCTTTACTCTACAACACAAGTGCTCATCCCTGAGGGAGCGTGAGGCACATCTCCTCGCCTGGTTACCATTAGAGTTTGTTTATCTTTAGTATGACAGATAAGTTATAGCATATCAGCGACAGCGGGCTATGCACGCACTCGTATAACTGAAGTGCCATCTACATAACTTTTATTTTAACTTGTCTCATTACTGAAGAGACATTTTTTTTTTGGCTAATGTGACTGAAAAGGAGGAGACATTTTTTTCTCAATGTTGTCTTCTACTTATGTTCTGAGCTATTTTGTAACTTACTAATGCACATCTTTAAATCCACCGTAACACTGCGAAACAGCACCAGCAATGCAGAAGATGGAGTAGTTTCACACTGCAGTAGTAAGGAACACTGTCTGATCCAGTGCCCAATTTTCAGAAATATAAGACAGAAATAAACATGCATGAATGTTGGAAGGCCAACAGAGGTATAAAATCAGCAAAGTTATACCATCACAAAATAAACATAAGTAAAAGCTTAATACAAATATCTTATGGCAGAGAAGCTACTTGAAACGTATTATTTGATTATGTACTAAAAATCATATGACTTAATGTGCATTGCTCTCAATTGAGGCGTCAACTAAACACTGACGGTTCTATAATTCATCTAGATTTGAAAACAGCAGTCCACTAAGGCAGCTAGAGTATCGCTTCTACAGTCTCTCCAGCAGGCGCTGTCAGAATGTTCACAAAGGATGATGGGAGAACATGAAACCAGCAGGGCTCTGATCCAGTCCCTTTGAAATCTTTCCAGCTGCCTTGTTGTGCCGATGGCCATCACACAGGGTGCAACAAAGGCCTTGCTTCTGTGTGTCCTTGCAGGAAATAGCACCTGCTGTTTCTCATTTCAGATGTCATTCACTGGCTAGATTGAGAACCCACCCCATAACTTTAGCTCTTTTTGGGAATGCCTTGGGAGTGACTTGGAGTTTGACCCCAAGTCACTTTAGTTAGGTTGTTAGATGCTACACAAGCTAACAATGGCCATACGTGGCAACTGTAAATGAGTCATCAAAAAAGATAAACTGTTCTGAAATGAATTAGACCCTTTCATCCTGTAGTTAATCAAATCAAGTCCACAGGGCCTCCTTAAGTTTGTTTAACTCATCATATAAACAACATAACGGTGCAATTACACGTCCGGCTTATTACCTTGAAAACTAATCACCAGGCTGCATTTTCTGCCATCCGTGATGGGAATGAGATTCTCCGAGTCTATATATGGAAATGGTAATTTAAACAAACAGTGATTGACCAAAGACCCTCTGCTCTTGAGATGTGTTTAGCATTTAATGTTACTTTCAGTGATATCTTCCACCTGCAAACCCAGCATAGTGTAAACGCAGCTGAAGACTGAGCTGTACTGTATGAATGCCTCCACAGTCGACAATAGCCATGCTTCCATCCAACTGTCATGCGAATTTTAAGTGGACTTTTCAAATGTCACAAAAAAGAAAAAATAAAGTAAACGCAAAATATGTGCGTTTCCATCAGCTGGTTTGGAGCGAATAAACCAGGCTACGGCGAGCGTAGTTACATCAGTAGTTGACGTTACACATGGCTGTAATAAACAAGACGTATTGGTTCCAAACCAGAAACAAAACCAGTCGCATGAACCTGATGGCCAATGATCTTAGAAAAATGGAGAGAGGTCCTCAGAAATGTGTTTGAAGCGGGCAAACTGCTACCAGCCATGTCTCCGCACATTATGGGAATATCCGGTGTTATGCCGAGTTTTGCATGCCTGCCGAGAAATGCATGCACCTCCAGATAATGCATTAAAACGCTATAATATCCTTTGTGGGATCAATGGTGATAAATGATTCGAAGTATATATTTTATGAACGTTTAGCGTCGTTAATATCTTATTACACTCAGTAGAAGTAACATTCACTGAGATTCAGCAAAAATATGCGGTGACACACACTTTGTGTGTTTGATCAGTGTGCAGAGCAAAGTATCTGAAAAGGACCTTTAAGAGGTGAATGCATAATTCGGCAGAACAGATGATGAAGGCTACCTGCCCAGATTCGCATCCACCTCTTTCCTCAGCACAAATGAGCGTTAACAGCCACGAGGTGCATGAAATTCTCGGCAGGCACGCAGAACTCTGCACAACAAAGACGCCGACAGCAGAAACAGCTGATCAGTCATGAGTTACAAGTTCGCTACGTCAGAACTTATTCGGCAAAAGTGTTTCCATCTCCCATTTAGTGCATTTACTCTTCTTTGACAAAGGCAAAAACCACCTCAAGCGAGGGAAAAAACTCAAATTTTGCCGAGTACACTGGGTTAGGTGTTCAGTATAATAGTGTAAGTATAGTTGGTGAATTAGACTTCACCATTAAGAATAATTTTTTCAAATGTTTTTAAGATACAAGTTATCAAACAGTGTTGAATGAACATTTCTACATGACAATGTATTTCAGATTGTATATTATCTTATTAACAATACATGCTACATTTGATCAGATGTCTTAGCTCTGTGAGGCTGTACTACACAACGTTGCTTTGAGCTAAACGCTAACAGATGTAACAGGTACTGACAACGCTAACATGCGGATGTTTAACAGGCAGTGTTTACCATGTTCACATTTGCTAATTAGAACTAAACACTAAGGACAAAGTGAGGGTGATGATTTACAGGTTTTTTGGTTATTAAACAAAGTATAAGACAAATTACAAGCTTGACCTGATGGTGGCGCTAGAAGCAAAGTTAGGGAATCACATTTTCAATTTTGGGATTCGACCTCTGTCCACAGCAGTGAACTTAACGCTCCAGTTCACATCAAACGGAAAACAAAATGAAGCCCTGAGCTCTGTTGGATCGCTTTAAACTGAGTGATGACAATGCCAGTGTGGTAGTTATGGGGTACATGAACATTTTTCACTGTGCTCCTAAATTTCTTTCTGTGCTCCTAATTTTTTTCATTTAGGAGCAGGTGTGCTTCTTGGGAAAAAGGTTAGCGTAGAGTCCAGGGGCCTCATTTATAAATGGTGCGTACATACAAGACAGGGCTAGAAACGTGCATGCGCCACTTCCTAAGCAAAGGTTGTGATTTATAAAAAACTAACTTCACAGGGAAATGTGCGTCCTGTAAGTCAACTCTGAACCATGCCTACGCACATAAAGAGGAACAGCAACTCACATGGCAGAAGGATGAAACGGTTTGAAAGGAATAGGCCTACTATTGTGTAAAATAAATCAAAATATTACCTCTGAGTATTACAGGCTTAAAGCCTTTCTGAATAAACAAACACCCGTTTGACTGACTTCCTCTGAAGTGCGCAAAAAAACACAATTTAAGATCATTTGCAGCGCACACACACAAAGATCGAGATTTAGGATCGTAAACACAAACGGAGATTCTGTTTCTGCAAAAGAACGCCTCAAATATGTTGCACAGTGTAATCAGGAATCATATTAATTAATACTTACATGCAGTGCAATTTATTCTCATAAATAAGGTGAACAGGAGGACAAATTATATTTAAATTGATGCCGTTTTCAATGCATCAGTTGAGCAAATACAAGTGCATAGTTTCATATAGTCACACGTTTGTTGCCTTATCGAGCCAAACGCTGTGCGCCAGCGTGTGGATGTGATGCCCTGCTTGTAAAAACACATTATGGAAAATATAACACTATTTTATTAAGTGAGTCTTTCAGCTTATGTCATTTATAACAAGTCATATTTCTTGTAACTCATCGGCAGCCTCGTTAAGTGAGTGGACTGTTTGTGTAAATAAATGTTTAAACACAAGTGGAATGCATTTGGTTTACTCTCTTTTCAAACGGGGGAATCCAAATTAGTCCTTTTAATTACTCCTGGGTCATCCCGTATTGCGTGTGCGTCCCCCTCCAGCCAGCAACGTCAGTACTCAAGAGGAATGCCCGTACCTGCAGATCGGTTATAAAGGGGCGGAGCTTCGGTGCCCCCTTTCCTCTGGTGCACAAGCGTTGCGTGAAAATGTGTTTTTTTAATCCACCAAACAGCTTCAGCTTCACCAAAAGAAAGGAAATTTAGTTTTGTAGCTTTTCTGCCAGAATTTGACTGCTTTTCTTCCTGCAGTCAGTGTGTATAAATATTTATGAGGGGCGTTTCACTGACCATTTATACGGAACTATGAGGTCTATGAGACCCCTGGTCTGTACCAACCGATAGTCCCACAATAGTGAGAGTGGAGTGGGTTAGAGTGGCGACATTTCATAAAGAACAAAAAATATCAACCTGCAGGTGGTGATAGAGGAATGTGTGGGGATCACTAAGGTCTTCAGGATGCATCCTCTGGGAACCGTAAATGTCTGTAGTAAATGTTGTGCCAATTTATCTGGTACTTCTTGGTAGTTTGTGGTTAAGGCTCATGCTGTACCATGTAACGGCAATGTTCCTGGTTGATTAAGGCTGGGGATCTTTGCTGTAGGCCTTTGTCAAACACCTCTCCCTCTCTCTATATATTTCTTGTCTCCATCAATGCCAAAGTCATATATTTTTTAATGCCAACTTATTTCACTTAAATGAAAATGTTAAGCTGCTGGGCAATCCAGCCACTTGTTGTTGAGAGATTTCACAAAAAAATAAAAAAAACTATCCAACAGCTGCTAAGATATTTCAAACAGGACAAAAGTTGTGACCGCTCACCGTCATTGCCACTCCTAAAACAACTGTGCTAATTAGACAAATAAATACATCCATTCTCTTTTCTACCCTCAACTGTTTCAATCTGTCTTCTTGCTGAAGTGAAGACGTTGTATCTCAAGTCATCCAAGACTCCTTTCCTTTCCCGTCGTACTCCTCGCTTCACTGCACTGCACTCCAATCAAATTTAGCAGTGATCTTAAAATCCTTTTCATTACCTAACAGGCTTTATACAACTTGGCTCCACCTTGTATCAGTGAATTGCTGATCCTTTACAAGTCCATTAAGCCCCTGTGGTCCTGGGCGCAAGGTCTCTTAGTTACACTGCAGTCAAACATTTGGAATCCATGTGACCTGGTTTTACTGTGGGTCAGGAGTGCTATAAACCTCAACTTAGGGACTGAAATTTTCTATTTGGTTCTAATTTATTTTCAGGTGTTTTTTAATCCTTTTATCCTTTTATATCATTCTCAGCTTATTGCACTTACTATAACTTACTAACACTATAAATATTACGAACACTGTGGTTTATTCATGTTCCACTTGTGTACTAAACAATATGCAGCTTAAATGATGTGGTTTCCAAAACTAATGTAGGCTGTCTATGATGTTTGACACCTTAAAATAAACAATAAGCCATTTACTAAAAAGAATGGTTTCATTAATTGTCAAGTAGACATGAGCTGCATGTTCAGAGCATACATGTGCACAACAGATCTGCTCTTGTCCTACTTTGGCAGGAAGCCGGAGGAAATCTGATGAGCAGAGAAGATGGAGATGCTTACATCACTGGAAAATAAGCGGTGTGAAGCTGTTTAACAATTTCATAATTTCATAAACAGACAAGATAATCCTTAACAGCACAAGGTAATCAGCTCACAAACCAACCGCACAGTTCATCGTTGAGCAAGAGGAATGTCAGACAAACACAGGTGGTTTCCATTCCAACTTTCCGGCTGAGCAGAGGAGGAGAATTACTTCTATCTTTTCAGCAGTGAAGGAGCTAAAGGCACAACTGTATCTGAGAACATGATTAAATTAAGGAAGGGAAAGGGTTCAATGCATAGTTTTTGAATGTATATCTAGTATTTGATGGTATCGGCAGTCTACTGTTGTGTTTTATAGTTTAACTTTTCTTGTGAAAGTGAAAGTTCAATGTTCTAATCAGTGATGCAGAAGGGCTAGCAAAATGACTGCTTCACAATTCGCCTGGCATTGATTGTGTTATTTTAAAATATATATGAGCAGGGCACACAAGGTCTCTCGATTAAAATGGGAAACAAAAACAATGGAGCTCTGAAACAAGAGATAGCTTTGCTTACTGGTTGCTATGGTGGCAGAGGAAGCAGGAGACCCTGGCGGCACGAACACACGTAAAGGAGTCGCTGTCTGTTTGCGTTGATAATTGGTTAGCTAATCATAACAAGCTATTAATCTGGCATTACAATATGTATTTCCTTTTCCACAATGTATTTTCAAGGGTTGCTGGCGACATCTGCCGTGTGTGTAGCCTGTGAATTACTTTTGCAGAAGCTGAAATGTCCTGACAACAATCTGGTTCCTTCCCGTTAAAACATAAAATGAACAAGTCTCCAAAGAGTCACATAGCAATTGGTTTGACTTTTCTCTGGCAGATGAATGTATCAGAATGAGGAGTGGAACATTGGTTGATTAAAGCCATATCCAGTGCTTTTGTAGTGATGAAGCGAGCAGGTGGGTGATAATACCATGGAAATGAATCCTTGTGATGGACTTCACTGTATATATCATTAAATATGCATCTGTTGAGAATTTCAGTGACACTAAACATAGATCTAAGTGTATGGATGCGACACAATTTTCCCCAGTGTTCTGCTTAGAAGAGCACTGTCATGAAACACTTCACTGTAACTTTATTTAGACTCCCACACACAAGTTACGCTATACAGTCATACAGAAATGAAAGGATAAAAAATTCATACTGTAGCTGTATAGTATCTACTGAAAGTTTGATGTTTTTTCACATCACTGAGTATTACATCGGCAGGATATAGGTGGGCTGAGATATAACGTTACTACCCGCAGGTTATTAATTCCTATTTCATACCCACATTTTTTCCTTACACTGTACTTAGGGAGCTCTAACAGAAGATTAGCGCGCACTGGTGGATTTGAAGGACTCTTGAGCGCAGATTTTCCCATCAAATGGAAATGTCTGAAACTAGTATTGCATCACCCCATACACGCTACACACCTCTGAAGCAAGGAAGCTCAGCTAGAAAGTCAAACCAACCATTTTTATGCACACCGAACACACATCAACATCATCACGCCGCTTTGGAACACATTGTCTTTTTTGTGGCTTGGTAGCCAACTCTTAGTAGCTACATAGACATCCAGGGTATCAAATGAAAGGTCCGCTCAGTCCGATTAATTAAAGTGGTTGTATGGATAGAAATAGTGTTTTAAAGAGGTGGTATTCTGCTCATTTTCAGGTTCAAAATCCTATTTAGGGGTTGTACCAGAACAGGTTAACATGGTTTAATTTTCAAAATGTTCACCCTGTGTTGAAGACTTAGTTTTAGCTATGGAGTGATACATCTTGTTTCTACATGATCTTTGTTGGGAGTTGCACATGCTCAGTTCCTAGTTAAGGACTACTAGCCAATCAGAAGCAGAGAAGGGCGGGTCATGAGAAGCCGGTAAACAGCTTGGGTTCAGCTGTAGGCTACATGTTGCCGACCAGCTTGGCAACACGGACTGGAGCGAGAGTTTCAGAGCGGTGAGTTATTAATCTGTATCCATAAAGTTTTAACTGAGCTCTGTCTCTACATCACAGGAACAACTTTATGGCCACTGACTGCCTGGAGGGTAGCTAGTGTTTGGAAGGGAGAGGAGAGCTGTGTGCTGCAGCTCACTGTTTTTCTACCGAGGGCGACTAGCCGCTTGGCGAGCATTATGACGCGCATTTTGCTTTCATCCCTGTGAAAGGGAAGCGGCTGGACTACAAACGAGCTGTTTTCAGGCAGTTCAGAGCAGAGTTTTCTGTGGGAGATGGGAACTCCCTTTGGGCTGGACTTTGGGCTTTTTCACTTTGCAAACCTGTTACATGCACAAAAAGATATATAACTCAATAAAGGAGAGGGGAAAAGCCAAAAAGCAGAATACCACCTCTTTAAAGATAACTCCCAATAAAACGTCAACATTTAAACAGTAAATATTGCCAAAATATGGACACATTATATAAAACAAATTGTATGATAACTGTTGTATTTTAGTTTATTTTCATCAAATTTACAGTTACAGTTGTATTCCAGGTGTATTAAACGATATTCAGTTGGATTATAATCTATTTGATAATGGTTTATTGCAATAAAATTATAGCTTTTTTAAATGATATTTTTCTTTATTGTAATGGTAAAACAAATATGTTAATTTAAAATGGATTTATATTCCTTAGCTTCTGACCTGTCAGAGGAGACAAGAATTATACATCTAGGCCTAATGGTTGAGGAGTTATTCCTGATTAATTTTAGGTATGCTATTTTAGGCATTTTTTCCTTTAAGAAGGTGTCTGTTTCCAACATGTTAACCTGATTGGAAAGCTGAAAATCACAAAAAAAGTGATTTGCCGAGGTGGGGAAGCAAAACAAAATGCAAATCCCATCTTTGTGGAGCAATGAGGAGACAGTAAACTTCCTCAAATGAATACATGAAACAAACATAAATGTCAGTGTGAATGTCAAAGGTTTGGATGGCGCTCTTTTAAGGTGCGTTTGTGCAGCTGCAGTCGCCATACTCTGAAAACTGCAGCCGCGAGGTTTTAATGTCACGTGACACAGTGACACTTTGAAGCGCTGCCGAGACTCGGACAAAATTTCAAACCAGCATGCCTTATGTTAAGTGCAGCATGCAAGTCAACTTTGCGATGCCCCGAGTGACATCAAACACACCTATTTGTTGCATTTTCTTCTTCTGCAATGTTTTAATTGCACCTGAATAGAGAATAAGAATTAGAATTAGCGCCACCAACTGTTTATCTTCAAGCACCCAACAACTTAAATTCGCATAGTAGTAGAGGGGGCATTCATTTTCTTTGTCTTTTGCAAATTTTTCTGGAAATTCAGTAAAAATTTGTGCTAAATTTGGATGGAAGTGTAGTCATTGTCTCTCTATGCTGCAAAAGAACATTTGTGTTTTTTAATGATGTACTAGTATGCCCAAATGTTAGCTTTAGAATTCTTAGTCGCTGTAATCATTCCTCATTTCCACACTGGCTCTGAAGTAATCCTTTCCCAACTTCCATTCCATCCTTTTGCACAAAAGGCTGCAGCTGAGGCTACTATGAGGCTTTATTGTCGATGTCATATAGATGCCATTTTCCCCTTGGAATAATGTTTCCCCACCTGCTTCCCATAGAGCTGGGGTTAGGTCTTAAGTTATGTTAAGGTTAGGTGTAGCTAAGGGCAGGTTAACGGAAAGGAAATCACAATCAATGGTGAAACAGATTTCAAAATAACAAAGAGTTTTTTTTCCCCTGGCAACAAACCAACATGCAACTACCAGGAAGTATCACTCTGCTCTCAGTTCACGTAAAGTGGACACGTGGATGCAGAAAACATAAAACTACTTTTACAAAAAAAAAGCTTTTACAGTGAAGTCACATCAGAAGGGGATTGCTTCATGGCCAGAATGGACAGGAGGAATGATTACTTCAACCAATTACTCTTTCAATGTACAGACTTTAACAAATTAGAACCTATCCTTCAAAGACACAAGCCATTGACAGTTAATTAAAATTTCGTTTGCTTATTAGTCTTTGTCATAGTAGGAAGAAAACGTAACTCGCATAATACCTGCGTTCAAACATAGCAAAATATATATTTGCAATCACTTAAAGCAGGTTTTGCTGGCATTATGATCGGGTTTTTGAGGGAGACAACCAAAGTTGGGACTTACTTGAGTAAATATCAGAGTTTCACAAATAGACCTAATTAGGAGCTTCTCTTACTAAAACGATAAGATCTCTTGTTATACTCCCCAGCTAGATTAATGTAGCTGGCAGTGTTTCACGGCAGTTTAGTTACACAAACCTCTGTTCTTGCTCCAACTTAATTAGAGGGAGTCAGAATTTTCTGATTAAAACAAAGCCTTTGCCAGCATTGCCGGTCTTACATCATGAAAGTATTATACAGCAGAGAAGTCTTTGGAGGGATTCGGATGGATTTAAAAGTATGAAATCCAAACTCAGTTTCACATCCTTGGCAAGACATTGATAATTAGTATGTTTCTCTTTGTCTTACATTACTGTCCACAGTGGATACAATTATCTGTTCCCATTCCAATCAAGTGTCGTCAACAACCACAAACCAAATAATAAAACATCGCTTTAACATTGCCATTGTTATATGTGATAGCATTTTAGATATTAAATATGCTAAGGAGATTTAATTGTATTGACCTAAATGATGAGTGAAAAGGAGAGCTGTTCCTTTCTTATTAAGCTACTTATAGTCCAGAATAAGATGATGAATTAATGATTGTAAGATATTTTTTAACCAATTAAATAACGGTCTGTAGTTCTGTAATACACACAGCACAATGTACATTGAATTTGCATAATATATTTGCATACTATAGTATTCACACTCAGCTGGCACCACATTAACATTTCCCATGATGCTACACACAAGCATCCTTTCAGCGACAGTGACAACATGCAATACCGCAAACAGAATGCAGCCAAGTGAGACTAATACAGGAACACAATAGCACATCATCAACAGTAACAACTTTATAAAAGAAAGCGCTGTGATTGGCTGCACTACACAGTAAACCGTGTTCTCCAATTTTATTATCGGAAATCCCCCACTGAGCCTAACAACATGTTCCACCAAGAATTACAAAACAAATCAAAATAAAAGAAGACACAAAACAAACCCAAACATTTTTGGATGTGTTCCCAAAAACTGTTATCAGCCTCCCAGTTTTCACACACTTAAGCCCCAGCCAGCCAGGCCCCGTCACTCGCCATCTTGTCCTGAGTGCTGAGAGGCCCATGCTTCTGGTTTCCAAAATAAGTCATCAACAGGAGCCTCTCTGTGGGACGAGACAAAGGGAGGCTGATAGGAGCCCAGAGCTCTCACATTATGGCCCCCAAACAGCTGAAGACAACCGCAACAGGCTGAAACCCTGCTGGACTATAGCATCTGAAAAGGGATATTGGACTCTTAAAGCACTTCTAACCATGAAAAAGCCTTTAAATGCTTAGCATCAGGCCAAATCAAGTACAGTACATTTTGTTCCCAAAAATCCCTGCCCCCCTTATCTGCAAATACTGCCATATGTAGCTTGTTTATGCTGTTGATAGTTCAAAAAGGTCACAGGGTACAATTATATGTGGCATTCCTGACTCCTCTTACAGTGTACATCACTAAGATAAAACATACAAAGGTAGTGTTTGACTAATCTCAGACCTGATATTCACTGAAGATGATATATCTTTCCTCTTACAGCAAGGGTATAGGAACATGTAGGGATGGGGATTGTTACCATTTTCTAGACTGCATAATGATCCAAGTCTTTATCGATATCACTATTGATACTTTTCTATTATTTGGTGGAAAGATGAACAGTTGAAGGTACTGCATTTTTACTTTAATTGAAGTGAAATAACAAATGAAGCAAACAAGGGCGTGAGGTAGGCCTGCACGATATGAGCAAAATCTGCCATGTGCAAAAACATTGTTTAATATCATGATGACAATACGACTTGCGATAAATTAACAAATAATGAGGAGTGCATATTAGCTGCGCGGTTGATTTTAGATTAACTGCAGAATTGAACATTTTAAATACAACTAAATGTTTCTAGAGCAGCAACATTAACATTTACAACAGCAAAGCCACTATATAAATTCAAATTCTCATATCACAATAATGAGTGAGGTTTAGAAAGAATGAAGAATGAAGACATCAGTCAGACTTCAGTCCTTCCTCCTCCTCCTCCTCCTCCTCCTCTCTCTCTGCTGTTATTCACTGCCTGCAGGGAACGTTACCTGGGAGAGTGGGGCGGCTGGTTTGTCTGAGCTGAGCAGTTATGGCCCGTTTCATCCGCATGGTACCAGCTCAACTCGCCTCGACTCATTCCGCACAGCGTTCCAAGCAAGCTGAGTTGAGCTGAGGCCATACTAAAAGGTAATATGAACACTATTTCATTACTAAATCCACTTCTGAGAAATCAACTGTGTAGATTTAGAATATTGGCAGTGTTATGAAAACGTTTTTCGGGGTTTAGAAGCTCCACAAGTGCTGACGGGGGCAGCAAGCGAGCCGGCCGGCCAGGTCCCGCAGACTGAGGGAACCACAGATTTAAGATTTTTGTACTGCTATTCAGTCTTTACTCTCTGCGGAAAACATTACGTCACGGCAGTTTCGTATGGCGTTGCTATGATGACAAGCTACATTGAGGGGGTACTATCCTTAATGGAAAGCAACAAACGGCGGCCCAAAAGCAAGTCGAGAATACACCAGTTCAAGCAAGTTGAGCTAGTACCAGTAATGGAAAAACACTATTAGACTACAGACAGACAGCTTCAGCTAGTGTCTGTGGGACGTAACACTGTCATCAGAGGGTGTACGTGTAGTCTCTCTACGGACATCTGCGTGCCTCTCTTTTCTTGTGACCGCCACTATACTACAACAGCACCAACAACTGCGTATGCATTGGAAAAACAAAATGGTCGCTGAATTTGAAGAGAGGCTGTGCAAAGAGGTCCATTGCTAGCCGCACCTCTACAATTCATCTTTAAAGCAATATCCAGACAAATGTGCTACAATTTGTGGGGGGAAATTTCCAAGAGTTTAGGAAAAGAAGAAAGCGTGTGTCGGTAGATGTGGAACTATTCAATAGACCGATTTGTGAAGGCAAGGAAGAAGCTGAAGGGAAGGAGTGGTGCAGCAGGCGATAATGTTTCTGTTCCCCCCAGTGTTTCTGTTTCTTGAGCTGGCTGTCCAGCAGAGGTAATGTGAATCAGACTTACTGGACAGCATTATGAAGTGAATTTAGTATCATTTGTTTTTGGAATGTTGATGTCAAAATAGTAATTTTAGTAAACGTCCTGTGACTGTACATGATTTTCGTTTACATGTCTTATATATTATGGACTTTTTATTATGGAATTGAAAATTACTTTTACATTTATGTTGTGTCCTAAATTATGTCAGCCAGAAATAATGAACAGGTCCTAATATCTGGTAGGACTTCAGATCGCTGACAAACTGATGTTAATGTATTGCAGGCTGAAGAAGGCAGCGACATATTCAAGCTGAACATAGAAACGGCACGGCTGATGCTGCTCCATTTCCCCAAGGAGCTCCACTCTATCACCGCCACCAGTGACTCCATCACCGCCACCCACAGCAGCACTGCGTTCATCACTTGCAACCTCCTCAGCAAGTGTCCCAGAAAAGAAAATTGCATACCACATCCATTGAGGATGCTATCCTCCAGCAGCTCCAGCAAATTGAAAAAGCCAAAGTCA
The DNA here is from genome assembly GCF_021292245.1 of Micropterus dolomieu. NCBI lineage: Eukaryota > Metazoa > Chordata > Actinopteri > Centrarchiformes > Centrarchidae > Micropterus > Micropterus dolomieu. Next base: position 7,094,290 of record NC_060171.1, read on the forward strand.
ATAAGAGGGAGGAGGAACACCACTTTGGTATGATGGTGGCGGGCATGCTGGCAAAACGTCCGTGTGCTTGCACCTGTGTCGTTCCCCTGATTGTGTTCACCTGTGCCATTTTATCTCCACCCCTCCTGTGTGTATATATGTGGTGGTTTGTCTGTTCACTGGTCATACAATGGTTCATGTTTGGTGTTTTCAGGGCTTGATATCAACCGTGGCGGGTTACGCAGTCACTCCCACTAGCCACTTTGGCGTGCTGAAAAATTGTAGTCTTGTCAACAGGCATCTGAAATAACGAAGGAATTGCAGTGTGACACTACGACACTACAACTCCCATAAGTACTACAACACTGTAAACAAGAAGACGTGGAATGCAGTAAATGTAACGTTATCATGTTACGAGCATGGATTAGTTCAGTGCTTGAAGTGTAAGAAAATAGGTGCCAGTACTCCCCCCCGCACTATTCTCAACCCGGCCTAGTATAAATTACTGTTAGTAAATATTTTAACATTAAATACAAAGTATGTATTATATCATGTTAGATTAATATTAATACATTTACAATTCACACATTATTTGGACAGTCTGCCTACAGATATTTAAACAATTTATTAGATGAGACACTTAATTTCTGCTGGAAATGTCTTTATTTATATTACTACTATACTCATTCAGTTAGCTGACGCTTTTATCCAAAGTGACTTACATGTCAGAGGTCGCAAATTTGAAGCAACTAGGGGCTAAGTGTCTTGCTCAGGGACACATTGGTGGGTCACAGTGGGGAGTTGAACCCAGGTCTCCCACACCAAAGCCATGCATCTTATCCACTGCGCCATCACCACCCTTCATATATAGGGAAGGGAAACAAAATTAAGGGGGCAGGTGACAATTCAAATTATAAAAATATAATGGAATATAATGCAGCAATCAGCTTTTGGACAATACATTTGTGTCTTCTTTATTTCAGTTGCATTTCGTGTTTTCTTATTGTGCATTGTTTCATTTGTTATTTAATATTTATCATTGCAAGCTGTTTTTCAGAACATTTTTAACAAAAGCTTTCAAAAAGTGATGGAGACATTCAGATTCTGACCTGTCCCCAGCGTCCCCAGTGTAAATTTCAAAAAGTGTGGAGACATTCAGATTCGAATCCCATCCAGGCTGTGATTGGTCGGTTCACCAAAACTGACATTGACAAGCTACTTTCTGGTACTTTCTTGGTAGTTTTACTATATGACTACTGCCATTTTTGAAGCAATAGTTTAAGAGAGCCCTAGCCCCATTTTGTAAATACGATAGACAAGTGTTGACACAAGCATGACAATTGGAAAGCTCTTTATCAGAGTGGGGGTGGTTAACCAGATGTACATTTGCAAAACCAACCAGTTAGCATCCTTGATCCTTTTGTCTTGTAAAACCCAAATATACTCTTTAAAAACACTTCAGATAAAGCACAACTTTATGTTGCTTGTTGAAGTGTGTTTTCCAGTGTGGAACGGGCTTATTGTTGGCCCATTGCAACCAAAAAAACCCAAAACATTTCAAATGTCACCAACCATCAACCACCACCGGGTGATTTCCACCCTCCAGCCTCAAGGGGCAGAGATGATCCAATTACAGCTTGGTGCACCACAATGAGGCGAAGAAGTTTCTGCACGGCAAATCTTACTTTGACAAATGATATTTTTACAAAAGAAAAGGATGACTAATAACTTTCTATGTGAACCATCCTCGACAGTTTTCCATACAGTATATGTAAGATGGAATATGTCCTATCTTTACATTCAGCATTTGATACATAAGACTCAAAAGCATGTTGTAACTGACCTTTGAAATGCAATTCAAAACACAAGAAAATGTTGATGAGCCTTTCTGAAAGAGAATTTGCCTTCTTCCACCGTCAGTGCATTTAGATTTTATCAGCCAAAAGGAAACACTCTTGGAGACAAAGAGGAAGGAGCAGTCAAGAAAAGCAGAGTAAAGGCACCTCAGAGAGGAAGCCAGACGCAGCCAGATAGAAGGGGAAGAAGGGGATAGATGGTGCAGAGTGAAGAAAGAGACGAGGAGGAATGGCAAACGTTGAAGAAATCTCAGAACGGCTGCTTGGAGAGAGAGTGAGCAACTCCACCAAGCGCCTATTTACTCTGGTACAAATCACTGCTAGGCCCGGCAGGCCCAGAGGGGAAAGCACTTTTCTTCACCTCATCGTCAGGCCTTGGAATCCCGTTCCACTTTTCCAGATGGCTTCAACAGCAGCAGCAGACTGAGCAGGTCCTGCTTCCACTGACCCGCCCAAATATCCCATCTGTCCAACCCAAGCAACCCAGTCACTACTGGCTGCAACTGTTCGGGACTGGGAACTTAATCCCAGAGCCTCGCTTGAGACCAATTTGTGAGGTGGTTTGATAGAAATCCCTACCCCCATCTCTGGGCCTGGTTCTCCTGTACCCAGCAAATAGCCTAATTGATTTATGGTTAACCAAGGAGGCAAGGAGTGGGGGCATGATTTAAAGTTTTTCACTTCTCTGTTGGCCTTAAAATTAGATATAAAGTACTGTACATGCAATATAACAGCCAAAGTAACCTACTGTATACTTGATAGAATTTTACCCTTTACCCATTATGGAAGGTGTACATCTGGAACATTTGTCCCTGCCAGACAGTCAGAGTACTCAAGACTTAACACAAAGCAAAGTTTTGAGACAGAAGAATAGCATACAAAGTCAACTGAAAGACCAAATGCATCCCAACTAATGCAAAATCACACTAAAGAGCAAAGATTGAGGCAAAGTTACATTCAGGGGAGGTGAAATGTGTTCACTGTAGCACAAAGAAAATCCACTCATCCTGAAGCTTATGTAACTCTGTTTAATCAATGAACAGAGAAAAACTGCAGTTACAGGTACATTTCAAATCAGTAAGTCTATAATCAGTCACACAAGGTTGTACATTCCTTGCTAACCTAAACTAACACTGTACAGTGGGTACATTAGCTTTGGCAGATAAAAAGGGTTCCAAATAGTTCATTCAAATTCACACAAATTAAGGCAAAAAATGAATTCAGTTTCCATCTGAACAACGCTTTACAGCTCTCAGATACAGACTGGATGCTGGCTGATTCAATGCCTCATTTGCTACTCTGTGGATTTTATCTTCAGGGGTATTTTTGTGATCTCACAGATGTGTGCTTTCTGCCCAGATGATTAAGAAATGTTTACCTGGGGTTAAATCAAAGTTTAACATTTCCACATTTCCTCTGCTGTTCTTCACTTGCACCTATGTGAAATCTGCTGCTCAGGCCACGGCTGTGAAGAAATTGGATTTACAATTATTATCACAATTTACCTTTCATGACAGACAGAAGGCACCTGTGAGATCACGCAACATTATTGAACGTTTTCACCTAAGATTTGTGTAGGGAACCATTTGTGACCAAATCCTAGAGTAAGGTATGGAGTGCCAAGATCACAAATGGTAAAAGCTGATTCCAGACTAAGACCAAATTTAAACCTAACTGTTTTTTGTGTGTATTTTGGGGGTAATAAACACAATAATAAATTCATATTACCTTGTAGAACTAATGTCTACTCTTATGTTTGTGGAATCGGGTCATGAGAGAAGTAATTACTTTCTGACTGACCCACTACATAAGGAAACTAGTGTGTCACAAATGCTTAATTGAGACATCTCCCTCTCTGCATGCAAGGACATTTGAGACTATTTATTGAGGCTTGTGAGGCTCTAGGAGCCCTTTCAATTTCCACCAGCTGAAAAGGACTTTCCAGAGAGATAGAAGCAGGCTGGAAAGCACAGCCAAGTAAGAGCCAGATTTTGGACTCCAGGCCAAAAATTTCCCCAGCTGCTTCAACCAAGCAATATGCAGACCCAGGTGTTCAGGCAAGATTTGAAACCCAAGCCCAGCAGTTTAACTGTTCCACAAACCCCAATCCAATATCTTCCCTCTGTTTACCCCTCCACAATGCTCGTTGCCCCATATCTTTTTTTCTGGCTGACACAAAGTAGTCATTAAATTGCATATAGTTGATGTATATCTCAATACAGTGTAGAGTAGTTCACAGATGTTTCATTCAAAAAAACAAATCTTTTGGGTGAACGAACTGAACTGAATCACTTCCTGAAATGATCAGTTCAGTTGAGTCACTTGCTTGCGAACGTGCAGGGATACACTCACTCAGTGACTGAATGATTCATGTCATTTGTTTGCAGGATGAATGGAATTCACAGCTGATTCAGGTTGCTAAAATTTAGCTGCAATGAGTCAACAACATTGGTCTTGGACTGCAATCCAGATATATGACATTATTTGCATGAGCTCATATTTAACATGTGCGCTGTGCCTCACACACATACACACACACAGACATACACAGACCCTCTACTGTTGAGGAAAGTCGGTTGCATTTTTGCTTGCCTGAGGGAGATGGGATAGTATTAAAGAGTGCATAAACAGAATTGCTTTATCTGTACCCATTAGATTTTGAATATATTTATGAGCTAGGTTGTGTTTGATTCCCTGAAATTCTCTGATAATTGTTTATGGTCAACTGTGAAACCTGCAATCTGAAAATGAGTGTCTCAGACAGTCTCAGATCCTTTTGCTTGATTTATACTCTCATGTCGGGTCTAGGTGCGTAGCCTAAGGCGTTTCTACCCACGTAGCCATGCATTTAGACTTGTGTTTCGGTGTCTACGTCGTTCTGCAAGTACACCACCAAACGCTAGTTGGCGGTAGCGCTACAGCGTCCACTGTGTTGACTTTTGCCGCCCAAGCAGGCAGACTTCTGGTTTAGCCCTCCACTAACGTGTATGGTTAGCGGATAGTGAAATGAGTCATTTCGCTCGGGTTTTGACGGTCAAATATATTGGGCCACCATGTTACAGCTGTTGGTCTGGCCGCTGGTAAAATTGACTCCAAAGCACGGGGCACTTCCTGTCAGCTTGGAGGCATTGCGAGGCTCCCCAGCCGATCAATCACAGTTCTTACGGTCCGCATCACCTCGACGTGTAGTCACATTTTTGAGGAGGTGCATGTCAGGCTATGGCGTAGGGTATGGGGCTACGCAGAGGCTACGCCGTCAATTTTTTTGGTGTGCTTTTATTGCCTTTTCTGATGACATGCAACAAATGGCTGTACCTGAACCCGGGCTGCTGCAGTAAGGACTCAGAGGTGAGCTACCAGGCACACCTGCACGAATAATACGTGTTGCAAAAAAGTACATGCTGTACATAATAGGGTAGTTTATATTTTTATCTAACTATATTCTGAGCTTACTGGCTTATACTTCACGATGGACCGTCTCAGTTCACTAAGTAAGCTGAACTGAACGTTAGTGTTTCAGTTCACTGGGTGGCCCTCAAGCACTGAGCGATTCCGTGAACAAATCTTTTTAATGAACTGATTCTAATGATAGCATATAATCAGTACACTGAAAAGAACTGCTTTGCCCATCACTAGTCTACACTCTCTTCCTTCCTTTTGCAATCCTATAATTGTGAAATTGTTTAATCATAATAATTGTGTTTTTTAGTGTTTATCTTTGATCATGACATACTTGGTGAAAGCATTTATGTGTCTGTGTGTGACAGTTTGAAAATGCTGCAGGTACCTTTTAATAATAGTGAGAAAATGTAACTTCTGAATGAAGAGTACCACATTCTTCCTCTCACAAAGCTAAACTCATAGCTGTGATGCATGTATGATGTTTAATTGTGTTAGTTTTATTCCACACTTCAGCTTGTCATAGATGCAAATTTCAATCGTTTTATTATGGAATTAAAACAAAAGGAAAACAACTTACCAGGAAAAACAGGATTCCTACTTGAGGATCCATTCCAGTCAGTCTCAGTCAGGCCCAATGAAGATGTTTCTAAAGCAAGAGACCGTTTTCATAGAAGACATATTGACCTGTCAGAGCAGGTAAAGCACAGGTGTAAATTCTCAAATTATGGATGGCTGTATACTGTATCCTGCGATGGACTGGAGACCTGTCCAAGGTGTACCCCACCTTTCGCCCAATGTAAGCTGGGATTGGCCAGCCCCCCCGCGACCTTGTACGCAGGATAAGCAGTTGACGATGGATGGATGGATGTTATATAAATTTATCAGTATGTATGGCAAAAGGTTCTGGTTTCACATTATGGAGTACCTGTTGGTGTGCAATACTCCTTGTTGTTCTTGTTGTTCTTGATCAGGACGTCGGATGTCGTTTAAGTCTCACATTAAGCAAATTTCAAGGACCGCCTTTTTTCACCTACGTAATATTGCGAAAATCAGGAACATCCTGTCTAAAAATGATGAAGAAAAACTAGTCCATGCATTTGTTACTTCTAGGCTGGATTACTGCAATTCCTTATTATCAGGCTGCTCGAAAAAGTCCATTAAGACTCTTCAGCTGATCCAGAATGCTGCAGCTCGTGTTCTGACAGGAACCAGGAAAAGAGATCACATTTCTCCTGTTTTAGCTTCTTTGCATTGGCTTCCAGTAAAATCCAGAATAGAATTTAAAATCATTCTTCTTACCTACAAAGCTTTTAATGGCCATCTTATCTTAAAGAGCTCATAGTACCTTACTACCCCACCAGAGCATGCGCTCCCAGAATGCAGGGTTACTTGTGGTTCCTAGAGTCTCCAAAAGTAGACTAGGAGCCAGAGCGTTCAGCTATCAAGCTCCTCTCCTGTGGAACCAGGTTCCAGTTTGGGTTCAGGAGGCAGACACCATCTCCACATTTAAGAGTAGGCTTAAGACTTTCCTCTTTGATAAAGCTTATAGTTAGGGCTGGCTCAGGTGAGTCCTGAACCATCCCTTAGTTATGCTGCTATAGGCCTAGACTGCCGGGGGATTTCCCATGATGCACTGAGCTCCTCTCTCCTCTACTTTCTCTCCCTCTGTATGCAACCTTATCCCATTATTGCATGTTACTAACACAACTTCTCCCCTTTCTGGTAGTCTTGTGCTTTCTCGTCTCTCTCCTATCACTTCCTGCAGGTTTTCTGGCTCTGGAGCTGTGGAGTCTGGATCTGTGGTTGCGGGTCACCTGCTACCCCCGTGTTCCTGCTCGACACCCTCTGCTGCAACGACTATTGTTACTAGTCTTATTGTTATTATTGTTATTATAATCATTAACATTACGATGGTTACCATTAACACTATTATAAATATCTGTACCATTTTTCATTTAGTTTATAGCAACATCACCTTCACTGTCTGTACCTCTGTGTGTATATTGTGTAGGCTGTCTCCCTCCCCTCTCTCTCTCCTTACATCCCTCTCTTTTTCTCTCTCTCTCTCTCTCTCTCTCTCACCCCAACCGGTCGAGGCAGATGGCCGCCCACCCTGAGTCATGGTTCTGCTCGAGGTTTCTGCCTCTTAAAAGGAAGTTTTTCCTTGCCTCTGTCACCTAGTGCTTGCTCTTGGTGGGAACTGTTGGGCTTCTGTAAATATCATCACAGAGTACGGTCTAGACCTGCTCTTTTATGAAAAGCGCTGTGAGATAACTGTTGTTGTGATTTGGCGCTATATAAATAAAATTGAATTGAACTATACACATAAAAGTTTCCATTAAAGCTTCTTTCCTAAGAGCTGAAGCTCTGTGACGTCACATCAACATAAAGCCAATAAGCTGCCCAATTAGAAATGAATAGAAGACTGACTCAGTGGTGCTCTGCAAAAACAAGTTATCCTGAATTCTCTCACGTCCGTTTAATTATTTTCATTTTCTGTGCTGTGTGACAGAGAGAGAGAGAGAGACACATTCAGCCCAAGTGAATGACTGCAGTTGGGGTGAACTTTTCTAAAGGCACACAGGATCTGATGTAAGTCTCTATTGTGCTAACTTGAGGGTGAGTGCTTGTGTGGAAACCTGTGCTGGATGTTAAAAGTCCCCCACCTAAAAATCTCAGAAACAACTCAACTTTGCTTGAAAGTTAGCTTTAAAAGGTTTATAGTTTAGTGCTTCAATTATTCATCTTTTTTCTGTAGTTTAACTTGAACAGTGCAATTCAAGAGGGGAGTATTCATTCATAGATTTGAAGTCATGCTTAGATAGCCTAGATGTCACTGCTCCCCTGTACAAATTGAGTCATCATACAGCATGTCAACATCTTTACCATCCAATACATCATAATCTGCGTTTCTACCAAAGGAACTATACCCCGGAACTAGGAACCTTTGGAGGAACTCACTGTTTTTCCACCAGAGGGACCAGGGTCTAAATGTAGTTCTGGGGTCTTCATTTTAACCCCCCAAAAGTACCTGCTCGGGGGATAGTACCGGTACTTTGGAGGGAGGGTGGGGGTGGGATTCTGAAGGGGCGAGTAGAGGCTACTAGCTTTAAACAGAGCATGTCGACTGTTTCTCTACGACTGCTCGTCTCTTTTCCACCTTTCTTTGCAAACCAATAAATCACAATCAACAGTCAAATAGCCACACAAGTCTCCCCGATGTCAGCCTGAGATCGTATGTGGGCATTAAATATATTGGAAATAGCCAGCGTGCAGCGGTGTGTTTACGCTGTTGTACGTTTTCATCAGTCAGCAGGTTTTTAGACAGAGCCGAAGTCGGTCTCCTCCTCTCCAAAACAAGCGGAACAGCTGATTACAGCAGGTAGGCCTAATTAAGCTCGTTAAACATCACGTTCCTCCGACGCTCAGGTGACAGAGTCCTGCAGCTGATCTGCACCTCTTGTCGCTGGAAATGTTTTAATAACCTTCCAAACTGTCGCAATTTTATTTTTGTGTTGTCTATGAAGATTCTCAGTCATCCAGGTCATAGTTGAAGATTCTTCAACCAAGTCCAGTTGCCCTTGATTTTAACCTTCGTTGGATATTTTTGTGTTGCTTTCTCTGTGCTGGAGTTATTTTAATAAGAACTTGATGGTTTTATCCAGTTTGTTACCACACATGTCTTGCCGATGTCCGCCTGAGATCGTATGTCGGCATTAAATTTATAGCTGGGAAATAGCAGCCAGCTGCAGCAGTGTGTTTACAGTGAACAGCTGATGGAGTAACGCTAAATACTGGGTCAGAAGTTGTTGTTTTAAGTTATCATCAGCCAAGAAGTTTCTACATGGAGCCGAAGTCGTCTCTTCTCCGAAACAAGCAGAACATCCCGTTCTTCCAACGCAAGCGGACACAGATGTGAGTGCTGCAGCTTTTGTCGGCTGGAAATGTTTTAATAACCTTCCAAACTTTCGCAATTTTATTTTTGTGTTGCTTTCTCTGTGCTGACGTTATTTTAAGAACTTTATGGCTTTATCCAGTTTGTTTGGCTACTATTAAATTTGTAACGAACTTTATAATGTGTCTCTACATTATAGCTCCCACACAAAAAAGCTGCTTTAATGGCCGAGCATAGCCTATAGTTTTTCATTATAATCCAGTCAAATCTGATCATTTATAATGTTGTTCATGGATAGTAGTTACAAATAATGATGCCTGTGCATAGCTTTGTATGGCTACAGCCTATGTCAGCTGGTGAATTTGCCTAATCTTCGCAGGTCTTTAGACCACGGTGGAAATGCACACAACAGTGGGCTGAGGGAACCTTTTAGTTCCTTGAAAAGAGATCTGAGGACTTAAAAGTCCCCGGTACCTTTGGTCGAAAAGCAGCTATACACAATACATAATGATTGAGCTGCTTTAACTATTAATAAACATAATGGTTATTTATGTAATGCGTTTCCTTTAAAGGCTTTCATAATACACTGAAGGGTTATTGACCTTGAAGTTTTCAAATTACTCCTGCAACCTAGAATACTTCTCTGCTGTCTGTTTATGTGCTCAGTAGGTCCAAAAAAACCCCCCAAAAAACCCCAATATTTCCCCAAAATATAAGTAAATACAATGCGTCACTGTCAAGCTGTCACATTCCTCAAAGCTCAGAATCTCCATTTGGGAATTGTGTTCAGCCGTGTTATGGTTATATATAAATAAGGATAATAGCAGCACAAACTACAACCTCCAAACTGATCATACAGTTGAATAAACACCTCACTTGAGACTGCATTGCACTTAGTTGAAGTACAATATTTTTCATGGGTGCTGTATTTGTACTGCTTGCTTATTTTTAAACTCTCTCTCTCTGAGGATCAGTTAAAGCCGCTTTCTTATCTTCAGATTCAAACCTGAAATTATGACCTTCATGAACATAGGATTGATAGGAAGGTTGTTGTATAAGACTACATTAGTTTTAGCTAATGGACCTGATAAACCAACAAAGAAGTGCACTGAAGTCACAGTTGGCAGAGCTGTAGACTCACCTATACTACTACTAAAAAAAGGACTTGGTGTCAGCTTCTGAAACATTAATACAGCAAATGTGTAGTGTCATTTAATGGTCTACATTTAAAAACCTGAAGACTTTTATGTTTTGATGCTGTCATTCTAACATGAACATTTGTCAGCATTGGAATCCATTAACACAACCTTCAGATGTTTTACGTGTGGTCCGACATTTTGTCAGTTTTTCTCTTCCTGGTCCTGAAGATACGTCATTTTTGCTGCATTTCTCACAGGCTGAAAGACGAATAAAACTTCGACATTTGTTCAACTGCGGAGTTTTTTTGAAAGATGAAACTCTTAACACTCTGCTCAACCTACAGGTGGTGTATAATACTTCAAAAATTTGGCATGCTGCTGTGACATTGCTCCTCCCCTCATAAATGTTCTGTAATCACATTTCAAACTGCCACCAGATACAGACTCAAACACAACTAAAGTCTAATCTGGTCTGTCATGTTGTTACTCATGCATGATGTTGTGGGGGCTGAACTAGTCTGTATCATCCTTTTGGTTTGAGACTTGTGGTTTCTAACGATTCAGCGCTGACTGACTGTACACTGGCAGGATGACAGATGGGGAGGGGACAGTAGTTAAGTTGTGAAAGTAGGGTTTGTTATGAAAGAGCAGCTCTTCGTCTAACATTGTTGTGTCATGCTCGTTTTGTTTTTCTTTGTCCTCGTGGCTCGCTGGCTCTCTCTCTCTGTCTTTTTCTATTCCTCACTCACTTCTTCCATGAGTCTCTCTCACTTTCTTTCTACACTTGAACAATGAGAGCCTTGTCAGCGCTGCCTCCCCTCCTCTGCCACATGTTCATTAGGATTCAGAAGCCTTATCTCCTGCATCCCAAACCTGCAGAAGCATTTACAAAACAGAAAGTCCACTGAGCAAAACTAAAGTCAAACCAATGTTGTCGGTTTGCAGGACCTCAGCAGGACAATTAAAAGGCTTGTTCAACAGGATTATCAGGTTGATAATCAACTTGATCAAGGTTTTTTTATTTTGCAAATGACATCTGCACCAGCAATGACAGGAATGGTTGAGTGTTCAGCAGATTACAACATTGCATGAAATTAGAGTCATTTAAAAAGGAGAAATGAGTAGAGTTTGTTAATGCTCCAAAGCACAAAACTAGCAAAACACCCTGCAGGTGTTGGTGGGGTTGTTGGTTCAACTTCAACAATTGCTTGACTTCTGACTTTAAAAAAAAAAAAAGGTACAGTTCACCCAAATTACAAAAATAAAAATGGGGCAGTTTTTGAAAAGTTGATATATTTTGGAGATTCGTGGCATTATTTTCCTCACTCTCACTGGTCTAGCAGTTAGTTTTGGTTTGATTTGTTCATATTTTGATGTATCGGTTTGAGATTTCTGCCTCCACAACAATATAATTCAACAGCAACATCACTTTGTAGAATCACTATATCCATTATATAAGGCCCTGCAATAAATCCTCCCTTCATGAAGGTTATAATGTTCAGTTTCTAACAGTTTTAGTGAGGTCTTGATTCAACTTTGTGGTATTTTGTCCCCGCTGTTTATATTAATGAGGGTGACAGTTTAACAGAACCACAAATGGCAGCCTGCAGATGGCCATACAGTTGAATCAACATCTCTGTAAAACAGAGAAAACTGAACATTATAACTTTCATGAAGGTTCGATTTTTTGCAGGACTGTTATATTAGACGGCATTAGTTTTAGCTTGGTTAACCTAATAAAATGGCAACTGAGTGTACTGAAGAAACAGATTCTTGAGTCACAAAAACACAGCAACACAACATGCTGCAATAAAATATATTTATAAAATAGCAACAGGCAGGCCTTTCATGGCCACACCGCTTGGATATCTTATTATTAGACCTATAAAATGTAAATGGATGTTGTCTATGTGGAAATTATTAACTTCATTCATCATCATTTATTCTGCATGTCAGAATTAAGGGACCTGAAAGACAGAAATTGCTTGTAAAGACTTGCAGCTTGTCCTCAAGACTAAATTATACAAAATATGGGAAACAATGCGATGTTTAAGTAAAGCAGGTCTGCAGCTGGTCATTGTGATGCTCTCTCGCTCTCTAAAACACACACGATTATGGTATTTCAGGGTCACAGAGGATCACTTGTTTCAGTGGATTGCGACACTCCGTCAAACCACAAAGTGCTGAGTCCTGAGATTTTACGTCATTTGTATCTCTGCTGCCGAATCAACAGTCTTCAGTGTTTCAGTGTTGAATTTCTGTGCTCTACAATCACATCTGTGATTGTCTATGTCCTCAGATAAAATAAAATGCGCGTGGTGTGCTTTTTATTTTACTGACGAGTGAAGTGAGTCAGTTAGGATGAGGATGACACACATTCTTTGTCTAGCATTACTTCTTATTTGTATTATTAAACACACACAAGGTGTAGCTTAGGTTTTCTGGTTTTTATTTTTAAGCATTTTACATTTTCTATACTTGCAACTATACTTGCAGTGGTGGAAAAAGTACTTCGATCTTTTATTTAAGTAAATAACAGAAATACTTTTAATACTAGTAATATTTCCAAAAAGTATACTTATGGAACCAGAAGTAAAACTATTTATTATGCAGAATGGCCCACTTCAGAATAATGTATTTTAAATTATTGGATTATAGTCTAATAATTGGTGCATTACAGTGTAAAGGTAACCCATAATAATAAGATATGTTGAATTATTAATCTAAAATCTGCAAAGTAACTAAAGTTATCAAATGAATGTAGTGAAGCAAAAGTACAATATTTCATTTCCCTCTGAAATGTAGTGAAAGTATAAAGTAACAGAAAATGGTACTTGAGTAAATGTACTTAGTTCCTCTCCACCACTGATTCCTGGTTACAACACATGCAGACAGACGCGTGTAACTCAGGTTTTGTTATTGTTAAGGATTTCGGTTTTTCTAGACTAGCAACTCTATTCATGTGTAAATTAAGATTCCTGTCATCCTGCTTTTTGAGTTTGTGGTTACACACACGCACATACATACACAGTTTCCTTGTGTGACCGGGTGGAGTTTCCTTAGGAGTGAGAGAAGTTGAATGTACTGAGCGACGCCCTCGCTCCCCAGCGGCTCCACTTCAATGGGTGGGTGGGATGGTCGTGCAGGAGTGTGTTTGGGAAAGTATGTGTGTTGGAGAGGTTATAAATGTCTGCCCATGACGTCATGTCTCACTTCCTGAACCTAAATCCACAATGTACACTTCCTTAAAGACAAGTCCCTGTTAAAAAATGAACAAAAGGTGCTGAACCTCTTAATGTCAGTGATCCACCAGGGGTCTGTCAGTACAAACTCACACTGACTGCATTTTGGGGAAATGTGTATATAAATCATGCACAAGGCATGTAGAAGATTTCCATTTGAGAGAGAGATGCAGCTCTGAAAAACATGAAGTCTTGGGTTTGAATATTTCAATCAGAGTAACAATCATGTAGCTGGAGAGCAAGACAATACTAGACGTATACGATGCTGTCACACAGTGTGGAATAAGTGTGTGCCGCTGCGTCACACACAGACCGAACTGATGCACTCTTGTTGGCTGTTAAACACGTCAGACAACTTCTTTTTTTAAACTACTTACTATCTTAAGAGTCATGAACAAGGAACTAATGATGTAACTGAAGAGCAAAAGAAACCCCAAAGTTGCTCAGACATTGCTGAGTCTTTTGAGTCTTCATGGAACAGAAAAAGGCAAATCATTTCTGGCTAAGAAAAAGTTTCACAGCTGACCATGAGATTGCTGCCTGCATGTTTGATGTTGACAAAATCCTACAGGGTAAATACACTGTTAAGATCTCCAAGTGTCAAAGTGTTATTGTGTCTCAGATTTATCACAAAATCTGAGACACCAGTACAGCACTACTCCATGATGTCACATGCAAAGCGCCACAACCCTTTGGACATCACAAAAAGAATTTGACTCTTTAGCTGATAAAAAAATAAATAAAGACAGAATAACCTTGTTTATATCTTGTAATAGACTCTCCAAACTGCAGATCATTCAACACTTACACACTACATTGTGTGCCCCAAGAAAAAAATACTGATTTTTACAGTGTTTGTCATCAACTCGACACAAAGTTTAAAAAAACTGAATTAAATGTTATTTTAAAAAGGCTTTTAAAAACTTTACTTTATTGTTCCCTTATATTTACTGTTTATCATATTTCAGCTCACGATTAATTTGCTTGCTGCTTTAAGATTTACAGTTTCCATTTTGTGATTCATTTAAAGCCGGCTGGTTAATTTAAAAGACAAGTTGGCAGTGGAGCTCTGATTGGCCATAACCTTTCCAACACATGGCAGGTGGCCAATCAGAGCTCCCGTTTCTTCTCTGTGTTGGATTTAATTAAATGTTTTGATGGCACATTGCTCAAGTTAAATAAAAATAAAAAAAGTTACATTTAAAAGGCTTTTGAAAAATTACTTTAGCTACTCCATTTGAAAATTAAATAATACATTTATTTTTTAAAGACAGAATAAGAAAATAGTATTATTGAAAATTATAACAACTTTTTTTTTGCTCTGCTCGTCAGTTAAACGCATAAATACATTTATCTTACAAATGTATAATAACTGATTATGATCCAACACTGTAAAAGTCTATAATTATTCGGTGGCAAACTCTGAACTCCATCTAATTATTTATCTAATACAAAAACTGCTGAGAACATGGAATGACCTTAAAAACTATGTTTAAAACAACGATCTTTGACCAAGCTGCTGGACTAAAGATTAGAAACAGTCAGCGCTTGTAGAAGCAGCAACCCGTAGCGCCAAAGTTTTCACTTATTCCGGCTTTATTGCCGAAACATGCATTACCTCTGACAGAAATATTTGAAAAATCATTGAAAAAGGGTTTTTGAATTAAAGAGCAGTTGATCCACCAGATCAACTGGATCAGGCGCCACGGTGGTGTTCGCTCAGAGGAGATGAAAGAAAGCCTCAATAGGAGCCAAGTTGGTCCAGCTTTGACTGAAGGCTTCACCTAAAGATCCAGTCTGGACAAAACGGGACTCAGGTTGACCAAACAACGTTAATCAGACACTGCTGTGCCCACATCTTCAGAGACCTGCCTCATCAACACAGTCTGGCCAAGCACTCAGCAGGCGATCCGTGTTCTGAGCTGTCAGTGCAAGACTCCAGCAAGATGAGAGGAGGCTGTGTTTTACACAGATGATGCTTGGTGCTTAAACACAGTCAACCTTGAAAGTCACATGGTCTGAAAAGACAATAACTGGCTTTGTTTGCTGTCTGAGCTCAGTACAATGTCTGATGGACACAATAGAGTGTGTGTCACCAGCACCGCAGTGAACATTTCATCAGCCGTGCCTTAAATGAAGATTTGCTGCATCATCAGACAACAGATAACGTTTCAATGGAATTCAAATGAAAGGGAAAAAAACAAAAACTTTTGGACCAATCAAATTCCTGAACTGTAAGTCAAGTAAAGCCAAAGTGTTTGCTGCAGTATTTATGCACTAACTCAACTTATAAACACATTTCACCGACAGAGCTCGGATACTTAACAGATTATTCATTTACATCTTTTTAAATCATTTGAAAAAAAGCCATCATTTACTGCCTCAAAAAGAAACATGTAAAGGAGGTTGAAGCTACTTATTTTTCCATCTTAAATAATGTTTGCAGAAAGCCCCCTCGCCCTCTGCATTACACCCCAAACAAGCTCCCACAATCAGAGGTTAGGGCAGCTTGCCTGAGAGACAAAACCCAGGGCAAAATAAAGGCTGTAAAGCACTTGCTGCTCCTCATGAAGCTTCTTGCTGTGAGCACAAGCTAACAACTGCAGCCTTTTCAGTCCTTCTGTATTTTTGTTCTCCTGATTATGTATCCTTGTCCATATAAAGAGATGAATAGTCACTTACAGCACAGACTGGTGACTCACTTAGCCTAAAACAAATCTCTGATTTCAAAACCATGGACCATTATTTTCGCCTCTGTTAAGTGGTTTGTTAATTATAATATACTATCACTTGAGACTGCAGACCTTGCATCTCCAGTTATGGTGGCGTTGATCAATACTTTATTAATCCCATTGGGGGAATTTGCCCACTGCATTTGACCCATCTCTGAGGTTAGTGCCTTGGCACGTCATGTCATGGGCAATGGAACATGTAAACTTCTCACAGACGACCCTTGCATCTACTCTGTAGGGAGTGTGATAGTACTATGAAGTGTTATTCCAGCGAGAGTCGGTGTAGGCTGACCTTATCCAGGATGAACTTGTTCAAGTACGGCATGTATCCCTGGGTGGAGACGGGACCCTCATCGTCGTCTTTAAAGTGCTCCTCCAGCGCAACAGGGTCATGCGGGATCTTCATCACTGTGCACAAGTTGTGGGACAGCACCTGGAATGATGGGAAAAATCTTCTATCATTGATCATATAACTGACTGAACAATTATTTTTATTTTAAAATAATATGCCACTACGTTCAATTAATAGTTTAATCAAGGTGCAGTTTGACCTTTCACCTAAGGACTTAGGAGAATCATATTAGTGCCATATTTGAGGAACTCATTTTGTAAGAATAGGTAAATATATTATATCAGTTAGATGGTCAAACTGATGAACATGTTTCTGTAGCCCTTGTTCTATTGAAATTTGATGCGTTACATATCTTGCATAGATGCCTGGATTTCCCCAAAAAAGGAGGACCTTAAAAAGAGTACTCTAGATTTTCACTTTGTAGTGGATGCGGCTGACTTTTAGTCCTTTAAAACGACCGAGCTCCAAAACCGCTGGTCCTATTTTCCATTATGCAACTCCAGAGCAACTTACAGACACCCTCACTGCCTGGTTAATTGGCTGTGTTATGCTTGATATACACTATATTGCCAAAACGTTTAGGACACCCCTCTGAATCTTTGAATTCAGGTGTTCAATCCCTTTAATGGCCACAGGTGTATAAAAATCAAGCACCTAGGCATGCAGACTGCTTCTACAAACATTTGTGAAAAAATGGGTCACTCTTAGGAGCTCAGTGAATTCAAGTCTTGTACCGTGATAGGTTGCCAACTGTGCAGTAAGGCCATTAGTGAAATTTTCTCACTACTAAATATTCCACGGTCAACCGTTAGTGGTAGTATAACAAAGTGGAAGCGATGATCAGCATAAACTTTGGAAATGAAAGAAATTGAAAGAACTTGCCTGATGACATTTCACTGTGACCTTATATGATTGCATGTGACGAATAAACTTGACTCAAAAATACATGAAATATTTACCTATTCTGATAAAATAATTAGTTCTTTAAATGTGAAAAATGTGATGTGCTCCAGTAACTTAGTGCTACTTCTTATTTAAATCCCACCCTTGGATATTTGGGTACATTTCCATCCATGAAGTCCAACACGTGTCTGGAATGACTTTGTTGATCAATTTGTTCCAGTGAACTCACATTTTGTGATTTCCCGTATTTCCCAGTTTGCCTTTTGACGTTTGTTTCATTCAGATGACATGGGTCGACACAGAGGGGACTATGTAGACAGCAGAGTGTTAGCAATAATAACCAGTCAGAGAAGAGGGAGTTCCACCTCTTTCACAGCTGAGGAAACCGGTCGGTGTAAAAACTGTTACGACTGAAAGTATTTCAAATTCAGAAGCTGCTGACCTCAACACTTGACCTTTATTGTTGATATTTGCTGCTGCTGCACAATGTTTGGCTGTCACAGAGCTTGAAATATGTGGGTGTGCCATGAAGTTGTGTACAACATAGTACTTTACTCTAGTGTGACCATTGATCCAATTGACTTCTGATGAACAATTATTTAACTTGTTTTCCCTCTAAAAAGCCAGTAAAAGGTGACATATCTGACATGAATACAGGTCAACGATCCTGAGAATAGTTTGCTGACATGGAGCTTAATTATCATGTTAACATAACAATGATCACATATGAGCTCTATGGGCAGATTATTCAGTACTGTACTTAACTACAAATTTGAGGTACTTGTACTTAGCATCTTCTTTTCATGCCTCTTTATACTTAAATTGTGTACTTTTTACTACACTATATTCATTTGACAGCTTTAGTTACTCTACAAATTAATACAGATTTTGGAACACATCGATGATGCTTGGTGCTCAAACAGCCAAGATGGACCAAAATGTCAGACTGTTGTGAAGATGAAACTTTCATACTATCATCTGGTTGCCGCTGTTTACATTAACCCCAGACGCAAATTGAAAAAACGCACTGCGGAATGTTCTGGGTGTACCTGTGTGTGCATAGCATGAAGGGACTACAAATCTCGTTTCGTTATGCAGCCTTGTGCTGTATAATGACAAATACACAACTTTGTACTCAGATTTTTTTAAACAAACCAAACAATGTATTTATTAATCGAGAATATAATTAGCAGAATAACCCATAATAAAAATAATCATTAGTTACAGTAACGGTAAAATTCTGCTTTAGTGGACGAGAAACACTAGGCCTACTCTTATGATACAGTGGGTTTTACTGGAGTAAAAGATCCGGCTTTGTTATCTCTGTTTGCATCACTTTAGCATGTCTGCATTGTCATAAAGAGATTTAGGGGCTGGTGCTGTGATGCGGGTAGTTTTAATATCGGAGATTAAATACTATTCTAATTACTTCCCATAAAAACTTAGTTTAATCTTAGATGGTTTTACTTCAATAACAGTCAAATGCAACATGCAGAAGTCACATTAATCAGAGTAAAGACTACCAACAGGTGCGTCTCTGCAGCTCCTGTCGCTTCACGCGCACTTTGTGTTTTATCCCACAAAGAAATTTGGTTCAACATAACTGATCATTTTTAAATGTACACAAAAGATACCAAACGCTGAGACTACAGTGATGGGAGTTTCCTGCTTAGCCAAACACAAGCTCCTAAACAAATGCGTAAAGTACGTAGATTACCTTCAGCTGAGATTTGGAGACTTTCCCGCTTTTGTCCACGTCCAGTGCGGTGAACGCGTGCCAGATAGACTTTAAAAGTTCGTCCCGCAGGGCCATGATGGTGAACTTAAACTTGTCTCTTGTGGTCGGTGTCTGACTCCTTCCTCTCTCGGTCTCCGAGTGTCTGAACTGTCTCTGTTGGAGACCATGAGGAAAAGTCACATGACGCGCTGTCAGACACTTTTTTCTGCCTGATTATGATTGAAGAGCTGCAGCACCGCTCAGCGAGAGAAAAAGCACGCACCGAAAACTCTTGTCTGCATCATATGAGGAGTGTGTTTTATGTCCATATAGATTTTAGCCCTTCAGCCTGTTTTACAAATCAATTCTGGATCACTCCTGCCGACCTTTAACTCCTACAGAGCTCAAAATAAGTTCCACACGTGTACAGAAAGCATTTAAAATACAGGGGAAAGTGAAAATGCACAAGTGGAATCATATCAGTATAATAAAATGCAGTACACAAAGCGCAGATGATCATCAAGGAAAATGAGCATCTCTCTAAATCAGTTTCAACTCAAATTAAACATGAAATCCTTCATGGAGGGAGGATTCACTGCAGGACTGTTGTACTACATCAGATTTAGCCAAGTGTCAGCCTATGTAAGAAACAAGTGGCAAGTGAGTGTATTTATTTACCTTATACCTGATATACACTGCTCAAAAAAAAGGGAACATTTAATAAATCACACATCAGATCAAGATGAACGAAATAGTTCAAAGTTCAAAATATTTACTGTTTGTTTTATAATTTGTTGAGAACAATGGCCAGTGGAAACTAAAATCACCAACTGACTGAGGGCTGGAATCAATCAATCACCTGCCTGTATGCACTCATGACAACATCTGGCTTGCTCCTGATGAGAGGGTGGAGGGTGTCCTTCCTGGGGGATCTACTCCCAGACTTGGATCAGGGCATCAGTGAGCTTAGCAGTGTCAGATGCACCAATACATAATGTCCCAGAAGTTCTCATCTGGATTCAGGTCTGGGGCCAGTCTATGGGATCAATTACTTTGTAATCCAGAAACCGCCTACACACTCTTACCACTTGAGGCCAGGCATCGTCCTGCACCAGGAGGAACCCAGGGCCCACTGCACCAGTCTGACAATGGCTCTGAGGATTTCATCCCAGTACCTAACAGCAGTCAGGGTACCATTAGCTAGCATGTGAAGGTCTGTGCGACCCTCCAAGCACATGCCTCCCGAGACCATCACTGACCCAACGCCAAACCGGTCATGCTGGATGATGTTTCAGGCAGCTTAGCGTTCACCACGGCGTCTCCTGACTCATTCAAGTCTGTCACATGTGCTCAGTGTGAACCAGCTCTCAGATGTGAAGAGAACGGGGCACCAGTGGCGGACCTGCCAATTTATGGTGAATGCCAATCGAGCTGCACGGTGCTAGGCTGTGATCCCACTAGAGGACGATGGGCCTTCATGCCACACTCATGGAGTCCGTTTCTGACAGTTTGGTCAGAAACATGCGCACCACTAGCCCGCTGGAGGTCACTTTGTAAGGCTCTGATACCGGTCCTGCTGCTGGGTTGTTGATGCTCTTCAACGGCTCATCTCCTGGTATCTCCTCCATGCTCTTGAGACTTTTGAGCAAACCTTCTTGCGAAGCCACGTATGGATGTGACATCCTGGAGGAGCTACCTGTGCAACCTGCATTGGTTGCAGGCTACCAGTAGTGATAAGGACACTCGCTAAACACAAAACTAGAGAACAGTCAGAAAGGATAAGTAGAGAGCAATTGTCTGTGGCCACCACCTGCAAAACGCATTTATCACATAAATTTACACCAAAACAAGTGACCCTGATTGACACTACTTCTTAACCTGACAGACTGATGTCCCTGAAGTTAAACTGGCATGTTATACTGTAATTATTAAGTGTTCCCTTATTTATTTATTTTTAGCAGTGTAGTAAGTAAGATAAGGTAACTTTATTATCCCCGAGGGGCAATTTGCATTACAGCCAGCAGTAACAAATATATTTATCAGACCACAACAATAAACACAACCACAGTACAGTATAATTTAAAATTGAATTTACAGGGTATTATAAACAATGGTGATAATAGCCAGGATGAATGACCTTTTTAATCTGTTTGTTCTGCATCGCGGCAGACTATATCTGCGCCCGGATGGCAGCAGCATAAATTCACCCCACAAAGGATGACTGGGATCAGCCAGGATGGCTCTCTCCTTCTTCAAGGATCTGACCTTAAACAGGTCATGTAGGTCATCTTCAAGGGTGTGCCAACAATTTTGCTGCATACCTTCACAATACCTTGCATGCGATTTTTCTGTTTAATGGAAAGTGACCTGTGCCAGCAGATAAAAGAGAAAGTGAGAACTGATTCTATAAAACAGGAATAAAACATTTTCATAAAAACAGTGTCAACATTAAAACTGCGAAACTTACTAAGAAAGTGCATGCGTTGATGTGCTTTTTTACACACAGCATCAACCTGGTACTCAAAGCACAGTTTACTGTCGATCACAGTCCCAAGATATTTGTACTGCCGCACTAGTTCAACTGGCTGGTTGTCCATTACAACAGGGGAAATGACAGTGGGGTTTCTACTGAATTCGATGCACATCTCTTTCGTTTTTGCCACATTAATATTTAAAACAGAGGATTTACACCAATCACTAAAATCCTTCACTACAGGACCGTGTTCGGGGTCATCACTACTGAGGAGGGACACAATGACCGAGTCATCC
>NC_060171.1:7116295-7152408 GCF_021292245.1 Micropterus dolomieu
TGTTTGTTCTGCATCGCGGCAGACTATATCTGCGCCCGGATGGCAGCAGCATAAATTCACCCCACAAAGGATGACTGGGATCAGCCAGGATGGCTCTCTCCTTCTTCAAGGATCTGACCTTAAACAGGTCATGTAGGTCATCTTCAAGGGTGTGCCAACAATTTTGCTGCATACCTTCACAATACCTTGCATGCGATTTTTCTGTTTAATGGAAAGTGACCTGTGCCAGCAGATAAAAGAGAAAGTGAGAACTGATTCTATAAAACAGGAATAAAACATTTTCATAAAAACAGTGTCAACATTAAAACTGCGAAACTTACTAAGAAAGTGCATGCCAAGATATTTGTACTGCTGCACTAGTTCAACTGGCTGGTTGTCCATTACAACAGGGGAAATGACAGTGGGGTTTCTACTGAATTCGATGCACATCTCTTTCGTTTTTGCCACATTAATACTTAAAACAGAGGATTTACACCAATCACTAAAATCCTTCACTACAGGACCGTGTTCGGGGTCATCACTACTGAGGAGGGACACAATGACCGAGTCATCCGCAAATTTAATAATGTGGCGCCGTTCACGATGGCTTTGGCATTTATTTGTGTATAAAACAAATAACTAGTTAAAATAGTGATGTTTTCAATTTGTGAATACTGACTCTGTTGTAATGTATGTGTGTTAAACAAACTACTGTAGATGCAGCACTTTACTGCACTAAATAGGACTTTAACATAATTAAAGTGTACTTAATTTCATAGAATGGCATTTTACTGAATAAACATCACTTTAAATTATATAACCCCGTCTACAAAACTGTGGTATCTTTTATAATATGATTCTGAAAATTGTGGTGGCGCTTAAATTCTGTTGTATCATACATCTAATTTAATGTTTAGCCGTGTTACCTTGTACTTTGTGATGACCTGCCGGGGACTACAGATGTAAAATAGCCATCGGACTAATTCTGGCATATTTACATTGCTGAAAAGCTAAGATACCCATTAATATGCACGGTCCCCTTTAAATAAATAAAATAAATGTGTGTGCTGACGACTAAAACTCTTTAATAGGACAGATTTACGGTCTTTGTGAAGGGGAGTTCCTTCTATAATCACAAAACCACACAGAACAAAGTGTAGATGGTGAGAAGTTTATTAAAAGAACATATGTACAGGTTACAACAACGTTTTTGTGTTAGAGGTTAAAAGAACAAGATGAGGAATACCTTTCTAAACAATAATTAAAGAGGAGCCTCATGGAAGGAAAAGACACCTAACAGAACACATGAGAATCCAAAGAACAGGACAATGATTGTTCTAATGCTACAGGCAGGGTTGGCAGCACCAATCAACAGGGACAATTGAAACAGTACAGATCGATTCTAATGAGTTAGCTCACTGGTGTTTGTACTTCAAAACAAACTGATGATTTTCCGTAAATGGCATGATCCATTTTGTTCTGACCAGAATCATAAAACACTAAATGGGGCGGAAACGGAATCCTGCTACTTGAAAATAAGAGCCAATAACCTCTAGACTGATCCAACCTGAAACTGGCCAAACCCTGATACACACAAAACATCAATAGCAGCAGGTTTGTTCTTTCTTTAAAAAAAGAAAAATTTGGCAAGTTCCACGTGTTGCCTCCAAAGTGCTCCATTACACAAACAGACACAGTCAGTCCTCAGATCCTCTGGTACCCAGCATCAGGCATTTGACAGGCAGTAAGGTGCGCACGCCTACGGCAAGTACATTCGCACTGAAGAGAGCTTCAGTGCGGGTTTGATCCGCTGCCAACAGGCTTCGGCTTTGTCGAGGGAAGTGCAAGGACAGAAACGGAGAGAGCGCCTGACGTCTATGCAAATTCAAGGAATGACAAAGTGTAAAAAGGTACAATGACTACCTTTGAGGAATGACAAAAGTCCATCGGAAAAAGGGCCGGACTACGTTGGCAATGAGAGTCTATCGACATGAGTTCCAGTTTGGTGCGGCAACAGTCAACACCTTTGATTGGGCGGAGGAACCCAACACCACAACTGACAAGGTTCTCCTCAAAGAAAAACAAAAGAGGTTGTTTCATCTCAACCAAGTCTGTTTAAAAAGGTCCACGAGCCTTCGTGTTTCACTTCCTGTCAGGGTGGATTAAAGTCTTAGTAGATGGTGAGGCTGACCGACCGGTTCATCTTCTTGCCGATGAGTCTGGAGGTTCTGGGGTTCGCCTGGACCGTGGAGCGGGTCAGGATCCTGTCGGTGGACAAAACCTTCTCTTCTGCTGCAGCTCTAGCCATCTGGGCCTTCTTCAGCTCCCTGAGGAAGATAATGGAAAACAGTTAAGCATTAAGGAGACCATTTTACATTAACATTATTTTCATGATCAATTAATCTCCAGTGGTGCTGCTACTAAACACTAAAGTCAATTCACAGATTTAAAAATGTATTAATATTCCATATAACACAATGTGATTCAGATTATCACATAAAACAAGGAAATAAAGAAAATTAGAGGTGCAGCAAACAGTTTGTCAATTAATCTAACAATTTTCAATTAATCGTTTAGTCTGTGTTAGAAGAAAGTGTCTTATTTTGTGCCTTAAAAGTTTTGAAAATTTTTACCATTTTTGCTTAAAAATGGCTTACGTGAATATTTCTAAGAAAAAATGTTGCTGATTAATTATCTGAACAACATTTCAGCTTTACAGAAAGCTGGAACACAGAAATAATAATTGGTATTTATTTTTTTTTAATTGTTTAAACAATTTCCTCAAACAATATTTTTTTCTGTGCGGTTCTAAACTTACTTCTGGAGCAGTGCGTTCTTGAACTTCTCTGCATTGAGCTCAACTCTGAGCTGGTCTGCGCTCATTCTGGCAGCAGTGAGGAGCACCGGGTGTTTGATGAGGTCGGACGTTGATGGTCGTCTGCTTTGATCGGGGTGGATCATCAGCTGAAAGAAAAAAAAAAGTAAAATAAGATTAAGTCAATGAAAAGGAAAAGCACAAACCCGTCAGCCTGTAGAAATGACTCAGTTTATTTAACTGAATTTCCTGTTGGTCAACTAATCGGCTCAGCACCAAGGATGTTTCCATTAACTTAATTTTGTTCAAATAAATGAATTAAGTTATGTTATAGATCCCTCTACCAAAAAAAATAGTTAACATCTGCTTTAGGGGCTTAACCCAAAACAATTTCATGAATTTAGAAAATAAAATGCAGACACACTGACAGGAGATAAAACAAGGCCCAAATGACTCCAGTCCTCACATAGCTGAAAGAAAGAGATAAAGGAAAGACAGACTTGACTGTTACCTTGAGAAGACTGAGAAACTCTGGAGAAAGCACTTGGGGGATGGCGGGGAGTTTGCCCTGTCGGATCTCGTGCCATTTGTCTCCGTTGGTGGGAAGAGGCTCCGCCCCCGAAGCGCTGACAACAGTCAGAGCCAGAGCAAAGATGTCCGCCTTCGTCAAGTTACTGTAGTCCTACAAAGAAAATCACACAAATAAGGAGAAATATTAGGACCCCTGTGAAGCTCTGTCATCCTAAATTTAAAGGCAGTTTTTAAAGCAAGATGACAAACCTCTTGTAAAACTTCATTGGCCAAGTATCTGCTGTCGCCCTCCTCCACTTGTGGATTGTTCACTCTTGTCACATGACCAAGATCACCTGGAGAGGGAGCACATACAGTACAGATTTAAGCAGAGTACTTTAAAAAAAAACAAATCGCTCAAAATGAACCACAGATATTACACAAAAACTGTTGAGGTAGCTTACCTATTTTGTAGACCGCACTGGTGATCCGTCCGTCATCGTCATCACATTCATCGCAGTTGGCTAAAGCCTTCCGTGAAATAAAGATGTTGCCTGGGACAAAGATGTTAACATTTCCATTAGTTTCTGACCAGAAAACAGTGATGTTAAGACTCAAGCTCCAAGTTGTGTTCTTGTCATTTCGATGCACAAGCTAATAATGTCCAATTCCTCCCTTCAAAAGGTCTTTACAAATATACTTATCTCTACTACAATTACTATCATTATAACATCCTTAAGTACTCACTGGGCTTGATGTCCATGTGTACCAGAGAAGTAGAGTGGATGTACTTGAGTCCGCGTGTAACTTGCAGCAGCAGATCTTTCAGCTCCAGCTCAGACAGGTAACTGAGCCGCCTGTAGTTCTCTGCGATGACGTCAGATAGGGTGCCGCCGTTGCAGTACTCGTTCTGAATGAGCATGTGGTCGTCCTCGGCCCAGGCCGAGTAGTAGCGCACCACGTGGGGATGTTGGCCGAGCACAGCGTGGGCATACACCTCCCGTAAGGCGTTCTGTCTGCGGAGGAGGGGAACAGGTTGTGTAATTAAAGACACGCCTGGTTTTGTAGGTAAAAGAATAAACAATAGGAATTACATTTTATTCTAATATGCTGAATCACTTCACACTTTGGACGCTGGACTTCAGGTAACAACAAGTACCCAAAATAAGATTGCAATCCTTTTGTAAGAGTTTTTCAGATTGTTATAAACTCAACTTACTCGTCTACTGATCCTGCCAGAGGTTTCTTTGATCTCTTGATGGCATAAATGCAGCCATCGATTCTCTTCACACACTTGAACACAGCACCAAACTCCCCACAGCCGATCTTCTCCAGCTCGAGGAACTCTGAGGCGTACCTGGACATCATGTTGCTTTCCATCATGGTGATTCTCTAAAAAAGGGCAGAAGAGTTTTACAACACATTTATTAAAAACATTAAAATGGTTTAAAGCTATTAGTTTCCACTTGCTTTACAACAGCACATTGGAGGTTTCCTCTGCAAATTGGTTTGATTTAATCCACATATAAAATTATGTAGAATAGTGATTTTGTTCATATATTTTGCACTTAACAAAATATATTAAATTATAAAAATAGGGATGTATGTTTTAAACAACATGTGCACTTTTATGGTGTGTTTACATAACTTTACAGGGGGAAAAAAATTCTGGGTAGCAAAACAAAGTCACACTTGAAAATGAATTATAAGTCGTGTATTAAGCAAAAATATCAAACATTTTCATGTTAGCTAACATTTGCTGCTTTTCTGTCTTGTAATGATATAAATTGAATGTCTTTTGGTTTTGTATTGCTGTTTGGACAAAAACAACAATTTTAAGACATCAACTTGCACCCTAGGTAATTGTATTATGTCTTTTAGGTTTTCATAGGCTACATATCAGTTAACTGACTAAAAAAAACAATCAACAGAATAATAAATAATCCAAATGCTGCTGCTCTAAAGCAAAGTTTTGAACTTTCTGCAAAATGTTACAAGTGCCTACTAAACTAACTATTTCCCTCAATGTAAAAGGTATGTGTAAATAATGCAAATAACATGAACATGTATTACCTTTGATGGCGGCAAAACTTCCTCCTCTCCCTCACCGTCACTTGCCTCCATGTCTTCTCCACAAGAGCTGACAGATCAAAGACAATAGTGGCTGTTGGTTAACATTCTGTACAGCAGGGGGCAGCACCTGGGGCTGCACAGGCACATGGCAGAGTTCACCACTAACCATGAGGTCTTGGTTCCCTGCCAAAACCCCCTGGCTTTAGTCAACGGCTTTAACGTATCTGGTTATTATAACAATGGGTTTGGTCTGTGTTCAAGAGAACAGGTAAAAGTTGTGCAGCACAGCTCTGACTGGTGTGATTAACAGCTTCTGAAACATTATTAAACAAACTGACCAGGGTGGGAAGTATGCAACCAAAATATTGACTGCAGCATGTCAACTCCTCCAGCCATTTTGAAAAAGCACTACAGTATGCAAATGTTTTAGGTACAACATGTTTTGGGGATTTCATCAACATCTGTGCAACTTACTCATTCCAGTGCGCCCGCTTCCTGTTGTTTCTCTGTTGTGTTGCAGACTGGATGAGGAGGGAATCGGGTGTGAAGGGGTTAAAGTTGACCAGAGGGGTCTGCTGTCTCCTGTTGCTGTCTGTGAGTGACTTTCCTGAAGACTCTACATTCTTGAACAGGGCAACTCTCCTGCTGGAGGATCCTGGGCCGGAGGTCCTAGCTCTGGACAGCAAACTCTGGGGGTGGGGGGGGGGGGGCAGCAGATTTATTGTTAATAAAGCAGTATAAAATAAATTTTTAATGGAGACTATATACTAGATGAAAAGGCTAATTAACAAACAATATGATTGATAGCTCCTGAGTAAAGTTTGAGGAGTATCTAAACTTGGGTGCTTGTGTTGTGTAGTAATCACTGATAAAAAAAAAAAAAACATGCCCAGACATAAAAACTCCAGGTGACCAAATTATATGGCTGGCTGACTACAGTGAGACCATTATGCAACAGTACAGTTGTACTTTAAGTGGGTCACTGTGGTTAACTGACACAGCATAACTATCCCCTGTATTTAAAAAAAAAAAGAAAAGTATCTAATTGTTTGTGCAGTCTTGGTATTTTAATCAGATTCCAGTTCAACATCTGATCCAGAAGCAACTGAATCAGTGACTCAGATACATTGAGACATTTCCATAATATGTGTTTCACTCAAAAATGTTTGTGAAGTTGTTTTGCAAGTACAAACAGCTCAAGATACTTTGAGATATTTAGAGAAAACATTTTTCTACTCTTAAAAAAAAAAAAAAGGGAGGTTTTTTTTTTTGCAAGATTACATGAGCTGACACAAAAAGTTTGCAAACATTATTCAAGTAAATCCTGCAACTGATCTCAAATAAACTTTAGACTGAACAACTGATATGTTTCATATCAACAAATACAAACCTTTGGCGTGTGCGGTGTGTCAAAAAGTCTGAGTTTTCTGAAGGTTTTGTGTGGAGGTGTGTCGGGACAGTCTGGGATCGGGGAGCTGGATCCTTCCCCGTCGTCCTGGATGTATGACCGCTCCGGTGACCCTCCGTACAGCCGAGAAGTTTTCCTCGGTGAGGGCGAGCAGTTAGCGAATATAACGCTGCTCGGTGACCGAAGGTGGGACGGGGAACCAAAACTCTCTTCGTCCCACAGCTCCACGTCGTCGTCCCCTCCGGACTGATTCAGTGGACTGCTGCTCCCTTCCAGCCGTTTCTCGACAGTGTCCCGTCGCGCAGGTATCGGGGAATCCATCTCCGTGAAGCCAGACTCTCCTCCGGTGCTGTTGTTTACGTCCTCAATGGGTTCGTCTTCCCCGTCGCTGGATATAAACTGTAATTTTTGACGAATTGGTCGATCTTTCGGGGACGGTGATCCGTGCCGCTGGCGACTGTAGCTCGACATTTTTCAGGATTTAAACCCCGGCTTCGTCGACGTGAAAAATCACGCGGTAGCACCCCGACTACTACTGTTGTAGTAGTAGTAACGTTAGCGTTTCTCGCAAAAAAAAAAACCCCACAAAGCTAGTCAACTTTCAACTACCTTGAAATGAAGGTATCGATTGAAACAAAAAAACGTATCCAAAAACGACTAAGAGACGGTTAAAGCTCCGCTAGCATCCCAGAAAAAGTTAACTTGTTTGCTACACGCCCATCCAACGCTGAGAAATGGGGCCCAGACTAGTAGAAGGATTCACCGTAAGAACAACGTCCGATTGGTCTTAAAGCTATAAACAAATACTACCGGGTCCAGTCGAGTATCGGTATCCGTCACCACTTTGTTGATTGCTCACCGACACAGAAACACGTCTTCCCGCAATAAAACCATACCAATGTTTACCAAAAAAAAAAGTTTGAATGAGTCAGGAGCTGTCCTCTTCCTATCACGCGCGTGGCAAAGGACTTCCCGCGACCGTTGGTCACATGTCCCAGCGCGGCCAATCAGCGCTCGTCTCGAAATTTTGAAAGCTGGGCGTTCCAGAGAGGTTTCGGGAGGCGCTTACGTCATCGGTGTCTGAGCAACAACATGGCGCGAAGGCGTGCTTTTCATCTGGCCGGCGGAGTCACACTATTACATTAACTTCGAGACAATGCACCCATTATTTACACGGCACCATCAAAAACGCAAAGTCTAAACGGGGTATAAACCTCGTTCCGTTCAGTTTACGACAAAATAAGCCAATTATTGAATAGGAATGAAACCGGTTTCCAACCACCGACCTCAAAATCATCTGAATGAGACCGAGCTAAATTTAGCACCTTTACCTTTCTTTAAAGTATAACACTGCATCATCTTTTATAAGATGATCATATGGTTTATTTTAAATAGTAACTGTAGCTGTCAAATAACTGCAATGGAGTAAAACATACAAAATATGGAGCTATGAAGAAAAATAGTAAAAGTGCCCCCAAATTGTACTGAAGTATAGTTAAGTGCATGTACTTTATTAGTTTTAATCACTGTCTAAGGGGGACATGCACATTTTCCAATTCATGGTGGAAAATTTGCAAACTGAATCAACAGGTTGTTTCACAACAACCCTCAATTAATCACACAATCTTTTTTTCCTTCTTTTATTAGAAATAGCATTAGCTGTACACTGCACTGTGCACCATAAACATTATAAAGCTTTCTTTTGCCTCTCCCATTTTTTTTGGTTGAGGGACAAAATAGCATAGCAGAACTCCAGTTATCAAAATACTATTTACACATAAAAGCTTTAATGGAAAAAAACCCATGGAGGAAGACTCGTGATTTCTCTCATCGATACAGTCCCAAGTGAGATGGTTTTAATCCTATATTATAGTTCATAATGAGTCCATCAATCATCCAGGCCCGGTGACTCTCCTTGCTGTATTCTTGATGCTATTCTGATGGCTTCCTCCAACGAAGGCTGATCACTGAGCTACAGAGAAAAGGAAAACAATGCGCATAATTCAAACATTGATTGACATACTGATAACCACTGTTAATCGATCACCACTACGGATGTAATCTATTTACTCTGCCACCTCTTTAAAGGACAATACCACCTATGACCGTGTGTTAAAGGTTGCTGAATTTCCTTAATGACTGTCACATGGTGGTAAAGGAGTGTTTACTTTGTAATTAACATGACAGAAAGAGCAGATGGTGGTACGTGAACAATGTCAACAGTGTTTTTCAGGATAAATAAAGGTTGGTCATCTGATCTGCAACCTTTGATGCACACATAGCCCCTCAGGGGTTTTTAGGCCTGACTAGTTAATATAGTATTATAATTTCCTTCTGCTTGCCTTTGTACTTGTATCAAGGCAAACAAATAAAACCACAAATACAAATTTCTATTACAGGATTGACTTTATTTTTTGGCAGAACGAGTGCTGGTTATCATTAAAAATTTGAATTACATGGAAACTCACACATAATGTGATGTTTAAGTTTTGGTTTAGTTTGATTCCTATTTAAATGCAGCAGCAGGAGGGCAACAACGCATCTACATCCCCTAAACTGAGCTCCACCTACCCATGAGTTTTAGTTAAGCGTTTAAGTACATAGCTCAGTAGGGTGGGATCTGGGGAACTTAAGTAGCTGAAACTCCTGTCAGTTTCAGTTTTGAGCAACAACAAAATTGATCAATGAAGAAATGTGGCAGACTCTGTAGAATCAATATCTGGAACCAATCCCAGCTGACATCGGGCGAAAGGCACGGTACACCAGAGAACCCACGCAGACAACATGCAAACTCCACACAGAAAGGCCGGGGTTTGAACCCACAACCTTGTTGCTGTGAGGCAACAGTGCTAACCACTGCACCACCGTGCCGTCCTAGAACCAATATTCAAGATGTATCAAATATTCTTCTTTATAAAGTGAACTAGACAAATCCACATTGTGAAAACCCCTAACCAGTCGAGGCACCCTTAAAAGATTTTCCTTGCCTCTGTCGCCTAGTGCTTGCTCATGGTGGTGCTACTGTATATGAAAAGTGCTATCAGAGAACTGTTGTTATGAATTGGCGCTATATAAATAAAACTGAATTCAACGGAAAATTAATTGAAACTCGCCCCATCAGTCTATTCACTCTTATGTTGTCGTACTACTAACCTGCACAGCAATGTGAGTGCCGTTGGATGTAGCCAATAATGTGACAGGATGAAGGTCATCCTGTTCTTGGCTGTAGGCTGCCTCCTCCACAGTCTGAAATGAGGCCATGTCGGGTGTCATGATGGCCACCTGAGGGAGACAGAGACATTGTTCAACAAATCAACCACCCGCTTTGGTGTTGGCTCACAAATCAATTAGCAGCCACATCTGCCGCCATCGTGGTGGTCCAGCAGTGTACTAATTGTGCACCATGTTGGATGTTCAACAACCACGCTAGAAATGGGAGAAGACACCAGAAAAAGATGTTGAAGATGTGGTGTGGCTGTTAATTTGAAGTAAAAGTGTCTGGTCTTCGAATTACACTTTTCAAACTGAAGTTAGTGTACCGGTGTTTCCATCGTTTTTTATGCACATTTTAAGTATCGCATTATAAAATGTTGATGGCAGCAGCAAACTTTGAAAAAAAGTTTTTATGCTCACTTTAGGTGGGGTTTTTGCCTTTTTCAAAAAAAAAAAATTAATGCACTAAATGGGAGATGGAAAAACATTTGCAGAGTAAGTTCTGACATAGCGAACATGTAACTCTAATGACTGATCAGCTGTTTCAGCTGTCTGCGTCATCTCGGATGTTCTCGTAACGCGTGAAAACATGGCTGTTAACAACTTGTCCACTTGAAACACATTCCTGAAGACCTCTCTCCATTTTTCTCAGAGCTGTGGCCCTCAGGTTCATGCGACTTGTTTATTACAGCCATGTGTAAAGTCAACTACTGACATAACTACGTTTGCCGTAGCCTGGTTTATTCGCTCCAAACCAACCGATGGAAACGCACCTAATACACATTTTAAATGTTTTTTCCTTTTTTGCGACATTAAGTTTGCTTAAAATTTGCATGTCAATCAGATGCAAACATGGTTTGTGATACAGTAAACTCTCGTATTCCTAAGTTTCAGTCTTTTTATTTTCTTCTGAAGTAAATTAAGTTAGGCACGAACACGTCACATGAAAATGCACAAAAGCCTTCTATACAAAACTCCACACATTATACATTACTCTAACATTTTGTACTCGGGCAGTTGTTTACCTGTTCATCTGAGCCGTCTGTTGTTACCATGGTAACTGAGTGAGAACCTTGCGTTGCCAGTTCGTGGGCTGGGATGGTTATGGTTGTGCCTTCTTGGGTTACCATGGTGATTGTGCCACCCATAGCTTGTAAGTCTGCTTCAGAGATACTGACCTGATGCGAGACACAGTTCAGAGCGGAGAACATTCAGTTTCACAATAATTCATTCTGGCACAATGACGCAGAACTTTTGCTACGTTTACGCCTCCCGTCCAGACTAAAAAAGCGAATCCGATGACCTAAAATGGAGAAGTTTGAAAACCATGTTGACTCCCGTTTTTACTTTAAACGGGTGCGGAAAATGATTATGCAGACACTCACGTTTGGCTTCCTGATTAGGTTTTATCAGTCATGCAAAGCAAAATCCTGATGCAACTGACAGAGTTTATGTTTATTTAGTTATGGTATTTTAATTAAAATATTTGTACTGTGCAAATACCAACATAATAGTTCCACCTCATTGTCAGCACCACGCAAAGAAATCGCTGGTGTGGTTCTTCGTCTGTAGTTGTACTTTCCACCATTTAGCCACTAGATGTGCATTCTCAATCATTTTAATATAGGTGGAGATCAATTCTGATGCACAGATAAAATGCTAGTGTGGATGGAGTAGTGTTGTAGTCAAGACCGCCCAAACCAAGACCAGAGTTTATCAAGACCGAGGCAAGACCAAGACTTTTAGGTGATGAGACTAAGTCGAGACCAAGTTCGAGGGAGGGCGAGACCGAGTCAAGACCAAGACCAGTTCCCCACATTACATGACACACAATAAAATGTGGAATGAGATCACAGGTACTTCTCAGATTGATCTGAAAGATCCACATTCCCATTAAAACACCCACATACAAACACTAAGAGCTGAAATCAATGTAAGCATCTTTATTCAACACTCCTTTTCCATGCTTAACATCACGGGGAGGGGTGACAGTTGTTAACGGTAACAACACAGTTTTAAATAGCGTTATTGGTTGCATTTGAATCAATACATTTTACATCCAATTAAAGTTAGGATGTTAACAAATAAATCAGACAATCCAAAAGCAATTTATTGATATTCGCAAAGTAAAATAAAATCCTCTGTCCTTAACGTCCGAGACCAAGACAAGGCTGAGTACAAATGCGGTCGAGTCCGAGACCATCAAAAAATGGTCTTAAGACCTTTCTTGAGTACTACAACACTAGGATGGAGATCGTTTTCATTTTAAAACTGTGGATGTAGCCTTAATATCTTCAGTATTAGCTTCATAATGAACCTGCCTTTGTTGTTTAAACACCAAAATACCCAATAAGACAAGCCCAAGAAACCCTGAAAACAAAGCAAAATCTAAGTTTGTTAAGAAAAGAAAATGTTATGCAAATAAAACTTTATTGGTATTACTATTCCTTCACTGAACTTAAATAGATAAGTAGCGGTGGAAATTTTGGATCACGGCGATGCAGCCTTTAACGTCCCCATGAAACCAAAATAGATGAGGTGTTAGTGTTTTTATATGATACTTCATGTGCAATATGTCACCTGTATGCCAGTATGTGGCCCAACAATTACAAAAAAGTAGTTTTGTAGGTATTCTTAATGGTATTTTAGAGTTTGCCATTTCCTGGAGAGAAAATATGTTGATGACTCATCCTGCACTCAGGGGTGTGTATTAATTTAGCATCCAATAAAATGCTTTCTCGATTGTTATGACTCCGCCAGAGCAGAGTGTTTCTGCTTGTTAGAGAGGGACGCCCCTGTTCTGGCGGCATATGGTAGCTTGTTCCACCATCTGACACCACGATGGTGGAACGAGCTACCACATGCCATCAGAGCAGGGGCGTCCCTCTCTAAATTCAAGAAGCTCTTGAAAACTCATCTACTACGAGAACACTTAGAACACCTCTAACATGCACTTCCTGTGCTCTTCTTCTATCTCCTTACAATCCTGTTGTATTGATTGCACTATTCGTTTACTCTGACTTCTTTCCCTAGGTATTTACACCTAGGTATCGATGCTGTACGCGCTAATATCTCTAGTACTGATTGCTGCTGACTAGTATTTATTGTCACTTGTAGATCTCTTACGTTATAGCTGTGTTTTTGGTGCTTGTATGGTGTTCCTCAAATATTAAGTTGCGCTGAACAAAAGTGTCTGCCAAATGCCAAACTTTATATACTGAAGTGAGTGAAACTGGGTTGTATTTCATGGAGAAAATATCAGTTTACCCATATACTGGTTTTCCCTCTGATGTCCTCCGGCTGCTCTGCCTCAAACGTCGATGATTCACCGAATGACAGATAGCTTTACTTGTTGCTAAAATAACTGCTAACTAGCTGATGTTAGACATTCTTCCAATGACATTTTTCTTTTAGGTGGTCCCATATCAACTTAGGCTCTTATTGGCAGATGTATGGTTCATATTTGTGATGTAATTTTGTTCAATTACCTGCTGTTGCGTTCCGTCCTCCTGCGTTACCAAGGCCACGTGCTGTTGACCAACCATGTCCGAGCTCTCCACGGGCACCTGCTCCGAGCCGGAGTCATCTGCTTCAACCACTGCTGCCGTATAGCTGACGTTTGGGTCATCAATGGCATCTGAATTGAGATTGAAAGACGTTGCTTGTCAGTATCTGAGACAAGCCTATTCATATGTAATTTCATAGTTTCATTCTGTGTATTTCTCCTGTACATTTTCATGCTGTAGTTACTTTAGTTTTATATTTTCCTTTCGTATAAACATATTTCTGCTTAATATGTTATAGTGGGATATTTTATAACATCTCATTTTAACTAAACTCTAATACATATCCCAGTGTTTCTTGCTGACATCACCCTCATTTCTCGAGAGTATCATTCAAGTAGGGCAGCAACAATTGATTAGTTAGCGATTACACTGTCAGTTATAACTATAAAAATTAGTTTTCATTAGCAAAAAATCTGTCAAATATAATACTCAGTTCTAAAAAACGTTAACAAGTCTTATAGGCTATATATATATATTTTATACACACACACACACACACACACACACACACACAGACCTGTTGGAGGTTCAAAGTAGGCCTCCTGCTCCTCCTCGATGGGCTCTGTGTCGTTGTGGGCAGTGCGTTTGTGCATGGCGAGTGTTGAGATCTGTTTGTAGGTTTTCCCACAATGGTTGCAGTTGTAAGGTTTGCAGGGTGTATGAACCACATGGTGTTTGTAAAGGCTGGAGTATTCTGTGAAGCGTTTTTCACAGCCAGGCACTGTGCACACATATGGTTTCTCTCCTGGACAAGCAGAAATGTAGTTAAGACAATGGGAAACATGATTTTAATTATTTCATGTTATTATATCAGAAGTTTCAGCCTTTATTGAAATGGTGAAGTACTTGTGACCAGTTCTTTCTTGTAAACAAATTGTACACAAGCAGAACACTCAATGCTGGAATCTTAATGTATAATCCATATTTATATCTGCACACAGTTGCACAAGAACTTAAGAAGAACTACATGCTTAACTTTAGGCTCAGTACTGTACGACACCAAACTACAGTTTTAATGACCCATTACAAGTTGGTAGGCCTGGGACGGACAGAATGAATTGCCAGATTATGATGCAAAAGGACTCACCAGTGTGTATCCTCATATGGTTTTTGTAGTTGGTGGCACTGGCGAATGACCGTCCACAGCTTGGCTCAGAGCAGTAGTACGGCCGTTCTCCAGTGTGTGTTCGGATGTGAACTTTGCGAATGTTTGAGGTGGTAAACGACCTGCCACAGCCTTCCACTGGGCATTTGAAAGGCTTCTCTCCTGCAGACAAGAAGTTGGATTTCATTCCAGTTTTATATCGCCATAATTTCTCAAAACTTATCACGTGGGTCTGTTGGTATTCCTTTGCATTTGAAAGGGGTATTTTATTCAATAATGCGGTGGCCAGTTTTTATGTGTAAAAAATAATGAAAATGAATCCATTTGGACTTGACTGTGAATTGATTGTTTCAAGTGTTTAACGTCACATGTGCTGGCATATTCTGTGAAATACATTTACATTACATTTACTCATTTAGCTGATGCTGTTATCCACTTACAATTGCTATATATGTCAGAGGTCACATGCCTCTGGAGCAATGAGGGGAGAAGTGTCTTGCTCAGGGATACATTGGATGATGTGTCACAGTGGGGGATTGAACCCGGGTCTCTCGCACCAAATACTGTATCTCTCTCTATTAGGCCATATTTCTTTATAAACAACAAATGAGATTAAAACTGCAAAAAGATCTTTCAAAAATAAACAACAACCCCCCGCGTCATGCTTCTCATGACGACCATGTGCCTGAAAACCCCTCTAGTACTTTAGTGGCTTTGTGGAAAAATTCAGCTCCACATATCCAGCTAACAAAACCTTGTGCTCTGTTCAGTCAAGTCTGGAGGCACTGCAACCCAATCTGTGTTGTTTCAGAAAACAGTGGTGCATGACTCTGGCCTGGCAGTTTGGACCAAAATAGCATCATTTGAGCTGTGAACACACTCCTGTATTAAACAACCAGCTCTGAGGCTAAGAAGCAGTTATCATTTCAGCTCCCAACAGTGGCAGTTTAACCTTGTATGACACATCCATAAGACATTAAAACACGTTTCAGGCATATGGCACAACAAATTATGATTCGTGCCGAGTGTGTACCTGTATGAGTCCTTGTGTGCTTTTGAAGGTCTCCGGAGGTTTTGAAGGACTTGGAGCAGTTCAGCTCTTGACATCTGTATGGCTTCTCCCCCGTGTGTGTGCGCGAGTGACTCTTCAGTCCATACCCTTAAAACGCCATAAAAACAGAAATTGAAAGTGACATTCAGTTATGCCTTTATTCCTGGTTTTTAAAATGATCATTTGTTGATTTGTTGTAGCCACATAAGAGCACCTCAAGCCAATTTGATTTTGATATCAAAATGTTGTCAAGAAGGTGACTATGGTAATTATATCATTTTTATCAAGGTGTTCAATGAAAGCGTCACAACAATCAACATAGAATTCCAAAATAATTTGCTAAAATGTCCCGACGTAGGCTGGATTTCTTTCTGCTCTGAATTACACCATCTGGCAAAGCATTTAATAAATATGACATGTTTCAAATGAAGTGGCCGAAACTCATAACTGAATTCTTCACAGCTACCTGTTGCAAATTTCTTCCCACAGCCAGGATAGTCACAGATGTATGGTTTATCTCCAGTGTGGGAGCGCTCGTGTACCTGCAGGACACAAACAAAACAGTGTAGCAGTGAGGCTGAAACAGCATCACATGAAGGTGCTGTAAGGGAAATATTTTCTTCAAATAATCCCACACTTGAGGCACAAGCACAGCAACACAGCAAAACCTTTATTTCATTAAGACATATATGCGTGTGCACACAACACCCACACTTACCTTAAGATGGTGGGCAGTGGTGTACAGCTTTCCACAGCCCTCGTATTCACAGCGGAAAGACTTCTCGCCTACATTTGAGCCCCTTCCTTGCCTGTTGTCTTGGCCCTGTAACACAATCTGAAAGAAACACGAATTAGACGAAGGAGAAAAAGTCATGAGGAGAAGAGAAAAAAAAAAAATACAGAAAAGATCCTCTACCCGCATGTGGACGCCATTGTCTGCTTCCACTCTGCCGAAGGACCCCAAGGGGTTCTCTATATTCTCCACCTGATAGGGTGGAGAAAGGACAATTTCTATTAAAGTATATGATTTCAGAATTATGAACATTTACAATTAAGGGAAATATAAAGAAAAAGACATACAGGTGTACATCTGCAAAAACGTTGCACAAGATGAACAATGGGAAGATATCAAAATGTTATCTATATTATACAGTCTATATAAGCACATGCTTCCCAATATACTGTCTATTCAGATTGCATAAATAAACACACACTGGGATGGAAATGCTGCTAATGGAACATAATTTCCAGTTTTTGGATCTTGATTCTGTGTCCTGTTACCACTCTAGTGCTACACCAGTATAATGATGTATATAATACCTTGGTGGTGTACTGTTCCAGCACGCTGATGGTCTCGGGGTCAATGGAAGTGGCTTCGGTCTGCAGGTCTGCAATGGTGCCGTCAGCCTGGATGGCCAAGATGGTGTTGGACTGGGGCATGTGCACTGTGTGCTGGATGTAGGCGGTGCTGCCGTCCTCCAGCTGCACCTCCTGCAGGCCGCTCTGGTCATACGTATCTGCACCGACACAGGGAAAAGGATGTTCAGTTAGCGAGAGAGAAACTGAATGAGGAAACTGCTCCGGTCCAGTATGAAAAATGACTCAGGGAGGATGGATGGTTTCTTACATGAGCGAGAATTATTATTGTATTACACATTTCTGGGTCTATATCATATTTCTAAACATTGGGTTTTGGTGTCACTCCATCAGAAATGCAACAAAGACCAATTTCTAGATTCAAGACACTGGATGTTGTGTTTAAAGTAAAGTGTGCCACATGTTTATGAACACATTCCAATGTAGTGGTCAACCAATATGGGTTTTTCAGTGGCTGATGCCAATGCTCTTCATCAAAAATGACTTGTAGAATGAACTAGATATTACCAAGTGATTAAATATAGCAATGTAATTTTAATGTTTAATTACCTTGATTGGCCATTCATTTGCTGATGTGTAATATGGAGAATCATTGAAATGAGACACTTTACATTTGTTTACTTTCTAAGAAAATCATGCTCTGTTAATCTGACTTAAATATTTAGTACCTTTGGGTGTATGAATGTAGGCTGTTGTTCCATCTTCAAGCTGAACTGCCTGTCCGTCTTCAAGCTGTAAACTGTCCCCTCCTACAACATAAAAAAATCATTAGACACAACGACTTCACCAACAGAAACATCTGCATAGCTTAATTTTCTGGACATCTCTGTGAATGTTTTCAGTCCTGTAAGAAGGCATTTTGTCATCCAGATGAAATACAAATAAATTATTGCTTCCCATCATCCCACACACTGTGGCAGTTTGCATTTTACTAGACAACCGAATACAACATGAATACTGTTCTCTCTGTCCTGAGATATATTACCAGGGATTTCTGTTTTACCTCCTTTAGGCATCGACACATGCTGAACGTAGGCAGCAGAGCCATCCTCCAGCTGGATCACCTGGCCGTCCATGATCTGTCCATCTGAAAAGGACGTTTTGGAGTCGTGCTGGATGTACGCAGTGGATCCATCTGCAAGCGTTACAGCCTGCAGGCTCACCGTATCCATGCTCTCCATCTGATCACCCTCTGGGAAATGAATGGACAATGACAATACCTTAACTGCCGGCTTAAAAAGTAAGAAGATCATGTTGATAAATCCAACTTTCTCTAAATGAGGAACTCACCAATAGACTTTACTCTTTTAACTAAAATAAATCTCAGTGTCTTAATTAGGATGTAGTGAGATGTTTTTTTCTATTGCATCCCCTATTTGGGTTCAAATACAGTATTTCTATGGGACTGATCACTATGAGCCAATCACAGTGCCCAAGTGTTGCCGAAAGTGGGGTGGTGATGGTGCAGTGGCTAAGACACTTGCCTTTGGTGTGAGAGACCTGGGTTTGAATCCACTGTGAGACACCAATGTGTCCCTGAGCAAGACACTTAACCCCTAGTTGCTCCAGAGGCGTGTGACCTCTGACATACTTAGCAATGGTAAGTCGCTTTCGGATAAATTAATTATTATTATTAAGTGCAACATTTCCTCACTTTATTTGTGGACATTTGTCTCTCAATTCACCTTCAGGGTTAATATTTATTGTCTGGTGTACACACACTTATAAATAATAACAGTTTACTTACATAGCACTTATCAAAATCAGCTATTACAAAGTAGTTTACAAATGGCAAGGAAAAAGGCAATAAAATACATAGTAACTATGTCTTTTATATTTACTTTTCACGCCTCATAATGTTTAAAGTAAGGGGAGCTCACCTGCTACAGTCACGGCCTCTGTCAGACAGAGAGTGACCGGCTGCCCGTCTGCATCGTGAAACTCTGCCATTCCCTGGGAGTCCCGGTTTATCTGAGCCAAGAGCATGCTTTAGCTGCTGTAGGAACACACACATACACACTTGAATCCCATACTTAGTGTCCACAGTTCACAGAGACACACTGACACAAGTACTGAAGATGGAGATACTTTGCGAGAAGTGAAAGCTAGTGATGCCCTATTGACAGTAACTGGGGTGTAGCCAACATTCATAAATTATTTCCAGGGCCAAGTTCACAATCAAAGCTTTAACACATTAGGAATTTGCAGCACATACATACAACTTTGTAATGTTACACACTTAAAGTTATGGCCTCCCGTTCAGGTAATAAAATAGAACTCAACTTAAGACTAGGGCTGAACGATTT
Organism: Micropterus dolomieu; assembly: GCF_021292245.1. NCBI lineage: Eukaryota > Metazoa > Chordata > Actinopteri > Centrarchiformes > Centrarchidae > Micropterus > Micropterus dolomieu. Next base: position 7,135,699 of record NC_060171.1, read on the forward strand.
TGAAGAAATATCTAATTGGATTATTTTGCCTGATATTGCAATTGTGATGCGATTCGACATATTAGAGGAAATTATTTACATTGTAAATGTAATGTAGGTAAGTCTGTAAAATATGATGTGAACGCAGGGACATATTTGAAGCAAGACTATATTTCATTTAAAATGGTATTTTGACACACATTTTGCCTTTTACTATATTGCTATATTGGAAATTGCTGTAGACCATATTGCAATTTATATTAATTGTTCGGCCCTACTCAAGACCCTAATATCGTGTCACTGAGCTTCGTGGTGCATATTCTCAGGCAATTATTCTATTAAGTTATAACAAACCTGTTAACAGACAAAACCCTGTGAGTTTTGGGGCCCCTGGGGCTCTCGGGACACCTGGGGACAGATGCTACTTGCTTGTGCATTTGTTCTCACTCAGGCTTTTTGTAAACTTATTCGAGGTATATTTTACTTTTTAATAACATTAATGCTCACTACCTGAATAGGCTCTTATTCCATCTACTGTCACCGATGCTCTGTTTTTGGCGCTTGTTGATTTGAATATAGCATTAGGGGCTAACGTTAGCTAGCTACGATGTAACGGTAGCGCAACTATGACTTGCCACATTTGTCACTCTGCAATGAAACATTATCCAACAATCGTAGTGAACAGGCTCTGCTGTAATGCTAAACCTACTCAGTTACCACACTGACAGCATTGTTTGGATGTCCAAAACACCTCACACCGGCCGTGGAGGGGTTAGCCAACATGCTAACAGCGTTGCTAACTACGCCAACCAGCGCTGTCACGACTTTTTAGCGGTTATCAGCAAATTGTGTCTTAAAGATTGTCTTAAACGAGAGTGCAGCGATGTAAAGTTGGTATGTAAAGTCTATGCTGAGCCTGTGTCATCTGCCGGGCTAGCTAGCTGTCCCCATGAAGCTCCCAGCTCGTCTAACTAGCAACGCAGTTACGAAACAAGAACCATGAGCTAATTAATGATAACATAAGCATTTTGACTCGGTGGGTGTCAATTTTATTTTTAGGGTAAAACAGTATTTTCCATTCTTCTTTTCATTCCCTTGCAGCAGCCGCGTCACTCCCTCTCCTAGAGATGGCTGTGGGAATAATGCATACTGGGTAAAAACCAATTTATATACTAACCTCCGAAATTTCCAACAATTCCTCCTGTTCGACCACCATGCACCAGTGCAGGAAACGCTTCGCGATGTCCACACACCAGGAACATGTATGACAGCATACTCCTTCACGCGAGGCACCGCCTATTCCAAAATGAGATACGGTGATTGGTTACAGTGACCCAATCGCCCACTCCTATTCGTCAGCCAGTGTGCCTATCGTTTCCTACCCAAGCCTGTGTTTCTGTTATTCAGCATCCCGGGCCCCTGGCAGACGCCATTCCGCGTCGGTTTTCGTATTGTCTCGGGCTTTTGACTGAAAATGCGCTGCGTTGTCGTAGAAAATAAATATTTATGCTTCAACATAAGACGGCAGTCAACGGACATGGTGGATTTCGAGTCACATTTTGCCACAGGATACGGTTAGATTGGTTTTTCAGCGAAATAAACAGCCACTTGTGGGTATATATTTCGGCATCCATGTTGAAAACAAGGTCGTGTGGGAAAAAGAAGGGGAATCTGGGCAATGCAGTGAAGAGATGCTCGGAGGGATGAAATGTCTTGCTGAAATCTCACAGTACAGACTACACATCTGAAAAAAACAAACCCAAAGCATCGTCCAAGTAATCCAACACAGGACTTCAACTCAAGATAAATAACCTGACATTTTCAGGCTTAAATGTATGAACAACACTGTCAGTAATAATAAAATAGTAACAACAAATCTATTCAGGACACTATTTCTAGAATCATTCATTTTAGTAGACCTGAGCAAACAAAAGAGAGACAAACTCATTTTGTCAAAGGAGCAAAAATATAAATGGAGTTCATTTCCAAACATTCATCTTACTAAAACAAATAGCCTCTTGTAGATGCAGATAGATAGATAGATTCTATCTACACGGCTAATAACCTATACTGGTATGTACAGGTACTGTAAAGATAAGTGTGTGTTAATAATAATGATATTTTTCTTTATATAGCACCTTTCATTTAAAAAAAATGTAATTCAAATCTACAGAAAACAAAAGATGGAAAAGAAAAGAGCAAAAGTTACAATTTAATCAAGTGTTGAGATTTATAAAAAAATATATAAAGAAAGAGGAGGGATGACAACGACATAATAATAGCATAATTAGAAGTAAAGTAATTGTTGCAGAAGTGTAGATACATAGGGTAGTAAAATTAGGTTCTAGGTAAAAGCAAACATGATGATGATGAGTTTTTAATAAGCGCTTACATTTATGTCATTTGTTGCCGCCGTCCTCACGTTAAGAGAAATTGTATTCTTTAGTATTGTGTTTATTAAATGTGCTGTGTTTTCTGCAGCTATAAAAAAATAAATTATAATAAAATTCTTAATAAAAAAACAAATTTAAAAAATAATAATTATGTGTTCAGCATATATTAGATTAACTCATTGCTTCAATATCTCAGTTTGAGAAATTGTATGTTATCCCCAAATAAGTTATTTGTCCTTTGTTATGTCAGCATTTGTTGTCTAACATCTTTGTTGAAGTGTAATTGAAATTCTATAAATGTATATACAGTTCTTACAGCATCAAATGTTAAAAACAGGGAGATTTAGTGTCTCACTTTCATCACATTAGTGAGTCAGGCTTCAATAAAGTGATGTCGCTTATTTGTTTCTGCTTTATGCTATCTGTTCGTAAAAACATTGCAAGAGGAAATGATTCTGTGGTCTACAACGCTGTCAACGCTTCCTCACAGATGGATCAACCCTTGTGTTACTCTTAATTCACACATTCAGAGGAGGAAAATGTCAGATCATTTTCATTTGCCTCATTTTTTTTTATTAGAGTTTTTATTTTGAAGGTTTTGACCAGAAGCCGTGTTGTTCAGCCGTGTGACTTGACTACCTCCTGTGACAATGGGGGTGTCTCCTCTTCTGTATTAGCCTGACCTCATCATCGGGGATTCCTTATTAGCCCCAGTTGTGGACAGACTCCCACAGCCTCGGTCTGACTCATATACCCGCCGACATGTTCACAGGGATGCGGACAGAGAACAGGGGGGATTCGGGGGTCCTGGATGCTGCGGCTCTAAGGCAGCAGAGGAGGCTGAAACAGGCGATCCAGTTTCTCCATAAAGACTCAGCCGATCTGCTGCCTTTGGATGGACTGAAGAAGCTCGGGACATCTAAACAGGGGGTGTGCCTCTTATTATAGGCCTTACATTAGGCTACAGAGTAAATGTTATACATTTTTGGGTTTATGCTTTACAGGCTGTATCGTGATAGCCTATGGCCAACCGAATCCACGTTATGACGATGGGGGTCACTTGAGCTACTTAATCTACCACGAACACGTATTATTTCATTATTTAAAATGTAGTCCATGGAGTGGTAACCTATTTAAAATATACACTATACAAATAAAATAAGATGTCTAAAAAGGGCGTTTCAAGGAAAAGTAGGTTATAGCTAAATGTTTCCAGACTTTTACTATTAAAAAATAAATTCCCACAGTGAGAATTCGACCTTAGGTATTGCCAGTGGACAAGAGGCTATTTTTTTAGTAAAATAAATGTTTATTTATTTTTTGCCTCTTTAAAAAAGTATTAAAACCTTAAAAACCTGTGAACATATGAAATTAAGTTAGTCTCCCTTTTGTTTGCTTATTGGGTCTAAGTTTCTAGAAATGGTGTCTTGAATATTAATTAGTTACTATTTTATTATTGTTATTGTTATTATTATTATATTAGTGTTGCCCATACAGTTTGCCTGTAACTGTCATTTAGTTCTTATGTTGTATAGCCTACATATTAACTTTCAACATCTTTTCAATTTATCTACATGTTTGTAGGCACCGAAGGTCTCTGAAGTTCATCATGTCAGCGTTTTACAGATAATGGATAGTTTTTTTTAAAACTCCAGCTTCACAGGAACGAGAAGAGAACTTGGCCATGTTTTGTAACTGTATTGTTTTTATTTTTTTTGCAGCAGCCACACCACATTCTCCAGAAGCGCCTGCTGGAGGCCAAGATGTCCCGCGGACGGATAAACATGTGTGGAGTGACGCCAAACAATGGAGGGGTCCTTCTGACTCGTGACCATTTAAATTCACATGAGGATGAAGAAGAAGAGGAGGAAGGTTTCATTTATGTGCCCTGCAATGTGAGTGGAAGTTGGTTCAGGTGCTTAACAATAGATTCCATTACAATTACTTATAATCAGTAATGGAAGACATATATATGTACAAGTATCTCCAATCAGAATACTGTACTTTATTCTTGGTAAAACACATTTTTTTTAAAATTCAGAACAAGGCTTTTGAAACCTCTCCACCTTGTTTACAGTGTTTAGGGCAGGAGGTGAATGTGCTGATTGACACCGGCTGCAAACTGAACCTGATGTCCTCAGTAACTGTGGAAAGATCAGGGTGAGATGCTCATTATCTGTCAATTTGACTTACAGCAGGCTACTTTCTGTATTCAGTGAGTAATTTTTTGTCTCACTCAAAGTTTGAAAGAGCTGGTTGAGGAGAACAAAACGGAGATGGGTGGCTTTCCATTTCAGCGGAAGTTTTGTATTAACGGACACATCAAAGAACTCATCTTAAACATTGGGAAACTCAGAATAATGTGCTCCTTTGCTGTAGTAGGTAAGAAAGAAGAATAAAGCTGATATTAAAGAGTACATAGGCACTTTTAAGTATTATGTTATAACATTATTGTTCACCAATTACATTTATTTGCAGAAAGTAACAGACCACTGATGTCCCTAGGCAACAAGACATTAAAGTCACTCAAGGTAAATCATCTTCCCAGGAGGAACATTTAAATATAATAATGAAGATTCAAAGCTCTAGATTACTGTAACTAAGAGACATAATTACTTTGATAATTACTAGATCCTTACCACTAGTGGAGCAAAATGAGTAAAAATTTGGCCAGAGGAAAGGCCATGTTGTGACCTACATGTACAGTAAATGTGTGATGTGTTGGTACATCATCTTTTCTTGCAGTGTGTAATTGACACTGACAAGCAGATGTTGGTGTTTGGGACAATGGTGAGGGAGCAAGTTCAGTTTGCCAAAAAGCCATTCAATGAAAGGTAAGATTGTATTACATTGTTTGCTGAGATTGCATGTCCATTACGTCCTAATTCAGGGCATCTATACCCTGAATTATACTTCACACACAGACCCTCAGTTCCACACAATCACACTTATTCTACATATTTAGAATGGTTGAAATATAAAGACAGTATCATCAGCTGGCATTGCATGTTGTGCACTGTTGAAAGTAAACTTTTTATCATCAGAAATGCTGCAAACCAGTGCAAAGTGCATTTCTGTTGCAACACGTTATATTATTTATATTTGGAAATGTTCCTACAAAACACATTTATTTGAATCAAAAAATGTAACATTCATCGGCAGAAAGACAATTATTGGACAACGGACACTCGTGAAGTTGTGAAAACCAAATATTCTACAAATGAATCTCACCAAGCACTTTCTGCTCCTTCTGTTCTTCTTTTCAGCTCCTCTGACTTCCATGACCAATGATACTGACCTCCCTTCTCCCCAACACACACAGTGACCAAAAGCAATAGAATTATTTACTCTTACAACTAGATGCCTCATCATGGAACTTCACATTTTTTTAACCACATAAATTCTCACTTTCTCTCTGCCTGTTTGTTTGTTGCATTCATGTGTCAGATAATCCACACTGACTTCACTCATTTTAACATCAAAGCAGCAGTTAACCCAGCAGCTGCTCCTCATGTAGCACTGGCAATAAATAGCATTCTTGTAGCCTAAGTATGATCATGTTCAAGCTGTCACTATAGTAGTACATGTTGTGCAGCTAGAAAACAAATTATGAACAGTACTTGCTGTAGACTTTAAGATTCTGATAGAATTGTGATTTATAGCTCTTGTATCCTACAAATTAGTACTGTTCTGCCAGACATAGTATCCTACATTTATAGCTGGAAATTAACCTTGGAGAACAAAGGTTGGAGGGTTTGTATTTCACGTATGGCTGATTCGCTTAGCACAATCTGTTGCACACAGAACAACTGTTTATCTACTGTATTTTATAATGTTGTAAATGTATTTTCTATAATCCAAAACATGTATTTGCATTGAGGTCACTGCCTTTTCATGTTTACAAAATGATAGTGATACTTGTGATATGTTTTATCACAGGACTGTAGCAAAGCAGAGCACTGAATATCAAATAAAATCCCAAATAAATGTGAAATATTTTCTGTTATTTTGCATAATTTTTCAAAAGGAAATGTAGCACTTTGGACAATATATCATAACTAGCCCTTGTGCTATTTTATATGAGAGCCATTTATGAAACTGGGCCAGCCAAAGGTAGTGTGACACAATTAACACTATTGGTAACAAGTAAAACAGAAGAAATATCCTGACACCTGCAGATATCAGTGTCATTTCTCACCCCTGCATATTCAGGAAGGGATGGAGAGCAGCTTTAATTGCTCAGCTGATTAACTACTTTGATGGTACCATTGCAACTGTGCCATGACAGTAGTGTTTGGTAACTACCCCTGCAGCTGATTGGCAGGCAAACAGCCCCTCTAGTGGCCACGAAGAAGACTTACGTGGACTTGAACATTTCTCCATGGAAACCAGCATCAACAGTGAGGCGAAGTTGTCCTCTGCAGCTGACTGTGAACAACAGAAAACTGCAGGTAAAGTTCCCACTCACTTTATCTGTGTAACTTTCAGATCAAAGACAAAGTACAAGAAAGGAGTCATCTATTTAGCTGCTTCCTTTACAAAACGTAAAAATATTAATTGAGTTTCCTGTTATTATTATCAGACAAAGGAGGATAAGTTCTAGATGTGTGTGCAGAGTGTTTTGTATTGGTGGATAAACATTTGATAGCAAAGTGTTTTTTGCTCTCACAGAGACTCAACAAAAAAAATGTGAAATGAGCTTAATATAGTAAAACAAGTTTTAACATAACAATATTAGGGGAAAAGAACATCATAACAGCAGCACAAAGTTATATAACTAAAGTAGATAATCACATTTTAATAAAGACAAAATTAAAATGATTACAATGTGCAACATATTTAGATACTTAGATGAACCAGTTTATATCCTTTTGCTGTAATAATTTTTCTTTTTTGTTAAAGGAAGTGAGCATGTTTCAAGAGAAAAGATTAAATATATTTGTATGTAATGCTAAATCTGTAAGTGCACCCCACATTTAAGTTCACATGGAAGTGAATTTCATTTTCATTGTTATGTGTACAAAACAAGCAGATATTTTCAGCATTGTTGTGTTTTGTAAAATTGCAACATATTAAATTTTTTAATAGTCCTAAACATTCCACGTTATCCCTGTCTTTCTCTCTTTTCCAGTTATTCTCAACTATTAAATGATGCAAAAGCCACTGAATTTAAAATAAAATTTCCTGACATTATTGCGGCACAGGGATGGCTTTCAGGCAGACGGTGGCTTCTGAGGCAGCGCTGATTCCGTTGTTTCTTGGCAAACAGAAGTGCAACGTCACTTTTGTCGTGGACAGTTCAGAGAGCATGAGACCTGTTCTGGGGTCAGTGAAACAACTGCTGATTCAGACCCTGCTGAACAAAGCTTTGCTCAGGGACTCTCTCTTCAACATCATCACATTCTCAGGCAAGGTGAGGTTGGATGACATTACAACTCCAACATCAGACATAATGCACACAGAAAGGATATTACACCTCAGAAGACAAGGAAAGATGTCTACGGTCACTCTAGAGGTTGTAATGTTCATTATAAGCAATTTATTTATCCTTAAAGACAGTACTGGGAATTATTTCCCCTGTTAATGACACCACAGGCTGGCTCTGGGGTCATTAAAGTATTTATTGTTTTTGGTGGATGACTGCATAAGGTTGACATTTTGGCCTAGGTTGGAACAAAAGGAAAGGCCAAGGAGCTTCCAGGAAGGAGAGGGTTTGTCATCTGGGAAGTATTATAAAGATTCCAAGGCAATTTAATCATCTGATTTCTATGTTGAGACAAAAATATTGTCCTAATGGTGTTGCCATAAAAAAGTTCATGGGTTCACCAAAACATAGGATTCTTTCTCTACATGAACATCTACTGTAAATCTCATGAAACCCAGCCTTTAGTTCTTGAAATACCTTGTGGGAAAAAGTCTTGCCAATGAAATCTCATGTCCAGACAGATAAGTTCCAATTTTTCCAAGTTTTGAATCCTAAACAAGTCATCATTCACCCATCACCAAATTTAAGACACTTAAAACTATTTTAACAGTAAAACAATTGTTATAATACATTTACAGAAATAAAGAACACTTCTTTAAAATTTGTATTTATTAGGCTACTATCGCAGAAAATTTACGTTTTGAAAGCAAAATTTGAATAGGTGAGTCTTGATATGTTTTTCCTGTGACATAATAACAATTATTTCATTCAATCACATGTAATTTCTGAGCCAAGAGAAAAGGCTAAAGTCTATTTGAAATCACTGATCAAGTGTCAAGTCTTGATTTTGTCAAGTCAAATCGAAAGTCATCAGATTAATGACTCGAGTCTGACTCAAGTTTTAGTCATGTGACTCAAGTCCAGTGTTTTAATGTATATAATATTTTTTTAATATATACAATATAAATTAAAGCCTATAATGTGTTATATGCCATTTATTTAACAATTTGCTGTTTTTTCACCTGCGAGTCAGCTGTTCCTTAAAGTCACTGATTTTCTTGTTCTACTTTGCAGTTGAACTGCTGGTCCCACCACATGCTTCCCTGTGCTCCTGACACAGTGTACATGGCTCTGTCCTGGATTCACTCCATCAGCTGCAGCCCTGGCAGGGATCTCCTGGCTGCCCTGCGCATGGCGTTCCCTGACCCCGCCTGTCACGCCATCCACCTGCTCTGCACAGAGCTGCCCGACAAGCCGGAGGCCGTGCTGACAGCCCTGCCTGCCCTGGCAGCTGGGAGGCCCATGAACGTCTTCTACCTGCAGGACTCAGGTGGACCCCTGGACAGCGTCACTCGAGACTACCTGCAGTTTCTGACCCAGGCCACAAGAGGGAGTTGTTATGTGATTCCTTTGGGTTTTAATGGAGAGCTGGAGAAGGTATGGCTGAAACCCCCCCACCAAAAAGTGGTTTGTTTTAATATTGATACTCTCTATTGAACCCCAAGACAGAAATTTTCTCTTTTCTGACCCTCTTGTACCTCTCAGAGAGGTAAAATAGAGAAATCTACAATTGCACCCTTGGTGCTTACAAGAAAATCTGTAGGCTTTATCTGTCACCAAGTAAGGTGCCACAAAAATCCTCATGCTTTAAACATCTTCCACATTCAAATAATGAGTCCACATAGGTTTGAGTGCTGGGAGAATCTATACTTCCATATTTGAATGTGTTTTGTAGAGCTTTATTATTTGGTTTGCCTTCCAGCCAATCAGAGACTTTGATACACACTGACCTCACTAGACAGGGAGGAGTTCAGTATACTCATGAGAAATATATCAAGAAAATACACTCAAAGAATGAATGATGGAGGAAGTATTCTGATTCTTACTTAAGTAAAGGTAACAATACCTTTATAGTCTATATATTATGAAATTAACTTAAAGTATGAAAAGTACTTAGTATGCAGAAACAACAGTCCATGTAGGTGTTTTACTATATGATGTTTCTGGATTCATATTACTTCTGCATTAGTGTGTATTTTACTGCTGTAGATGTTTAAGGTTGAGCTAATTTTAACTACTTTATAAGCTGCTGGGTAGTTTGATCTACAGCAATGCATCATATTTTATAAGATAATCATAGTTTAGAGCGTCGCTGTCCCGTGAGAACCATGTATCTCTAAAAAGTCTACTTTTCATGAGTTCAGAAAAACAGCCGTGTGTTCAGCTTTGTGACAATGCATTTTCCAACTGATTCAAAGGGGGCGGGGTTATTTTAGCTTAAGAAGTAGGAGAAATTTCTCAAGTCATAAAGGAACACTTAATTTGTTAGATTATCAGAAATGTTAACATTCAAAATCACTGAATTTGGAGATCCATGGTTTTCGCTGGGCAGGAAGGGTATGAAAAATAGTAATCTGAGAAGTAACTAAAGCTGTCAGACAAATGTAGTGGAGTAAAAAGTACAATATTTGCCTCTGAGATGTAGTGGAGTAGAAGTAGAAAGTGCCATAAAAAGAAAACCCCAAGTGAGGTACAGGAGATCTATACTTACTATGTATTAAAAACTGTTTAGTAATAGTTGAACTAAAACATTATTACTGAAATATTTATATCTCAGAGGATAATTTGACATATTTGTAAATGTACAAATTACCTATGGATTTGTTCAAAAATCTTAACCCCAACACATCCCATCTACAATAAAAATGGCTTCACTGTGCGGTCAAAGGTCTAACAGACACGGCTGTGACTGAGTTTGTGTTTGTGTGTTTCCATGCATGTTGTCAGGTGGTTCCACTGTGTGTTGCGGAGAACCGCTCATCAGTGCCAACAATCACTCCAGTTAAGTGTTGCTGTCCATCCTCTTCAGTCTTCATCCCACACAGCATGTCAACGCCTCCGCTAAGGTTGGTTTCTATGGTCGCACATTTTATCAATGCAGTGCAGACAGTATCTGCTAGGTAGCAGATGATGTTTATGTATTTAGCATTTGACCTTACATGCAGGCTAGTACATCTAGGTTGCTGTAAATAAAATAACATACCTGCACTGAACATGTGTAACTCTTCAGCTGTTTCATGGCGTCCCGTGGTCACTCAGGTGCAGTCTGGGTAATTCCTTCCGCCCGGTTACCTCCTACATGCTGTCTGATCAAACCCTGAGTCCAGAATTCTTCCCAGGATGCAGAGTGCTTGCCAGGAGGGAGGTGGATGGCCTCTACTACATGGGCACTTTAATACAGCAAATACAGGTGAGAGGATACTTTATATACATATAGATGATCATACAGGCATGTATTTGGACAGTTTCTATCTCTACATCAGCACAGTGGATTTGAAATCACCATGAGGCTTTAAGGGTGTTTAAATCCATATTAAGTATGAATGAACAAAATATATATATTTTTTATGCTTAGTGACCCAATTTTAGGAGAATGCCACACATCACTAATAAATCTACAGCCAAAGCATCCATGGTATTTTGGGTGGCAAAAAAGTATAAAGATTTGACACCAAATATTTAGTATAATGACTTTATTTAAGTGTAGTTTAACTAATACTCTTTGCCTCCTAAAGTTATACCTCTACACAGTCCATCTGTTGTGGATGTAAACGTGCTAAAGCTAAAACTGAAAGTCATCAATCTCGTAGTCATTATTCAATTTCAAATCCCATTGTGCTCTAGTCAACTAAACAAAGAATGTGTCCAAATCATTACAGACTGCTGCATATTCTGACTCGTAAAGGACACATGTCTTTCCCTGTGTCAAAACTCAGGGCCGCATAGGAGTTTGGGTTGTAGACTTTGACCATTCAGGAGGCGCTGCTTTGGGGTTGACCTCCTCCCAGAGGCAGCTGGTTTGCTCCCTCGACATGTTGAACCACACAAGAGCTAGCACACATTGTCTGGTACCTGGTGATACTGTCCTTTCGCCTTGGGAGCCAGATCTGAAGAGATACGGTCCGGGGAGAGTGATGGCCACACAACGTAGAGATTGTTTTGGAGGTAATAGTGTATGTGTTTACATTTTTACAGCCGTGTTGTGGATTAAGAAGATTAATACCATGACCTTCTTATGTAAAATTCCAGTTAAAGGTACAACTTTCTTAGAAATTTGGACACATATAGAAATAGTTTTGATAGATACAGAATTTGTTTTTAATTTTTAATTTTTTAAAAACTTTTTTCAAACTGCATATCTACATTTTAGGAGTTATAGGGGAAGGGATAGGAGATGGATGAGGAGGCGAGCAGGAGTAGGGTGGAGGAGGAGGTAGAGGGAGGTGGAGGAGGAGGTGGAAGACAAGAATCTCTGGCCTGTCCCAGACCAAAGACAGGATACTGAGGCAGAATAATTAGTTGTTTGGTGTGTTGGACTGTACAGTACACTAAGGAATAAAATGTGTGCAAATGTGTACATTTGTTATTTCTTTTGATGTGTTCATCATGTGAAAAGATTTCTTAGGGGGGAACCACAAGCATCATTATTTATAACAATTTTTTTTAGTATTGTTTTAAATTTATCTCACCAGTGTGTAAAACTGTGTTGTAGTGTGTGTTTTTGAGGGTGTTGTGTGTCCTGTCTGAGGGCAAGTTTGGAGAGCTTAAATTTGGACCTGAATATAGGACGTTAGAGGAATTGGGTGAGAAGTTGTGGATTTGTGTTTAGAGTTTTGAGAAAAAGAGGCATAATTTCAAGAAATGTGTTTAAGCAATTGAGTAATTGCATTTCCTTTAGGTTTCACATTTGTTGAAATTACTTTTATTATTAATCTTAATTTTAATAGTTCTACATAAATGGAGACAATGTTTAACTATTATTATTTGATTGTAATTACCACAAAAAGCACAGATTAGCACTAAATTTATGTAAAATTCTAAAATCATTTTTCTCAGTAGATCACTCTATCTCTTGTTTGGCATTGCAGTCGATGGTGTTACATGCCTCCGGGTGCTGATGTGGAACAGGTGTGTGTCACTGGTTCCTGGCGGCCTGGTTTTGCCCATTTCAGCTTCCCAGCATGACAGAATAGTCAGGGAGCTCCAAATCCCAACATCAGCCTCCAGTCGTTGCTGCAACTGGCTTTGTGCTCGCAGCTCCTCCTGCACTCCCCGGCTGTTCTGCACCGACCGGTGTCCGTCTTCTTCTTCCTGCTGTTCAGTCACAAGTCACTGGCCAGGCTCATTTCCACCAAGTTATAGGTCAAGCTGTGGAAGAATGGGTGGATTTGAGAGGGCAGAGCAAGATAAACAGGTGGACCTCAAAGACACAGATGTGGGGAAAAGTGAGGTGCCCTTTTCCTCCACCTCCTCCTCCTCATCTCTTTCTGAGGATGAGACCAGAGCAATGTTTCCTCCTGCAATGAAGCTGAGAAGTAAACAACAGCGTCCCCCATGGAAGTACTGGAGACGAACTGGGCCAGAGCCACAACACAGACAGCCAGGTGGGAACATACATCCTGGTCTTAAAGTGGTCTGGTCTTATATAGTTAAGTTTATTCACGAAACATTCATAAGAAATAAGGCAGATTTGTGAAAAGGGACACCCTGGTAAGCTATTTGAAACTTGTATATAGAGGCCCAGACACTAAGCAAATAGTAGACATGTATTTGAACAATTTGTCTAGATAAATACTACAAATAAATAAAGCACATGCAATCTACAGTATCATTTCTAACCTAACTTCAGAAACTCCTAAGAACTCAACTACCCAAATGCTCGATAAACATCCATGGCTCACCGCAACGATGAGTTTGAGACATTAGATTTAACTTAAAATTTTATAAAGGGATCATTGTCAAGAGCTACATCACTGTCATTGGTACGAGTGTGTGTGAATGGGTGAATGAGAGGCAAATTGTAAAGCGCTTTGTCTGTTAAGGGTCCATGCATGAAGTAGAAAAGCGCTATAAACGTACAGTCCTTTCACCATTTAACAATCATGACTAGTTTTACACCACAACCGGAAGAGGGTGCTATTCTTCCAAACAGACATGACCTTTTATAGTAAGTTGAATGTAGCATGAAAGGTTTAAAAAAAAACTTTCGTCAACTGTGACAAATGCAAAGTAGAGGTGTTCTCTCAAGATATGGTTTTCAGATAGGGAGAAACTTAGCAGGGAAATAGTGTCTCACTTAATGTGATTCATTACTGGAACTAAAGTCATTATCAGTGTTGCATCAAGCCCTCAAATTACTGTTAATCTCAATAATTGTTCACACATCACTGGTATTGACTAATTATCCAACTATGTGGAAATATGAATAGTGGAAACATTGCAGAACAGGATGCAGATCACAATAACCAGAAACAGCACAGCATAACAGATAATGATAATTGCACTGCCTCAGTATATGCTGGTAAGCCATCAGACATGCCTATTCACAGTGTGCTACCTGTGGTCAAGATTCTCCGACACACCAGCAGTGGCCATATTAGACACCTGGTTTAGCTGCATTTTAGCTGAACATGTGCTCCTTTTGACCAAGCAAACGGGTCCAGTTCCGGTTTAGTTGTAACCTGTTCGAAACTGCAGCTAAGTCAGTTGGATGCTAAGTAACAGAGCATCAACTCCCATAAGATCAAGTCATGTTGATATATTTCTGTATTTATCTGCAGGGAATGCAGTGCCAAAGAGGACATCACAACCTGTAAGGTTTAGCTCCTCTGTCCCACAGATCAGCTCCTCGCCCAATCACAGCTCTCTGTTTCAGTCGCTTGCAGGTGCTAAAGGAAGAAGAGCAAACATCAGAGATGTTTTTGGAACGACCTTATTCAAACCTCGACCACCAATGGGACTGAAGCCTTTCTCTGGCAACAATGCTACTTCTGCTTACACTTAATACGTCTGTGTGTGTAGAGATAAAACCTCACCATATACCTATATAAAGTTGGAATAAACAAGCAAGAAACTGATTTAAAAAATACTTTATTTTAATACACTGGTGCGGCATTAGTGCAGGCAAAATATTGTGCATTACATGATGTTCTATAGGGCAAAGTTTGGACATACAATCTTCATAAAAATATACTCAAGTAAAATGCAGTAACAATATGGCTTCTCAATATGCAGCAAATTAAAATGTTCATAGCTAAATATGTACACCAATGTAAACTTGTAAAATCAGTGTAAAAACACGCAATAAACACACAAACAGCCTTAACATTGCTCAGTTTTGTTATTGAGGTTTAAGGGTGAGGTGTCAGAGATCAAAGGTGAGGTTGATACTCTCTCCAGCTTTGATGCTGACCAGTTGAGTCTGCTGCTGTGACTCCGGCATGCTGGCAGTGATAGCGTACGTCCCTGGTGAAAGCTCAATGTAGAAATCTTCACCTGCCGCCGACACACGGCCCTGAGAAGAATGAGACTTGAATTTAAAAAAGATTTTATTTTACTTTTTTTTCTCAAGCAGCAACCAACACAGCTGGGATGTAAAGCTCACGTGGAAGCACTGTTAAGTTCACTTGAAAGCAAACAGAGGCTCCAAAAAAAATCAGCGGTCGCATAAGATTCAATTAAAAAAGCACAAAATACAAACTGGATAAAAATATTTCTACTAGATGTATTGAACTCATTTATTTCACTTCTGTTGATGTCCGTCTGGGTGGTTGTGACACTCACTACTTCATTTAAGGGCATTTTATGTTTTTGAATGCATTATTGATAGGTGTAGCCTATCACAGTCAACTGCGGTATTTTTGGTGTCGTATTTTAGATTTAATTGAATATTAGTTTTATTTAATTGGATAATCCAAACATTTTTTTGCAACACACTTCATGAACCTCATCAGTCTAACTTTAATATAAACTATATCTTTAGCGCTGCACTAAATATTGTTTTACTTGCCATCTTTTTGCAGCTTGTTATGGTTTGCTGTTCTGTATAATTAAGTCCAAACAGCTCTTAAAGACCATACGCAGTCATTTAATGCACACAAGTTTTTTCTCCAACCCATGGTGCAGAGCAAAAGCGGTAAAGAACTTTGAATATTATGTAATAACATCCCAAAATTTTTTTTCCGGGCTTGGAGGTCCAAAATAATTCTAAAAAGATTAACACTATTCCAACAGGATGTCAATTTTAGTTATGGGCAACTGTTTTATAACACAAACTGTTAAACTGACAGAGATCTG
Source organism: Micropterus dolomieu (assembly GCF_021292245.1). NCBI lineage: Eukaryota > Metazoa > Chordata > Actinopteri > Centrarchiformes > Centrarchidae > Micropterus > Micropterus dolomieu. The sequence continues at coordinate 7,151,632 of NC_060171.1, forward strand.
TTCATTTGAGTCTGTTTTTAAGAGCTTGTCTGCTTCCTACTGATCAACAATCACTTTTGACAGATGAAAGCTGTATATGAGTCAAACAAAAAGTTACTTTACTTTGCTGTATGGAGCCCTTACATGTTTTCTGGTTGACAGTGCAGGTGTTGTCATCCCAGCAGCTGATCGTCTGTGAAACCTGGACACATGACTCCTCTCAGTGTCAGTGGGCTCAGTGCAACAGTCAGACTCATAAAACCTCTGCAGCACAGAGAATATTCACATTTTAATCTCCAGGTCTGTTGCTAAAAGCATAGGCGTCCAGGCAGGTTAATAATCACTGACCTTGCACTGATAGGTTGTTTGTTCCATGAACTGTGCGATGGTTGCAAAGACGTCATCAAGCTCTGTGTGTGTTCTCTGGAAAAGGACAAGAGCATGAGAACTGAGAGAAGATGAGCAGAAATGAGCCACAGCAAATGAGTAATAATAATAATAATAATAATAATAATAATAATAATCCTTATTTGTAGAGCACTTTTCAAAAACAAGTTACAAAGTGCTTTAACAAGTGTAAAGAATAATACAAAAAAAGATAAGAGCATGAAAATTTAATATAAAATTAGTAAAATACAATAAAATAAAAGGGATAAAATAAAGTCAAATAAGATCGGGAAAAGCTCTCCTATAAAAGTATGTTTTAAGAAGGGACTTAAAAGAGTTCACTGACTCAGCCGACCTGATTTCCTCGGGCAGGCTGTTCCAGAGCCTCGGGGCCCTGACAGCAAACGCTCT
>NC_060171.1:7152508-7169808 GCF_021292245.1 Micropterus dolomieu
CAGGCTGTTCCAGAGCCTCGGGGCCCTGACAGCAAACGCTCTGTCCCCTTTAGTTTTCAGTCGAGACTCTGGAACAGACAACAGACCTCTGCCCGAGGATCTCAAGGTACGTGCTGGTGCGTATGGGACTAAAAGGTCAGAAATATAACAAGGCGAGAGGCCATGAAGAGCTTTAAAAGTGATCAATAGAATTTTAAAGTCAATTCTAAAACATACTGGGAGCCAGTGTAATGAAGCTAAAATAGGAGTAATGTGGTCATATTTCTTTGTTCTGGTTAAAAGCCTGGCAGCTGAGTTCTGGACAGTCTGGAGTCGATCAATAGATTTTTGGGTTAATAAAAGGGTTAATATTCAGAAAATGTGCCTGTACCTTAACTGCTGGGATTTGTATGTCTTCATCTGTAGTGGTGGGTGTCTGGGATGCTCTAGTGCTCGTCCAGTCTACACTCCGCCTGGAGGCCCGCTCCAGCACCTCCAGGCCCAGACTGGCAGAGCGCCGCAGAGAAGACTCCAACCAGGCTTGGTTAGCCATGCACAAGTCGAAGTTAAACTCAGATGCCCTTCACCTGAATGGACGAACAAGCAGAGAGCACTCAGTAAGTTTCCTTTAGCTCAAAGTCCAACAGACTAGAGGTATCTTACAAATATACTTGTTCTTTATAATGATTTGATATAGAGCCAACACAATCAACATGAATGACAGGAAATGAATCAACAGTATTAATAATGTGCCATTTTTAAAGCCAACATGCCACAACTTTAGTGGTTCCACCTTTTTAAATATGAATATTTGCTAGTTTTATTTGTCTTCTATGATATCAAACATCATTACGTCAAATTGAACATCTTCTGGACAAACCATCATTTTGTTTACACTCACCTTACAATCTTTATATTTATTAGGGCTGCATCTAACGATTATCTTTATTTATTTATTTTTAAGCCTGCCCCGGCCAGCAGCCTGGTATGCAGTATGACGAGCTGGATACCATGTTGTGCCAGGCAGATTTTACTTTAAATTAAATTAATAACTAAAGATTATGATTATTATTATTGATTCATTATTATTAGTTGTTTGGTTTATAAAATGTCCAAGATAAAATCCTCAAATGTCGTGTTTTGTCCACAACACAAAGATATTCTGTTTACTGTCATAGAGTAAATAAACCAGTAGATATTCACATTTAAGAAGGTGGAATCAATTCCATATTTATATATTTCCACATTTATTTATTTATGTTGACTGTATGTCTATGTGTAGCACCTTATCACCACAGCAAATTCCTCCTATGTGTAAAACACTACTTGGCAATAAAGATCCTTCTGATTCTGAAATCAGAAAATTTTTACTTTTTTTCTTAAAACTAAACTGACTCAAACCATTATTCAATTGTCAAAATTGCCGATTAATTTAATAGTTGACAGCTAATTGATTAATGATTGCAGCACTAACATTTATGGACCAAATTAATCGTCATATTGCTAAAATAATGTACAGATAAATGGATAATAAAATAGTTGCAACCCTAATTTGATATAAATACAGATGTAAATTATTTCAAACAGTATAATAGCAGTAAGTATTAAGGTGTATTTCTTAAAGAAGCTTAAGAAGGCTTAATTTCAGTGCCAATCTCTTGTCAAGGAGCAATAGAAGGCATCCTGACTGGAAACATCACTAACTAGCATGGGATGTGCACGGCCCAGGACCGGAGGGCTCTGCAGCGGGTGATTAAAACTGCTTAGAAAATCATTGGTACCCATCTCCCGAACATCAGTGATACCGGTGAGGTGCCTGCAGAGCCAAAAGGATACTAAAGGACAGTACCCACCCCAACCCTGTTCACCCTGCTGCCTTCTGGGAAGACACAAAAGTTTCTGCTGCCGCACCAGCAGCCTGCAGAGCGGCTCCTCCCCCCCATTGAAAATAGTTTATTTATATTTAACATTTTTGTGATTGCTTTTGTATTACTGTACATGTCTGCTACTTGACAGAAGGGAGTTACAAACTCAATTTCACTTTACAACATGTTTGATGGTTTAATTAACATAAACCTGCTCAGCAACTTATGTATACACAGAGCTGTTGTAGATTTATCAAAACTACAATTAAACATGTATATAGTGCAATGAATGGTGGCATACGGCGCATGCGTAAAGATTAACGCCCCACTGACCCACACCGGAAGGCTGAGGGTTTGTCACTTATCAGCAGCTACTCACTTTCTCTTCTCAGCAGTCGGCTTCACGGGCTTCAACTAAAACACCGATATGTCGAACCATTACAACCGCACACGTCACGTTTTACTCACGTTTCGTCATAACTTCAGTGTTCCACGCGCAGTCAAACAATTCTCGGGTGAAGTGAAGAGATTATCTACTGGCTTACCTGTTCAGCGCATGGACAGCTGGGCGGCTCAGCGAGTAAACACAAACATAAATCCAGGCTTTCAGAGAAACCGACGCGTCTTCAGTAAACCTGCATGTAGTGCTCACTTTTAGGAACCTCCTCTTGCTACGTTCAGCTGTCACAGTCAGAGCTGTGCTACTTTCAAATGACAGCACAGGAAATCCTGCACGTAAAACCCCGCCCATCCAAACACCCACAGTCATGTGATGTTTCATTTCTCTCTGATAAATAGTAAGGAATTGCATCACGTCAATTGTCACGCTTTTCCAAGTATACAGGCAGGTTATCATTTTTCTAACCTTTTTTTATAAAGGACACGTTTCAGTCCAACTTACTGCTGCTCACCATATTCATTTGTCTCCAATCTGGGGTCCAGGACCTACCAAAGGCTCACAAGACTAGGGGGTTATGAAATATGAAAAGCATGTATAGTCATACTCGAGTGTAAACTTATCAGTCGTCTACATTTAACCACATCCTAATAATGATTTAAAGTTAAAAGACTAAAGTGTCTATATCAAATGAACATGCAAAATTACTGCTGATATGTTCACAGAGCAGAAGCTCAAAATGTACTACATAACATAACTGCAGTAGAGGCATTTAAAATGAGACATGACAAACATGTTTCCATTTATACAGTTTATTTTCCCAACAACACACTGACAGGAGCATTAAGCCATCAGCACACAGGCTCCTCCCACTGCCTTAATCTTCTCCTCGGCCCGTCGGCTGAAGAACTTGGCCTTGACGATCACAGGCTGCTTGGGCAGCTTGCCTTTGCCCAGAACTTTGTAGTAACCCTGCAAAATAAAAAAACACTATTAGTACAACAAGATAACCCCTAACTATATCTGCAGAGAGAGCACTTTATCTGACAAATGCTGATTAACTATTTCTATGCACAAACAAAAAGTCATGTTCAGCTGTGCTCGACAGGAAATTGTTAAATCCACTACATTAATCTGCATTACATTAGCTTTGTTAAACCAATCTGCTTAAAAAGACTGAACCTAGAGGAAAGCTCATGATATTTTGGGTTACATCAAACATCTGAAAACCTAATCTACTTGCATTTGTTAGCAATTCAAGTGGGGACTCGGTTATTGTTCCATTTACTGTCCATACATTTCAATATGGACTGAAATATACAGACATTAGAATGAATGAATGATTATGGCACTACAAGAAAATTACTATCAAAATTGAAGAATTCACTTTTGAACAAACCAGCTTAGGAAAGACATTTGCCACATGTCAAAGATGAGAACACCGATAACAGTGCATCCAGTACAGCAAAAGGTACTAGATATGTTAAGCCTAGTTTAGCTCAGAGACGAGGGCCAGGGAAACGGTATCACCCATGAAGTAAATACAACTTTAATAACCCCCCAAGGATGTCTTAAAGTGTGATGTCTGTAAAACCAGATTGGTTTTACAAAGCTAAACTTGGGCCCTACTGTCACATGTTTAGATACGAAATGAACAGTAGGCACAGAAAGTTTTGGAATCTATGCAGAAGATGGCAGCAGCCAGAAGCCACGACGCATTCCTTTGGGGTAATTTTTCCCATCAAAATAACATCCACAAAAAGTGCTTCTCTTTGCCAACGACAGACTTGGAGGTCTTTAACATCATAGAAAGGACCCCTTCGAGTAACACCCCTTCTGTTCATAGAGGAACTGCTAACGAGACCTAATCACAATCAACTCCTCTCCCACACTTAGAGCGAAAATTGTTCGAGCAAGACTTCTATTTCTAAGGGTGTTATTTGCAGCGATCTCTTCCATGATGTTGTCAGACACCTGGTATAATAGTCTGAGCTCGTCCGTGGCAAAAAGCAGCACTAGTGTGGATGTAATTTCGATTGGCTTAATCGCCTGGCTAAAGCCATCTACTGTACAAATTCCAAAACTTTATGTACCTACTAGTCATTTTGACACCAACATAATGTATTCTTTTCTACAAAGCTAGTCAAAAACACCCTACTTTCACTGGGCTGTGATTAGCTACCACATTGAGCAAATCAAGACGTGCAGAGTTTGGACATTCAGGCTCTAACTGACCCGCCACCATTGCTTTAATGGTGTTGAAGGCCGGAGGCCAAACATCTTGCTGGTAATGAAAATATTGGCCAATACTTACAGCGCGCACAGCATCGATGATGGGGGCAGGTCCTTCGGGCTTCTTGCCATAGTTGACCCTGGTCTGCTCGCTCACCAGAGTCCACAGCTTGTCCAGGTTGATGGTGGGGCAGTGGGTTGTGTTCCTCTTCAGGTGGTAGTGTCTCATACCCACCTTACCGAAGTACCCCGGATGGCTGAGGAAACACAGGAAGGTCAGACAAAAACAGTTAATTGCTGTCTAGGACACAAACATTGACCCTAGGGCATAAGCATTGTTGGCTGTGTTAAAAAAATAAATAAAAAGGCGCTGCTCCACTTGTAAAGCTCCCTCGACAAAATACTGAACAAGGGTGTTAAGATTCCTATTATTCTAAATGCAAACATACACATTGCACTTTTTAAAAACGAAAGCAGCATCGACATTAACCTGAATACTGGATGCCCACTTTCAATTTTGCACATTTTAAACTGCCAAATTATACTGGTATTAAAAGCATACTACCCATTAATGTACAACATAATCAAAATGAACCAGAGACACAACCAGTTTAGATCCATGTCACTTTTTAAAAGCGTGCATCATATTTCTAAACTACTTTGGCATATTCTCTCCAATTTTGATTTGCTGTGATCAGTCCACTGACAGCAGTATGAGATCATAGTACAACAGGTTGTAACTGCCCATGTGGCTGACTGGCCTACAAAAGAGCCAGTCGGTGAATAGGACCAGTCTTCATTCTAAGAGGACTCTAGCACACCAAGACAATGATTTGTGTCAAGATGAGACTCTAGTCTCTACAACAAAAACACTGACTGAACAGCACCAACACAGCAAGAAAACCCCAGACCAAAAGACTACAGATAAACGTCCCAATGTACCATGTTTTAATATATTGCAGATCAACTTAGTTATCTGCCTTTAGTTACATAAATATTAACGCTGATTGATGATTTCACAGATCTGCCATTTGTAATTCAAACCCACAGGTATTGCTCTTAGGATCATTACCCCAAAACTATTAACTGAAACTTGGCATGTATCAGAATACCTGTGGATGTAAATGTGCACATGGATTATTTGCATAAGAAATTGTTTAGCACATATACACAAGTCTAAAAACAGGATGTCAGCCCATTGGCTTACTGTCTGGACCCCCTTTGCTCAAAACACATCAACAGAATATTATGTTGTGCAGCACTTACTATTTGTCGAAGTTGATTCTGTGGTGATGCATACCACCAGCATTACCACGACCTCCAGGATGCTTTCTGTGCTTGCCTGTGGGGTGGACAAGGTAAGGTTAACTTCATAGTGGCACAATACTCCACATCTAACTTACTAAGACCACAAGTTTAAAACTTACCAATACGACCATGTCCGTGGCTGACGTGTCCTCGGAGCTTCCTGGTCTTGGTTTTCTTGGTAGGCTGTCAAGATAGGTTTGATATTTGTTAAAATAGATTATCTGGTAAGCTTCAACAATCCTGTTGCTATCATTGCCCGTGGAGCTAGCTGGCATGCTAATTCGTTAAATATCCTCTGACTTAAGAGTTTATAAACTGAATTTTACGGATGTTCGCAGGTTGTTTTATTCTTAAAACGAAGTAACACCGCACGCTTAAAGCCACCAATGTACTTATTAACGGACTGCTTTCATGCTGCCTAGCACTGTAGGAAGCTAACGTTAACAGTGTATGCTAATTCAACTGCTTTTACCGGCACTTTTAACGTATAGCTCGTCCAACCGGACGTTACTCCCAGGAACGTTTACAATTTAAACTGTGACTACCTATGTTACATTCACGACGAGTACAGAGGTTTTGTGTATGCGGTTAAAATGTGTCAGTAACTACGGACAGAAAATGCTGGCTGACTGCTCCAGCCATGGGCCGAGGAGAGGCAGACAGTTAAACGCTCACAAATTCCTATAATGTAAATAAATCACAGTAAAAACGTCCAGTAAGTGACCGTAGGAGATGAATGAACTGCTACCAGCCATCTGGTGGTATTTTACTGTACGAATAAACAAGGATGGGCAAAGATTTAACCCAACATAAATGCACAGGTTTACATGATAGCACCTACCATCTTGGAGGCTAGTTGAAAGAGGAACGGGATTTGGAAACCACGCGGTTTTGTGCGAGACTTGACTTCTAGCAAGGGCTCTGGCAACAACAAACATTGCAAAGAAATCCACAGCGACGCCCAGTGACCCATACAGTCTATGCCAGTGACGAATGACAGAAATTAGTGAGTTAAAGTAAATTATAAAGACTGAAAACAATAGCCTACTAGTTGATGTCCCATTTTATTCCATTTTTACTAAAAGTTAACAGCAAACATGGGATTTCGTTATGGAGCCCACAGCGAGTAACAACCTGGTAAAGTTTACCACACTTTTAAATATTATTTTTATTTTACCTTTATTTAACCAGGAACTCCCATTGAGATCTTGTAAAATCTCTTTTACAAGAGAGACCTGGCCTAGCAGCCATACAGAAACACAACACATATTACAATGCAACATATAGGCCTACAACATGACAAAATTTACAATGAAACAAAAATCAACAAACAAAAAGAACAGCCAAACACAATGGCCAACCACATGCCTCCTTCACCACATTCTTTATGACACCCTTAAATTGATCAGTTGATATACTTGTCTCCAATTATTCCATGCCCAGGGTGCATAGTAGCTATGAAAAGGCAGTTTTCCTGGAGTAGCCCACATTAAAAAGCAACCCTGAAAGACCCTTCCTTATCTTCTCCTGTATGTATGTTAGATGGGAACATTTAATTCATAGGGTTAGGGTTATATCATTAAACTTAAATCCCCCAAATGATAAAGAATTGGGAAGGTTGTCTTTTATTTCGACACACGTTTCAATAAAAGGTGAAAAAACAGTATTGTAAATGATAGATTTTGTAAATGAATATGGTGCTATACATGTCATATTGTTTTCTAAGATTGTGTTTGTTTTTAGTTCCTGTCTCATTTATTAATTATTATTTGTCAAGATATGCAGTGTTATTATTGATGGTTACAGAATAATCCAAGCAGTGATGACTAAGCACACATAATAATAATAATAATAATGTATATTTTATTATAGAAATTTTTTGTTAGCGCCTTTCAAGTCACCCTAGGACACAAAACGAGGTAATACAGAGAAAAGAGAAAAACAAGTAATGAAATCAATTATACATAATTCTGCATACTACTTCAAACTTTCCAAGGAAATTTGGAGTGTATTGTCAGTCTGCGCTGCCATTTTAAAATGTTTACACTGTTTTAGTCTACAGTGTAGATGTCATGTCAGAGTAGAGTCTAGTAAACCTAGTTAATAAAGTTAATAAAATAATTAGAAAGTTATGAAATCATGAATAAATTGATTGTACCGCATCATCAGGTAAGACTGCATCTGACAGAGTTAAAATTGATTTACATACAGTAGATTTACATACAAAATGTCTGTTATTCAAAGCTCAAGTCAACTTTACAGCCTGTAACTTGTCATTGGTCAGAATTAAACCACTGGGAGTGAACTCTATTTTATCTCCAACTGAAGAAAAGACAAACTCCCATAACTGAGCCTCGAACGGATTCAGCTTTGTCAAACCTGTAAGGGAATCTTTCCAAAACGATTCAGTAATGGATTTGTGTTTGTTTGATGTGACGTTAGTATAGTTTTTCCTACAGGCTTTAAGCCTGGAATCCCCGGCTACTGTGAGAGATGCATCACATCATTAGTTGTGAAACACGATTAATAGGAAACGCTTGCAGTGACTCTAATTGAACAGTGCTGAAATGTCAGGGGGCTCTGCTCTCCACCAATCAAATCATTCACGTCCCCCTTGATACTGGACACATTGAACGGTGCCATCCCTCTCATCCTCATCTCACATCCACCTGGAGACACATTCAACTGGCTTTCTGAAGCAGACATCTTGTTTTATCAGTGCTTAAACTCACATTCAGGTAAGGAACAATTACGATGCAACTTAAACCTGATTCCTGCAAGTTGTTGATTTTCTGTTACTAATCGTTATGTACATGTTTTCATTCATTTGCCTTGTAGAGATATTTTTCCTGTACAAATGAGCAATCCAATTCATCTTAAAATTGTACTTCCGCTGCTTCTTCTACTGCTTCTGTGGTGGTTTTCTGTTTGTTTTGATTCATGTGTTTTGCCGTCAAACACTGAGCACACAGGAGATTTAAAACCAGAAGCTTCTTCTGTGTTTTCTCCTCTATTTTTTCACCCCAAGCGGCTGGATCTCCTGGAGATGGCAGACCTGCCTCACAGATGCCATGGCAACTTTCCCCAGAGGCGGGCCACCCAGTTGCCACGGGTAGCCAAGTGTAGAGTAGGCCTACAGCTGCGCCTTAAGGGCATGTCATCTGAGACTGGTTCAAATTCGGCAACAGCAGCAGAGGAGCCAAGCCTCCCAGCAGAACACGTAATACAGATACAGGGAGTGTATAAATAAGGCTTTAATGATTGAACAGAGGGTTATCACAACAGCTGGAGGAGTTTTACAGTGTTAAGAAAGGGGCAGACGATTGTCAAAGGGTTACTTTTTTATCAACTATTGTTACGATTAAAATAAATATCTAAACTAAATATCTATTTTTTAAAAACAGCCCTGCAGTGGATTCTGTGAGATGGAAAAGGAGTCAAACAGGTCTTGCAATGGAAAGACCAGAGCGATCGCTCCTTCATCTGAAAAACGACATGGACGACCTGGAAAAGATGTAGCAGCTTTATTGAAGAGAATAAGGTAAAATAAAGAACAATACAAGGAACATGTTCTCCTAACAGAGAAAAAAACGTATTAAAAGGAATAGTTTGATATTTTCGGAAATACACTTACTTGCTGTCTTTCAAGAGTTAGATGAGAACATTGACACTACACTTAGATTTCTGCATAAAGTACAAAGCTGGAGCAGGGAGTAGATTCGCTCAGCATAAAGATAGGAAACAAGGGTAAATAGCAAGCCTGGCTCTGTCCAAATTTAGAAAATCTGTCTACAGGCATCTCTAAAGCTCAGGAAGCAACATTTGGTATGATAATTATTGAGATGCACACATAGTTATGTTTATGCTACATTGGGTGTATACATACATGAATGTGTTTTTTCATGTTTTTTAGTTCAGATGGTCTCACATTTTTAATTGCATACAGACTGTAGTTTCTACATGAGGATATGCAAGGTAGCTTTGTCCTCTGTCCCTATATGCACATGCCCCCAAAAAACATGTGCCTCGACAGTTTGTTGTTGTAGGGAGTTATGTGAAGTAACTTTTTCTTGGGGAACAACCTTTTATCCATCCACCCAGTACTTCTGGAATACTGCCTGGCAACCTCATGGTGCACCACATAACTGTGGTAAGTGACTGTGCTGGTCCGCCAGATATAGCTACTGCACATAACTTTCCCCTAAAACCATAAATTGTCCTTTTTACATTATTATTTGTGCATTCAACAAACAAGCTATGGCATGTGAATTAGTGAACTTTAGAGGTACTGGCGGGTGTATTTTTGAACTTTGGGGAGAGCCAGTCTTGCTCTTTCCCAGTTTACAGTCTTAATGCTAAGCTAGGCTAATCATGTTCAAGCTCTAGCTTCATAAACAAAGACAATGAAAAAAAATTAAAAATTTAATTAAAGAGATAAGAGTGGAATCCATCTTCTCATCTAACTCTCTGAAAGAAAGCAAATAAGGGTATTTCCCAAAAAGTTGAACTATTCCTTTTAAGATGTTATATTATCCAAGTTGGATAAAACTCCAATATCTCTCGATTGTGAAAAAGATTTTTCCACATACCAGAAAATGTGGTGCGATTAGAGACATAGGACACTATTGCTTTACTTACAAAAAGTCAACCAAGCCTTCATTTATTCCACAGGATTCACCCAGAGGCCCAAAGGATTCTGGGTAATTCCTGCATAGCTGTAGTGAGCTTGGAGCGTCTGAACTTCCAGTCTGTGTCCTTATCATTTCTGCAGCCTGTGGTTTCTCTGGTACGACTGCCATGCCAAATACAAGCCAAGCTCCACAGTGATGTCTCCTGCTTGGACCGTCCTCAACAGGTACAGAGCTAAAGGTCTGGACACTTTATGTGAGTCAAGGATTAGCATGAGCTCCCTTTTATGGTGATCACTTTGTTTCTCCTTGTCTCTGCCTGCAGAATGGAGTCACTCAAAATGAGGCAAACATTTTGGAGATGAGAGAAGTGTCACCTCAGTCTAAACCAGCAGATTCGTCTGATTTCAGCCAACCAGAAACCCCAACCTCCTGGACTGAACCGTACTGTCCTGATAGCTCCCCCTCTGAAGAACCAGAGCAGGACTCAGGCTTTGACTGTGAATCTAATCCAGATCAGCCGTATATCTTGTTTGATTCTGGATGTGATGAATGGGACCCGGATGCCAAAACTGATTCAGAGACATTTTATCTGGATCCAGATGTAGAGATGGTTATCCAACTGGATCCAGAACCAGAAGCAGAACAGTATCGAACCCTGGAGCTAGAGGATGAATCTGAAGCTAAATGTGAAGTGGATATAGTTGAATTGGACGACGATGAGGATCAAAGACCCGATCTTTGCTGCTCACAGGATGAGGTGGACTCTATCCAGCAGCCTGAACCTTCAGCAGGGACTGAGGAGGTGGAGAGTGAAGATTTCTGTGCTGTGTGTCTTAATGGAGGAGATCTGCTCTGCTGTGACTGCTGCCCTAAAGTTTACCACTTGGCCTGTCATATACCTGCTCTCATCAGCTTCCCAATGTAAGTAATGCACGGACACCCAGTAGGCAGGCTATGTATACGGTTATCAGCTGTGCACACGGACAATCAACGCACTCACTGTGACTCAAGCTAATGGTTCCCCACTCTTTACAGTGAAGCAGTGTCTAGCTGCGAACACATTTGAGCAGTTGTGAGGTTAGGTTACTTTATGACATTTAAATACATTTTAGAGGCTTGAAGAAGTCAAACCATTTAGTATTTCACAACAAAAAGCAAACAATTTATGCAGCAATGTTTTTTGTTTTTTATTTCATATCTTTTTCATTTAATTTTAACAGTTATTTGTGACACTTTGGGGGGGGTTCTGATTTTGAGGTAGGGAACCTTTAGGCAGGGATACACATATGAAGCAATGTGGGGTTTGTTGACTTTCTCCAGGACCTGTGGAGAGGAGGAGAAGGAAGGCAATTGAACCACAGACCTGATATTGTAAGCCTTATACTCATTACTGGCCGACCCACCTGAGCTACAGTCACAGAAGATATGTGTTAAGTTGATATTTGTTTGTTTATTGAGCCTACTACACACCAGAGTCTCCTTTAGGCATTTGCAACAAATCTATGGACGTTTATGTTGGAGATGTTCTTCTGTCTTGCACCTATAAAGATACAGGTGGTGTTATATTTATAAACTTAAACTTTCAACACTTATTTTTGGCCAGACAATACTGAGCATGCTCGGGGATGTGGTTTCTAATTCACACTGCTTTATAAGTTTGATGAGCTGAGAGGAATAAACTACAGTAGCCGAGTTTATTGTAATAAGGTAATACCACCCAAATTTAACTTATAGTTCTTTTATGAATTTTTTTATTACTAGATAGTGGCATTCTGTGACATGAGGCTTTGGCTACACAGACAATAGTTGTTTGTAGGAAACATTACTTGATTTTGGTCTTTTTATGGGATTTGTTGAAAAAAAAAAAAAAATAAAACATTGCAATGAATGTTTTTTATGTGTGTCCCACAGAACTTGCGGTGCAGAACTGACCAGGAGCCTGTGGAGACCTACGACTGTCACAGCTGTGTCAAGCTACACACTGTCCAACCAGGACCAGAGGGTGAGCTGTAAAATCCCTTTGGTTTCTGCGCTGCTGTTTGACCCTGATCAGATGTAAAATTACAAATTTCTTTTCCTAACTAGGGTGGGAAAGGAAAAGCAGGTTCTGGTGGGCAAACAGTCATGAAATTCACTCACTGTACTAATAGTCAACTGAGAAAAAAAACAATACAGCAGCAAAATCTCTTTAATTTTTCTTTCTAACAAGTTGTTTCCCAGACGTTGATACAGTATCAGCCCATGAGTAGGTGAGCAGATGTTTTTAGTGACTGTATGTCTCTGTGTGTGTGTCCTGTGCAGAGGTGTGAGAAGCTGACTCTGCTGTTGTACTGTCACCAACTCAGCGCTCCGTTCCATGAGCCTGTCAGCCCTATGGTCAGTCCAACAGATTTCCATTAAAAATCTATACTTTAACATGTTTATCTTATAGAAATCCCATCAAATAAATCCCCCTGTAAGTACTGAATGACATATATCAGTGCAAAACTGTACAAATATAACTAAATGATAGTTTATTAAAAATTACAGCGTGGTGTAGTTAGTTAATTCTTATTTTCATGCCCTGACACATATTGGGCCCATCCTATATGGGGTTATATATCACCACTATTGGTTAAAGATACAAAAAATACAATAACAAAAATCAACATTACATGTCTAAATACAACATTTCAAAATAGTATACAGCAAATATTACGCATCTCCTTTTCAATATCTACCATATAAACCTAAAAAATAAATAGTTAAATAAATAGTAAAAATGAATTTATTATCACAATAAATGGCTTTTTTCTGTAAATCAAATGGAACCAAGCAACTTATTAAACATAATTTAGTTATAATAAAGGGAAGACCTACACTGCTGGCCTCATTTAAAAGGGCAGACGCAGCACATTGTGATGGCAGTATGTAATGGTAATAACAACCTACCTAAGAAAACACTGGCTTAATGTACTGTATATGTAAAATTTTCCATTTAAATTTCATAACAAACCACAATGTTAAAATCAAAACAGTCTCTACAACAACAATGATCTAATCTCCGTGAATGTGCTCCAGGCCAGAAACTACTACCAGATCATCAAGAGGCCCATCAACCTGTCAGTGATCCGCAGGAAACTGGACAAGAGCAACACCCTCCACTACTTCACCGCCGAGCAGTTTGTCGATGACGTCCTGTTGATGTTCAAGAACTGCGCTACGTTCAATTACGTATGTTTGTCATAAGGTTGTTAGAATCTGAGCGGATTTCCCACTTTAATCTAATTTCTAGTGTAATTGAATTTTTTCTGCACTGTAGCCTGTGGGAACAAGTTCCACATGTAACAAAAAACTTCACCACCTTTTCACTTCGATTTATTTACATAGAGACTGCCAATCAGGTTGTGTCCATCTGCCAGTAAATATTTAATCTCAGGTGACATCTCTAACATTCATCAATACCTGCTAAACATCAGCATGCTAACATGCTGATGTTTAGCAGGTAAATGCATTCATCATAGCAGGTAATGTTCGTCATAGTAGCAACCTTTGCTGATTACCACTAAACAAGTGCAGCTGAGGTTGTTGGAATGTCGTCATGTGCAGGTGTTTCTTTGTTCACCATAGTATTGGAGAAATTAATTAAAAGTCAGAAGTCAGTATGATTAATCATCTAGAGACCATAAACATCTACCAAACTTCATGGCAGTCCATCAAACAGATGTTGAGGTATTTCGGTCTACACCCTGTAATGCCATTATTACCACATAAGCAGTCTGATCTTAAAATGGTCTTGCTCCTTATTGGCCCAAGATCTGCAAAATATTTACTAGACTTACAGTGTGCAGGCCTGTGAAATAAAGTGACTTTACTAGAGTGAACTAGCCTGTTATAAGTGAAGTATCCCTCGATAAATAAAGTTTAAACTAGAAAAATATTTTTCCTCTCCCTTTTCAGCCAGACTCAGAGGTGGCCCAGGCCGGTCGAAACCTGGAGGGGTTTTTCTTGAGCAAACTGAAGGAGATATTTCCTGACCGGACATTCCCATCGGCCAGCCAGGACAGAACAGACAGAGCTCGCCTGCAGTGGTTTAACAGGAAGAGGAAGGAAAACAACA
Organism: Micropterus dolomieu; assembly: GCF_021292245.1. Lineage (NCBI taxonomy): Eukaryota > Metazoa > Chordata > Actinopteri > Centrarchiformes > Centrarchidae > Micropterus > Micropterus dolomieu. The sequence continues at coordinate 7,167,020 of NC_060171.1, forward strand.
GGAAGAAGAGATACGTCGTTAGTGGGAAAAAATATTACATGTAACTTTGTAAGTTTAAACATGCAGAGTTATATGCTATTTGCCCTTAAGTCTTTTAATTAATGGAGAACGTGCTGAGGTGAAGCGCTTTATTCCAAAATCAAGATGTTGATTTTGAAAACGGTTACAAACATTATGTGCTTTTACTTTTGTCATTAAGGAAATCACGTTCTGCGGGATCTAAGCTGGTTGAATCATTTTCATATTTCAGGTATTTTCACAGAATTTCAGGAAGAAGTGATACTGTTTTTTTTATTTGGAATGAAGTAGGATTTCATATAGATCTCATGAAATGTGAATTGAACATTTTCCTGGAGAGTAAAATTGAAGAACCACGTTTGAAGAAGATGATTTTTTAAAGAGGTCAATCTACTTCTTAAATGTACTGTATGTTTTATTAAATTTGTGACTTACATTGTACTTCAGTTAACTCTTCTAAGCTTAAATTAGGGCCTCAGGTTATCCAGGTATATGTGGTAACATAAGCATGGAAAAAACCTCGCACCTGGTTGGTTCTCCACTTTTTCATAATATACACATTTTTCTCTTGATTATTCAACAGAGTCCGGTGTATTTTTTCCTTTATTCGTTGTTACTATTTCAGAGGGTTTGTAAATGCTTATAAAATCAAACTACATAACACTCAAAATCCATCAATCAATGACAAACAGAGTAAGAACAAGTACAAAGAAAAAAATATAGGCTATAATATAACACATAATTTCCCAATCAATACTCTCTTTAGTCCCAGACCGTTTCAGACACTCTTAAGACCCATTTTGTCTGGTTCGTTGGTACGTTCTTCCACTAAATACAGATGACAGTTATGTTATGAAGTTTTATAGGTGTTATTGAACTCTATGTGGACTGACCTTGAATCTTGTGTTCAGAATTTGCATAAGAAGTTGAGAAAGTGCAGCTTTGATTTGTTTAGGAATTTTGTTAAACTGAATTTGTAGTTTCTTATTTTATTATTTTAAATTCTGATTTTATCATGAAATTTAATTATAAATAAGATCAAATTCTATACATAAGATACACATAAAGTTTATATCAGTCAAATTCTGATAGGTCAAACTGTAGCTGAAAGACAGAAAAGTATGACACCATAATGCGAAGGCAGCGTTACTCACTAGGCTGGGAAATGAACACAAGCAAATAAGGACAAATAATGCTCTTGTAAACAGGTTGATCGTTTATCTACTGTATCTCAGGTAACTGCTGAATGAAGGGGAACACATTTTTGTAATCTGCAAAAGTACAGTTTCTTTTAAATTACAGTAAGAAATGTGTCCCCCACACCTGCCTCCCTCAAAACAAAACACATGTAACCTTGTGCATATTATGAATAAAGATGTTAGTAGTAACTTAAATTCTTACTTACTTGCACTTAAATTTCTTTTGGTTTGTAGTTGTTGGTCAATGTGCTCCTCCAGGTTCCTGCTGTTGCTACACACAATTCCCCCACCAGTGGGCGTGCTTGTGTCTAAGACCTTATATTGAAGCCAAATAAAGGTTTGAAATTACAGTATTTGCAGTGAGACTTAAGTTGTTTTCATCCCCTCACAAGATGACAGCGACACATGCTCTCTGAATGACATCATACAGAGCAATGTCATTAAAAAAATTAAGGTGTATTAAAATGTTATTTTTAAAACCTGAATTCAAACAGTGGTAGGAAGTATATATATAGTAATATATATATGGTATATATAATATACCAACGTATACAAGATAAAGTGTCAATATCTAAAATATGACTGATTCCTATTTCCACACCAACCAGCTAAAACATTCAAATGATGCGTACACAGTTGGGTATTAAACCAATAATATGAAATTTAACTTGTAATGGAGTATTTATATTGTGTGGTATTGGTACTTTTATTCAAGTAAATACTCACTACTTCCTCCACCACTGTTGAATTGTTTTATGTGTTTTGTCCATTATATAAACCAACAAAAAATCAGTAGTGTCAAACAGAATATATTTATTTGGACAGTAGGAATCTCCAGCAGTGTATCACTGATATCATGATAAACTTTCACTTTCATGTTATAATGTGGAGTGGTAGAGTACATCGGGAATCAGCCTGCACCTGAGCTTAGGCCTCAGTTTACTTTGTGGCTTCAAACATTCCTCTTACAGGCCTCCACCAGCCAGATATGGTTAATGTTTTGTGTTTTGTTTGTGCACATCACACACTTTACTCATTACTAATTCATTACAGTCCCTGATTAACCTAGCGTAATCATTTTTTATTTTACCCTCACAATTAAGATCACTATAAAGTAATGTGTGATTCCATTTTTTTTCTATTGAGTTTGGGCCAGTTCGTGACAAACTGGCAGTTTATCTGTGTTTTTACCCTAACAACATACCAACCTATTGTGTTTTAATGAGCAAGGTTTGTTGTTTTAATGGTAAGTGTCACATTTAGCCTTTCCACCCAGCAACATTTCTACTTCGTTCCCCAACATCGACTGTATATACTGTAGTTCCCCAAACGCGTTCATTGCCATTCTGTACCTGTCCACCAGATGCCCTCAGATTTTTCCACTTGACTCCCTCATCCACCTGCTCATCTGTTTTCACTGTCCCTCATCTGCCCTGCAGTAACCCCTTTTCCTCTAGTCCCCAGTTACCTGACTTCCTTACACACAGTTTTTCCGTTTTCCCTCATCTGCCGTGCAATGTAGGACCTGCCCATTTCAACTTATTCCCTTCCAGGTCATTAAAGTTGCTTTGT
>NC_060171.1:7169908-7337765 GCF_021292245.1 Micropterus dolomieu
TCACTAGGCTGGGAAATGAACACAAGCAAATAAGGACAAATAATGCTCTTGTAAACAGGTTGATCGTTTATCTACTGTATCTCAGGTAACTGCTGAATGAAGGGGAACACATTTTTGTAATCTGCAAAAGTACAGTTTCTTTTAAATTACAGTAAGAAATGTGTCCCCCACACCTGCCTCCCTCAAAACAAAACACATGTAACCTTGTGCATATTATGAATAAAGATGTTAGTAGTAACTTAAATTCTTACTTACTTGCACTTAAATTTCTTTTGGTTTGTAGTTGTTGGTCAATGTGCTCCTCCAGGTTCCTGCTGTTGCTACACACAATTCCCCCACCAGTGGGCGTGCTTGTGTCTAAGACCTTATATTGAAGCCAAATAAAGGTTTGAAATTACAGTATTTGCAGTGAGACTTAAGTTGTTTTCATCCCCTCACAAGATGACAGCGACACATGCTCTCTGAATGACATCATACAGAGCAATGTCATTAAAAAAATTAAGGTGTATTAAAATGTTATTTTTAAAACCTGAATTCAAACAGTGGTAGGAAGTATATATATAGTAATATATATATGGTATATATAATATACCAACGTATACAAGATAAAGTGTCAATATCTAAAATATGACTGATTCCTATTTCCACACCAACCAGCTAAAACATTCAAATGATGCGTACACAGTTGGGTATTAAACCAATAATATAACTGAACACTCTTTCAGGTGTGCTTTAGCTGCTAATGTACAAATGGTGAAATTTAACTTGTAATGGAGTATTTATATTGTGTGGTATTGGTACTTTTATTCAAGTAAATACTCACTACTTCCTCCACCACTGTTGAATTGTTTTATGTGTTTTGTCCATTATATAAACCAACAAAAAATCGGTAGTGTCAAACAGAATATATTTATTTGGACAGTAGGAATCTCCAGCAGTGTATCACTGATATCATGATAAACTGATTAACATGATTAACCTAGCGTAATCATTTTTTATTTTACCCTCACAATTAAGATCACTATAAAGTAATGTGTGATTCCATTTTTTTTCTATTGAGTTTGGGCCAGTTCGTGACAAACTGGCAGTTTATCTGTGTTTTTACCCTAACAACATACCAACCTATTGTGTTTTAATGAGCAAGGTTTGTTGTTTTAATGGTAAGTGTCACATTTAGCCTTTCCACCCAGCAACATTTCTACTTCGTTCCCCAACATCGACTGTATATACTGTAGTTCCCCAAACGCGTTCATTGCCATTCTGTACCTGTCCACCAGATGCCCTCAGATTTTTCCACTTGACTCCCTCATCCACCTGCTCATCTGTTTTCACTGTCCCTCATCTGCCCTGCAGTAACCCCTTTTCCTCTAGTCCCCAGTTACCTGACTTCCTTACACACAGTTTTTCCGTTTTCCCTCATCTGCCGTGCAATGTAGGACCTGCCCATTTCAACTTATTCCCTTCCAGGTCATTAAAGTTGCTTTGTGCTATTACTCTTGAGCCCGATACCTAAAAATAGAAATTAGTCATTATAGCTGACGGTTTTACTCAAAGTGAAATTGCTGTATATGTCAGAGGTCGCATGCCTCTGGAGCAACTAAGGGATAAGTGTCTCGGTTAGGGACACATTGGTGGATGTCTCAGTGGGAATCAAACCCCGCAGTCCCACACCAGAAGCATGTGTCTTATAGACTGAGCTATCACCACCCTCACCCTATCTGTGACCTGCCTGGCTGACCTTCTGCCTGATCCATGGACTGATGATTCTTTCCCTAACCCCTTTCGATAAGTTAGCCTGTTTGTACTGCCTTTCCGGAGTTGACCCTTGCCTGTTATAGAAATGATCACACTTGCTTTGTCTTTTTCCTAATTCATCAGGAAGTTTGTGTGATCACTTACCCTCTGGAAAAGAGCTACAGGACATCCAGACCAAAATCAGTTTAAAAAACATCAAAGAATCTGCAGTATTTATGGATTACTATATGAATCCTTTATTAATGATTTGTTAACATTTATGAATGCTGTCCATTGATTAACTGCAGACAGAAGGTGGTACAAAAAGGTTTCTTGTAGAAGTGGAATAGTTTGGTATGTAATAAAGAAAATTTCAAACTAACATGAAAGATATCTTGTTATAATGTATAAAGATTCTGCAGTCCTTGGTAGTCTGCTCACTGAGAGTTGTTGCTCTCAGTCTCTAATTGCGGTTTTCAGTTTTCAGTGTTTCAGGACATTTTGTTCTTCCAAGATTCAGGTCTGCATAAACTGTGAAACAGGAAACAGTATAAAGTGACTGCTTTCTGAGAGTAATTGCCTTTTGAGCCAAAAAGCTCTTACTTTCATACACTCTTGCCAAAATGTTCTTATATGAAATATAATCTATCAAGAAAGCTGCACCATGAGTGCTTTTAATCGATGAACCCAATAAAAGACTTTCAAATGGACCAAATCTGTTGCATCCACTGATACAACACTTTGGCCATAAACACTACATAGGGTCTTTAGATCTGTGTGCACACCCAGATCTAAAAACTGACAACTATTTAATGAAGATATACAGAGAAACATGAGAGGGAGCTTTCAAGGGCCAAAAGCCTTGTGGTTAATGTTAAGATAAAATGGGGGAAATTGACTGTGAGATGTTTTCAAAGGGAGGTTTATGTCCCTCTTGTGTCTTTTAAACCCACTTTATTCAGTCCAGTAAGCTTTCTTTTCCCCCTCTGTTCAGCCTTTCTTCCTCTCTCTCTTTTTTCTGTGTTGTAATGTGCAGATGTTTCATTTTAGAACATCAAAAGCCCGCATGTAGCTCCCCTCTCACTGTCTGGAATTGGATGAATCACTAATACACACAAAAGGAGGAAAAGACAGATTCTCCTCTGGCTGCAGCGGTCTTCTTTTGATATAAGACCTACATCTAATGTTTAGACCAAACTCAAGAGCAAGCATTAGCCAAGATTAGACACATGATATATTTCATTCATTGCTTTGGCACAGATGCCTAAGATGTACTCGAGAGATCTGTTGGTGCTCTTTGTGTTATTTAGATTCATTCAGAATAATTTCCTCACTTATAGTCTTGTGAAGTTGTTGCACTGTTTTCTTGAATTATCATTTCTGGGAGTGGGATAAGTGTATGATGGTTTCTTTGGACAGTGTTGAGAGCAGAGCTGATATATAGCTTACTGTATCACCTTTATGTTTTATTAGCCATGTTGGGGTATGAAAATTGACTCAGTAAAGACACATTTTACTGTATTTTTGACACTCTGGGATATAACACAAAAAGAAGATAATGTTACACATAAATTTTTGTGTTTATCTTGAGATTTGCATGGTTTAAAAGCCATAGACCTCAAAATAGATTAAGCTCACCTTCAACGCACCATCAGTCATTTAATTTTAACATCTTAGCTATGGAAACACCTTGAAACATCTTCTCTGATGCCCAAATTTGGGAATCAAACTTCAGGAAGGAAGTAGAGGAAGAAGAAGATTAAGAAGAAGAAGAATGAAGGGTGTCCATGTCTTTTGGGTTGGACAGCTGCTGCCTCTGCAGTTCATCAATCCATCCTGTGTCTGCTACACTGAGGATGCTGGTTCAGTACAGCAACAGGTTCAAGGTGTTTATGTGAATTTGTGAAGGGAATAAATAACTTTAACTGAACAAATAGGGCTAGAATTGCAATTTTAAATATCAAAGTCATTTCTCAGATAAGATGTCCTCTGTCAAAATGATTGATGGCTGCCATCAATCATGTTTTACATACATCCTGACATTTCTTGTGACAAAATCAAAGGTTTTTACAGTTTTCTTGTATATATAATTTTAAGGCTGAGTTAAAGGGTATTTTCGTTATTTTTAATCCAGGACCTATTTCCATATTTTTGTGGGTTGAAATGACTAGTAGGTACAAAAGGTTTTGAAATCCGTGCAGTAGATGGCTCCAGCCGGCTTCAATGTATTCTTATTGCGCCCGTCAAAATGACGTATCAGGCTGGCCACCAAATTCCATTAACATTCAGTAACAGTTAAGGGTTTAGTTTTGAAATGGCATCTTCCGCTTGGCTAACAGCCATAAGGAAATCTCCAGTCCAACATTACTTTTCCCATGTCACACATGGAAGATAATCTCATTTCACAGAATAAACAGAAACCATTCAGACAGATTCCTAGTGCACAGACGCTATGTAATGATGTTGCTGATGTGCGTGGTGCCCTTTGAAGTTGATTTGTTGAGTGTTTTTTTGGTGTGTGTGTATATGCAGCTGGTGAGAATAATGTGTTTCTTGGTGTGTGTAGTTTTGTGGGCACATGACGTCGTCCCACGTGAAAGCCTCTTTGCAGCCACGTGTTGATCGGCTCAGGAGAAATGATCTTTCCCTCTCTGCCTGATTAAAAACGGCCGTGGATGGCTGGACCTTCCTCTGTTTATTCGCCTTGGAAGTAAAACACAAGAATTTGGTTCTGATTTTATTAAATTGTTTTGTACAGTTTTAGCATTTTATTTTTTCTGATCCAAAGTGCATGCAGCTGATTGAGGTCAAGTGTTTCAGCATTCAAAGCTGATTAAAAATCTTTAGTGATTGGGATACACATATTTTCCTAATGTGCAATATCAATCCTTCTATTACTCCACATTCCCCTTTATTCTGATGAGCGAGTCAAAGAAGTGACGTGTTGGTGATTTCAGTCCTCATCTTTACTCCGAAAACGTAAAGTTATCTGGTTCCAATTATTTTGATTCATACACACTGATTTGCAGGGTAAATGATATCTAAACATAACAGAATGGAAAGAGCATAATTTAGTAAACATTTCAAAAGCCCATTCAGTCTGCATGTCGTGCATTTTGAACGGCTTTGGACGCACATAATGTGGTCTGGCTGTTTCCATTTCATTGCAGCTTTTGTTTCACAGTTTAAAAGGTCCAACTCCATGAAGTCAACAATAAGAGAGTGGCCCAATCTCCAAAAAAGGAGGTTTTGAAACATTTCTTCACTCTCACATTAATTGACAACTTTCTTGATGCAAAGACTAACATGTGGAATAATGTACTGTATTTATAATAAACTGTAAAAGCCTTGTTTACATTCGTAATGTTTGAAACGAACAGGCTATGGAAATCCTAAATTTTGGGGTTTGTCATTCCAAACATTATAATCATAATGAAACTATGTAAATAGACTAAAACAACCCAAAAATAAGACTTAAACATGTGCCGCCAAGTCATGACAGCCCTTTCTAAAGTCAAGCGATAAAATTTAAGACTTTCTTTTGGAAAAGGATCAGTGACTTTGCACATAAACAGATAGATCATTACAGATAGATGGAAGATCAAATGAAGCCAGTTGGGAAATGGGCCCAAAATGCCCAGAACAAGAGGGTCAGGGGGGACAAAAATGTGGTTTTAGTCTAAAGAATATTCATTTTGTTGGCTGGCTTTAGTGCCTGTGAATTCGAAGCTACTGGAGAATGATTTATTGGCTGCATATGCCACATTTTGTGTGGTGGCTGAAGCTGAAAGAAATAGATTGCTTGTCTGAATCAATTCAATTTGATGTCAGGAGTATGACTGATGCCTTGATCAGTGTTTTTATTGGTGCCCTTCTCATGGTTTTACTTCTACACTGCACTCAAAGCCTCAACTTTACTATATTGCTTCAGTCTGGTGAGCTGTGACGGTTGATAAAGTACATAACCAGAATCATCAACATTTTTTCCTTATCACATCACTGCCTTCCCTTCGTGAAAATACATAGAGCAATGTCAAAAAATGTCTTTCCTCTGTACACTATACTCAACAACAAGTTTACAGATGTTATCAAAGACAGGTTAACAATCACCCCACCACCAGAGGAAATAAAAATGCAATTTCTTGATTTGAACTGAACATCATATGGAAGGGGCAGCAGTCCCAGTGGATAGCACAGTGGCCTCACAGCAAGAAAGTCTTGGGTTTGAACCTTGATAGTAGATAATGGACGGATCGTTCATGTGGAAGCCTATTTCTGCCAGAAAAATACTGTTGTTGGGAACAATAGAAATACTCATATTAAGATGTAAGTTTGGGAAATTATGCTTCAAGTCACTGACTTAATTTAATATTTAACCATGACCACAACCAACCATGACCTCATGACCAAGATCACGATCCCTAATCTTGCAAAAGTGCTTTGATAAACCTAAATATGACATATGATATAAAATCATACTCAAATTAAACATATATATATATATATATGTCACTCAGTGAAGGTTATGAAAACTTTTTCAGTATGAACATTCAGATACGTTCATTACAAACGTTTCCTCATCATGTTGATGCAATTTGGGATTTATGTTGTGTTTTTTTCCCTTTTATTTGCAAAGTAAAGATTATGAGATATTAAGAGAATTACAAAGTTATCAGATAAGTCAAAATATAGATTTTTTGTATTACAATTTTGACTTAGTATACAGAAATCTGCCCTAGTAAATAATCTGTGTATGGTTCGTTCTTTCATTAGGAAAAACCAAAAAACCAAGTTGTTTTTTTTGTTTTTCTGTTTTAAAACCAAAACAGAAAAACGGTAAACAACAAAACAGACATCTGTTTTGTTTTTCTGTTTTAAAGCCATAACTGAAAACAAAGGAGCTTTGTTTTGTTCTTTCTTTGACCGGTGTTGCATCCCTACTGGTTTTCAAACTAACTGGCTGCTGTAGGGGAGAGCGGGGCACAACCTACACCTGGCCTGTTGTTTGCAACAGCAATGGTTTGCGTCGGGCTATATACAGTCTATGGTCGGGCTTCATCCAACCAGAGGGAATGATCACTGACGGTGACCAAGCAACAGAAACACCTCAGAATTTGCCTTAGAATCCCCCGGTTTTTAATATTTCTTCAGTATCAAATTAATTCAGTTATAGATGTGAGTGCATCCAATGGTACACAGCAAACATGAACATTAGTTGTTAGTTAAATCGGCGAGCTGTATGTTAACGAATCACAGATTAAAAGGTTCGGGTAATTTTCGTTCAGGTTCTACACTTCTCCCAGCTGACCTTTATTTTCTTCCCGAGAAGAATTTAGAAAGTTTTGCGGCGCTGCGGAGAGCCTCCAGCTGCAGTAGACACATGGATTAGGCTATGTGACCACTGACAGTGCGCCGGTTCCACTGGCAACACAACGTGTATTAGGTCTACTGGCTAGGAAGCGGGGCGCTGGAGTGTACAGGGTGAGGGAGAGGAGGTCACGGGAGAGACCTGGTGTGCTGCGGACTGTCGGTGATCATTCTCGTTTTGTTTGGTTGGATGAAGCCTGAAGCAGACCACAGCTGTTGTACAGCAGCCAGTTAGTTTGAAAACCCGTAGGGATACAACACCGGTCATAGATAGAACAAAATGCAGCTGCTTTGTTTTTCCGTTTCTGTTTTAAAACAGAAAAACAAAAAAACTGTTTTTTTTTTTTTTTTCCGATTTGGTTTGGAAATGAAATAACCAAAGAACAAACCATACACGGATTTAAATCTAATAAGTTTGATCAGTAGATCAAAATTTTGATACACAGCATCAATAACATAAAAAAGTGTTAACCATGTTTTAATTGCCAGGATATTTTATTTGAAGTGGCGAATATTGTAGAAAAAGCTGTTGTCAGTGAATGTTTCGCAGATACTTTCTGCATTCTGTCTTTTTTAAGAGTTTTAGGTTGTATTCCTTTTACTTATATCATAATTGTTGTTTACTGTGAGTATTTTTATATTTCTCATTCCCAGCATTTGATCAATTCATCAATTCATCTTTACCTTTTCATTCTGGGAATGGGCCTCCATAATATTAAACTATGAAAAATGCCACAAATGTCCATAGTTGGCAGCTGGACTACATTTACAGTGCCAGAGTTGGAACAGCACAATAGGTTTAGTCAGCCATGACCTTTGAGTAACCTCTCTGTAGGAGGGGTAAGAGACAGAAAAGAGAGATATATAGGTGCAAGAGAGGAAAGAAAGCAGGAAAACAGATGGATTGGCAGAGAGTAAAGAGTGAAGACAGTGCTTTGTGGATTCAGGAGAGAGAGAGAGACAGAAAACAGACAACAGAGAGGTGTGAGAGAAAAAAGCTCTTGGCACACAAACAGATAGAGAGAGAAAAAGTGGGCGCTTGTTTCCCCCCCTCTCCTCTCCCTCCAGCTTTAAAAAGTGAAACAGCCCTTTGAAGAGGAAGAGAAGGGGGCAGTCCTTTACTCCCATCCAGCCTGGACTGCACGGAGCATTTAGTGAGCCGACCATAACCCAGATACCAGACACAACACAAAGCTGCGGCCAGAGAACCAGCTGAGGACCTGACAGAGCACAGGCATGAACGACATCAAGTTGGCCTTGCTGGGAAGCCAGGGGGCTGGGAAATCGGGTGAGTGGCTGGAAGTGATGTTTATTTTGAACAGCTATAGAGAGAATACCTGTGGTTTTTCAGCCAGCATTTCTGCACTGTGTATAATGCCATTTAAAAGTTCTATTTGTTACTTTTTTTTTTGACACTGGATGATGGTTTTTGGTGTATAACAAATAGTTTACAACAAGTGTACAACACAGTTTCATGCTTGGAAAACTTCTTTATACAGCATACTGAAATACTATATACCAGTTTTAGACTTTCTTTGAATAAAAATACCTGACTGGTACAGTAGTATCTATCATTTTTGATGTTGATCTTTTAAAAAACCTCCAAGTAATTTCTCAGGACCTCTGTGTGATACATTATTTTCATTATTGATTGATCTATTTTCTCCATTAATATAGTAATCAACAAAACATCACAAAATAGAGAAAAAGTTCCCAGAGTTCAAGGTGACGTGCTAAATTATATTAATTTTTCCAGCCAACACACCAATATATTTGATTTACAATGTTATAAGAATGTTTGACATGTTTGCTTGGAAAAAGATTTAAACATTCATCGCTTTTTCAAATGGTTGCAGATTAACTTTGTACTGATCAACTAATCAATTAATTGACTAATCCTGCTTGTAAATTTAAACTAGTCTGTCAACCTCAGTCTTTGTTATGATGCAATACCACACACTTTCTGAGGTGGGTAAAAATACTAAGTGTGATTACCTGAAAATGACTTCTCATCATATATTTATGCATTATTCACACATTTGGGTGGATTTAATCTTCATTAAGTAGTGACTGTATGTTGAATAACAGATGTCAATAGAAACAGGTTCAGTGTCTCATTGTGTATGAATGCTTTACAGAAAACGTTGTAGATGAGCCGGTTTGGTTTATGCTCAAATGAGATGAGTGTGAGGTTGATTTGATTTAGGCTTATATTTTACTAACTCTCCAGAAAGGTGACATGATCTCGGCTATGGAGGCTTTTTTAACCTTAATTTATCCAGGACTTTTACATTATGTTGTTATTACTGCAACAGTAAAGGCCTGCTGATACAGCACAAACAGTAACTGGAACACACCAACGTCTATTAGCGTTAAATAGCGTACGTTTATATTTATTTTCCTAATTCTCATAGAGTCGAGATTTGTGAATTGAATTTTGGATTAACATGAGTCAGTGCTGGCAGCTAGCTGAAACCTTAGATGCTCAAAGAGAATTAAAATTAAAATACACTAAACTAAACTACATGTAGTGGTCTCCTGAAGATAAAGACTTCTATCTTAGGCTACCTGGACATCTCTGTGGGCTAATTTAGCTTGTTAGATGTTAAGCTAGGGTAACCTTAACTGATTAAGCTGTATGTTTTCAACCTGTAACAGACATAAACCTTTGCTTTCACTGGTTTTATGTTCCAGCCCCCCCAAAACAACAGTTTATGTGCCCATATCTTGAATCTGCATCTGGTTATAGGACCCTTGTTGCTGCTTGGGATCTTGTTGCATGTATCAGTGTTCAGTTTCTGTGCTGGTGCTTAAGACTGACAGGCTCTGTGCTGTGTTCAAGCCTCGTAAAACAATGGGTCTCCGTTCTAGCAGCCTGGCACTGAAGCAGAACTGTTACTGTGGAGATTCTGTAGCCTCTGGAGGCTGCATGTGTCTATTTAATATGTTTTTCTGCTCTTTTCTGTTGCTTGTTGCTTTCAAAGCACATTTCATATTGTTTTGTTTTAGTCTCTGAATGTTTCAATGTTAATGTGAAGAAGGCCCCAAAATAATTGCTACTGTGTCCTGTGTTTTGAATTTCATTTCGATTTTCCAGAATATGTGCATGAGTAACTAGATGAGCCATATTCATATTTATGTGTCCCCTCTATAACCCCCGTATAACCCCTTCAGAGGCCCGTGACCACCATGAACAAGCTTCCAGAGTTCAGCACTTGAAACTTCAGCCCTTAATTGAAACTGATTGTCTGTGGGACCAAAACTGGTCAGTGTTTTGTAGCTCACAGTCTGGAGGTGAAGCAGAGGGGGAAATATAACCAATAAGCTTGCCAAATATGCACACAGGCCTTCCAGAAAAGCCATGCAGCCCCTTTCATGTGAGCCTACAGTTTAACTGCTCCAATGCCAGAAAGTGTTGGCACCATTGTGACTGCGTCAGTGAATGAGGGTCATTTTCCCTACCACTGCCACCTGTGAGGGATGAGAGTGTAATGATGCCATAAGTCATTTTGTTGTTTTTTTATGTTTCCTCCAGCTGTCCTTGTGCGGTTCCTGACCAGGCGCTTCATTGGTGAATATGCCTCAAACGCCAGTAAGTGTTTCCAGATTTGATTGTGATTTAATGGGCGTTTGGTTTTGGTCCCAGTTTAACAGAATTTATCTTCAGATATCATGAATGTTGCTATTTGGTTGGTGCTGCATAGATTTCACCTGAGCAACCATGAAATAATTCATAATACCTTCTGAAACAGCATAATTCAAATTTAAATCCAATTACTTCTAGTGCACCATTTCTTAGTATTAGACATTTTGGTTAATTGTTTTGTTTGCCACTTGGGTACAGTAGAACAAGCTGTAAATGAACGTGTTAGCGAACTGTTGCACATTAACCCACAACTAAATGCACATTAGCATTTATTCTCAAATCCTGGGGGAAATATCCGACTCTTTAGCTGCTAAATGCTCTTTGATAATGGTGAGAATAAACAAAAAGTAAAGTTGGGGACTGGAAAACCAAAACAATGAGCTGAAAGATGGTAAAAAACTATGTAGAGCAGAGGAAACCTGCAGAGCCGGGTGATAATTCTTTGTGGTTTGTCACTTCAAGCAACACCTTTTACCTTACACATAGTCATTTAATTTTCCATTATTAATGCAAAAATACTGATTATTTCATCTTTAAAATCCCTAAATAAACCAAGCTGAACTCAAGATTAGAGAAAAAGGTAACAAAAGAGCAATATTTGTATGATTAAATGCAAAACAAAGAATTTCTATTAATTTACCATCAGTCAATATTGTAATCATACTGTTTACATCTTACTGTGTACTGTCATGCTGTTTTATTTATGTTTCTAATCCTCATTACAGATTCCCTGTACCATAAGAGGCTGTCAATCGATGGCAGGCAACTGAATTTGGAAGTTTTTGATCCTTGTTCTCAGGTACACCATATCATTAACACATTGTCATATTATTTCGGAACCTTTTATTAGAAAAGCAGAGCCACAGTAGTTTTTTTTCCTGAAATACTTTCCTGTTTTGAGTTCCTTGATTTCTTCCCTCATTTCATCAGGTGGACTGGAAATCTACTCAGTCATTTTTTCTTTGCACTTAATGGATTGATGGACCTGACACTGGATAAGTTAAATAAATAGGAATTTGAGACTGATGGCTTATGTCTTTTCAAGAAAATACATTAAAGACATCCATATGAAAGTAAAATTTCATATTCCAGTATTTGTTTGACTTGTGATAATCATCACTTTACAGGCCAGACCTCAGCCAATATTTTATTAACCTAAGGCAATAAGTCAATAAATCATTCAGTGTTGGTAGAAAACCTCCTATCTCCAAAATGTAATGGATCAAGAGAAGTATGGAAGAATTTTCTGAATCCCTCAAAGATGATATAATCCTTCAGCTGAGGTAAAATTGAGGTAAATTGTTTTGCAGCTACAAGCATTTCAGATAACAGTAAAAACTGGGGAAGCGGCAGCACATGTCCCTGACCTTCAGTGAACCGTGGTCAGATCAGATCTTCAGTTCTAAAGGGTTTATGAGAGTGTCCCAAGGCGTTGTGTGCCAATGGCTGTCTCTTTGAAGGAAACAGCCACATAATCTGCTTACTTCTCTTTCAGCAAGACGAAAGACCTGAGAGGTATTTTACTACAGAGCTAGTATTTTATTGGAATACCCCTTGGCTCAGCAGAACAAGAGCCAGTCATTCTCTTTGTCAATTAAACTCACTGTAACGCCACCCTTTCATAAGAAGCACTGATTCGATGTCCTGCCCTTCTGGCCTGGGCTTCGTAAAGAAACTTTAGAGTCAATAAAGAGAAAGGGATAAGTGAGTTATTACAGTGCTGAGGCATTGCTGTTTGAGGGCGCAGACATGTCCTCGGGCCTCTTGTCCTTCCGACACTGTTCATTTCTCCTCAAGGTCACTAAAACTTGTTGTCCTGTTCTCTGTCTGCACGTGTCTGCATGCTAATGTTGTTCAGGGTAACAAGAAAAAGCAATAGAAATAGTTCTTGGAGAAGAGGGACAACAGTAATTCATACATACATAGAATGAAGTGTCCAGTGAGAAATTCCATCTTGAAGAGCTTTCTCATTTATGAAAGGTAAAAACACCTCCATGTGTATTCTTGGCAGAGCTCAGAGGCCAGGTGTATACTGGAGGAGCCGGTGGACTGGGCAGATGGCTTTGTTGTGGTGTACAACATCAGCGACCGCACTTCCTTTATCAATGCCAAGAACATCGTGCGGCAGATTCGGGAGGCACGGGCAGACAACTGCAAAGGGTCAGTTCTAAGCACAATGAAGTTATATTATTTTGAAGTAACTCGCAGAAGGACAGACACCGAGCCTCCCCATTCAACAAGCCACTGCTGGGTTTTTAGGAAGTTGAGACATGGTGGATAAGAGTCACTGTTGGAAAAACATTTCAAAGTATTTCTGAAGAATTCGACACATTTGCAAGATATGTACTAAAATGACTATGTTTTGATGTTAAAAGAAAACCTCATCTAATTGAAAATGCCAAATAGGAGCAAATAGAAACAGCAGTGGTGGAGTATTAAAATTACTCAATGCAGACAAATGCCCTTGTGATTGTTATATTATTATACATTATATGATTAAATTATTATTACTAATACATTATTGTAAAAGCAGGATTTTACTGTTACAGTTGGTTGAGAACTGCAACTAATGATTATTTTCATTGTGGATTAATCTGCTGATTATTTTCAATCTTTAATCAATTGATTGTTTGGTTTGTAAAAATGCACAGTTACCCAGAGCCCAAAGTGACACCTTCACAATCCTTGTTTTGTCAAACCAATAGTACAAACTTGAATATTCAAATTAGTCCTCACATTTGTGAAGCTGGAACCATGAAATTTGTATTAACCATTTTACTATTTGTAAAATATTTGTATAATCTGTTGAGTAGTTAAATTTATAACAAAACATATTTTATAAGAATCTTCATTTCTAAAGTAACTAGTAATTAAAGCTGTCAGATAAATGCAGTGAAGTAAAAGGTACAGTATTTCCCTCTGAGATGTAGTGGAGTAGAAGCAGAAAGTGGCATGAAAGAAAGTAAAGTACAAATACCTCAAATTTGTACTTACGTACAGTACTTAGGTAAATGTACTTAGTTATATTCCACCAGTGAGAAACAGTCTTGCTTTTAGCTTGGTTTATAAGATGATTTAATTAATATTGGTTAATTATCACATTCAGTTCTTAAGTGGACGAGAATTTAAATGCTAAGAAATGTTTACTACTACTAAATTATCACAAGGTCTGTAAACGCGATGAAAAAACAAAACAGAGTATTGTTGTCCTACTTTCTTTGAAGCTGAACAGGGATCCTCACAGTCTTTAGGGAATGCTGGGAGTCCTGACTGGGCCTGACAAACACAAACTGATAAATGATTCATGATGACGAATAAGGGATTCACCGCACACGGACAGGCCCCTCATAATTTTGGTCTGCTGGTAAAATTGGCCAACCACATCCATCAGGCTGCCTGTCATGCACCCTGATAACACGGAGGGAAGAGATTTATTTTGTCAGTGACAAGTATTTGAGTATAAATGTAGATCTGTGATCAGTATATCTTGATTCTTTTAGTATAATTTTTTCTTTATAAAATTTTCTATAAATAAAATCCAATCAGCCAAAATAGAAACAGAACCTGTTTTAGGGCATTTTTAGGACTACATTTACACAAAAGCAGTCAGCAGATTTATTAGCATAAGTAAATGTACCACAGGCTTGCGTGATAGTGTGGCAGGTAAGGGACAAAACCAGGCAACTGCAGGACTGACCAGAGAAGTGGGAACAGGTGTGTGTAGGTGGGACAGAGAGCAATGCAGAGTGCTGGAGTGGAAGTACTGTACTTGACCTTTTTGAGGTACTTACACTTAACTTTAATTACTTTGCAGACTCAGATACAGTGAAAATATAATTAACAAAAATAATTAAATTATTTAAGGTGAATTATTATAGATTAAGCCACCTTTACGAGCTGCAATTTTAAAGTGATGTACACATTAATGCATCAATAATTTCAATCCACTTATATAATAAGTAATAAAATGGCCCATTAAGCACAATGAGAACTTTTACTTATGTATATTTTGAATGCAGGACTTTTACTTGTGACAGAGGATTTCTACACCATGGTATTGCTACTTTAATGAAGTAAAAGTAAGAGAATACTTCCACCACTATAAATAAGAGAAGTAAACTAAAATTAGAATATCTGTATACAATATGAGTGACTATGACACATTAAAATAAATGGCACTGATAAAATAAAGTTTTAAAATAATATTATATATAAGTCATGCAAGTTTATATACTATTTTAAGTATATATTCTGTATTTGCTTCTCCTCAAAACTTCATTGAAGCTATACAGGAATTAAGTTGACGTGTTTTCATGGCTGCATTGTCACATTGAATGATAGTTTTCTTTATGATCATTTTATACACAAGAATTACATTTAGTGACTACAGAATGAAAAAAGTTCTGTGTGTTTGAACAAAGCTTGTGTCCAGTCCAGAGAGGTTTAAAATAAAATCATTCCGCAGCAGAGAGTACTTTTCTATGAAACTGATGCTTTTATTGGCTCCACACTTTCTGCATCTCACTGGTCCACTTTGACATGTCTTTGTATCAGGGACACGGAGGTTCCTGTGTGTCTGGTGGGCAACAAGCAGGACCTGTGTCACGCCCGGCAGGTGCGAGAGGACGAGGGCCGCTGCCTGGCTCAGGAGAACCGCTGTCACTTCCAGGAGGTTTCAGCAGCCGAGAGCTACCAGGACATTGCCAACCTCTTCACCCAGCTCATCCGGCAGGTGATGGAGCACCTCAAGTACAGAGCAGACCGACGACGGTACAGCGGCTCCAAGTCTATGGCCAAGCTCATCAACAATGTGTTTGGCAAGAGGAGGAAGTCAGTGTGACAGTTCCAGTGAAGCTGGAATGACTGGGATGTTGTGTTTGGACCCATATTAAAGGGAACTGGCGAAGAAGTTACATGGTGGGTCTAAAAAGTGTTTAGTACATACACTACACAGCGGTCCAAACATTAAACCTGCGTCCACACTGTGAGCAATTTGCATAGTTGGTGGGAAGGTTTGGATGGTGTCTGTGGGTCTACAACATTTACAGATAGACATTAATAACCCTCTTTGACAAGTTTTGTGGTTTGACTTGGATACATTTCTCTGCATTGAGTTAAGTCAGCTTTTTAGAAAAGGACCTATTGTGTTATCATGTGATTAAAGTGAAGCATGTCATTGGTTTCCAACCTCAGGGTCAGGAGCCTAATAATAGTCGCAAGATGATTAACAGGACAGGAGAGCATGAAAACCTTAAAGATGGGCGACGAGGATCCACTTTCTCCTACTGAACAAAGATTAAGCCAGAATATTCTGGATATGGGTGCTGCTGACTTGCGCTGGTGATCATTTGGACCCAGAGTCTGTGCAGTAGGCTAGTGGTCGGGGTGGGAGCTGCGTAGCCTTTCACGGTCTCGCCCATAGGCTACACCCCACCAACTCAATTGCAAGAAGGGCTCAAGCATCAATCGTGATGTATAGCCCCCCTTTTATAGCATAAAATAACTAGGCTAATCAAAACCAACCTTATCAGAACTTGAAGATAAATCAACCTGATAAGGAATAGCTTACCTAAAATTACAGAAACTATCTTTGGGAAAAATGTTTTTGACGTGTAGCCTTTGATTTTTTTGTTTGGCTCCCATTCTTAACATGAAGGGGGCAGGGTTTATGACCTACCCCATACCTCAGCCAGCCACCAGGGGGCAATAAAGATGTTTTGGTTCCCCCTCAGCGTACCAGTATCAGTACCTCAGCACCACATATCTATCATTTGATCCTGTACTTTTGTGAGTATTAACAAATTATTCTTTGAAATAACTTGTTCCATTTAATTGCCCTGAAAAACTACACAGGATGTTTCACCTATTCATACTTTGCTGGTGATTATGTGGGGTTGTAAAACTACCGATAAGAATGATAAAAAGGAAGATTGTCCCGCTCAGGTCAAACAAAGCTATAAGGACAATGTCAATCAAGCACAGTCTGCACTTGCTCACACAGTCCAAAAACACCAATGGTGTGTAGCGCCTCAAATTTTTCAAATACAATGTTTATTGGTGTGTTCAGTCCGTTGTAGCAGACCTTTGATTAAATGTGGCCTAAAACTATCAAAGTTATGACTAAAATCAATAAATGTATTAACTTAATCAATCACTTAATCAAGACAAGTAATGTCATCCAGAGCCAGCTTTCATTTCTTAGCATGTTTTGATGTAGACAAAAAGCTGCAAACCTTACAGCTATTTTCTAAGCATAATCTATTGCTGTTGTTTTTTCACATGACGCTTTGATTGGTTGTAATCAGCTTCTCCTCCATCTTTTACTCGTCAGACATATATTTTTTATTATTAAATAAAATCACAACATGGAGGAATGCAAGTCTGATAAGCTGTTAGCGAGTCATGATGAAATGTTCAGCCAACTTTTCTCCACCACAGTTTGCTCTGAAACTCCCTAATCAATGTGCTCACATTATGAACTCAGGGTTACTGACTGTCCCTGTTGTTGGCACTTAACTTAATGAACATTTTATATATATATATATATATATATATATTACTGAAATATATATATATTTATCATAGTAATGCTACTCTTTGAAAGAAATAGTTTAATTGTTTGTTTATAGTTGATTATTATACTGTTGATTGTAACATGTCTTACTCTCTCTATATTTCCATATGGTAGCTATGACTATACAGAATCATTTAAATTCATTACATTAATGTATGTAACCTTTTTATCTGATATATTGTGCTTATATTAATTGGTAAATTGAAAAACTGTTGTATTTACTAGTTCTTTTCACAGAAACCAAATGATTGAAAAATATCTCGAACGCGAACTCAAGACTTTCAAACTTAATAAAACATTATAAAAACACAAACACATACCAATTAAGGGCATGAACTCATTTAATGCTGTGCTGTTGTTCTCATTAAATACAGTTATGTCACCACGATGCTGTGAAGAAACACAGTACCACACATGGTGAAAAATAATTTCACATATACTGTGTTTTGTAGATGAAAGTTTCTTTTGTAAATACTGTAAAAACAGTGTCTATTCCAGAGGAAATTAAAGTTCAACATTGCTTAATAAGATGCCTGTTTTAGTTCTTCACAAGGGCTCCTGTTTCGCTTTGAGGTCAACTTTAATTAGATGACCAGAGAGGAGGCATTTCTCTAAAGCCTTTAGCAAAGAGGAATTTCCTGTGTGTTGCTAAAAATAGCTGGTATGGAGGCAGGAGAAGTGAGAAATGCACCATTATTATACAAAATTTTGGCCTCCAAGTCAAAGATATTAAGTGCCCACTAGATGGCAGCACAGTAATCAAAACATCATGATGATGTCCCCTTTCTTCCTCTATGTTTAATGATTTCCTGCTCAGGGACCTGACCCATTACACACTGAATCAGTTCAACTTATGAGAGATTAAAAGACAGAACACAAAGAACTGGGAAAAAGGGAAAATTCTAAAATTTACTTGTGTGAAAGACTTGAAAGTAAGTCTCAGATACAAACTGACCCCTTGTGGCGTGCATGGAAGCATTTCCATTCAATATACTTTTCATTTATACAGGTTTGTTGTATAAACTACTTTTTAAAAATAGTAGCCCATATTGTGACAATTTATATACTGCTTCTAACAAAGTCTGAACTGCTTGAGCAAACCAAACTCAATTTCCTCCTAAAATCTGACCCTTTGTCTGACTATTTGCATTTAACACTTGTGCCCTGTAAGGAGGCATTCATTATGTTTCTCTACTCATTTATTCAGATTGATCCTTCAATTTGTCGCCTGTTTAATTAATTTAAAAGCCTTTATATGTGACAATGATCACAACATCACCACTTCACCATCTTTACAGTGCTGCAGAATCAAAAATCACAAACAAGTGGCATCTAGGCAGGATTTGGACTTGATCCATGAAAGGATAAATAAAGGAAAGGTGGTGACACTTTCACTACTGAAGGCTACATTATCAGGTCGAAATGATTCAAAGTTACTTTTGACATTGTTGACAAAAAATTCTTAACTCAAGGTCGACAAAACTTTAAGTCACATCTTATGGCCCTCACCAGTCTGTGGAGTTTGCTCAGTTGTCTGAAACGCTGCCCGCTGATGAAGGCCAAAAGATGTGGTTGAAAGCTTCAGAAGAAATATATTAAGTGGACCTCAGGTTAAAATTTATTGTCTAACTGTCTATTTTTATTGATATTTTCAGGCAAAAATAATGGGTTGACATGAGCAATATAATACAGGAACATGGTCGTTCAATGACATACAGTATGTAATGTATTACATGTTATAGCCACATATAAGTATGGTAGTCAATTTTAACAGAATTTTACATATTGATAGCGTAAAGGTCAATTTCATCCCTTGTTGGAGAGTTTGCTTGCAACGGTTTCTAAATTGTGGTAGTATTTATGGAAGTATTTTAAAGAGATGATCAACCTGTGCCATTACTTTATCTGGGATTTTGCCCATGTATGAGATGACAAAAGAGCAATCACTTTCAATTCCAAAAATGTTCAAAATTTCTTTTGCCAATATAAAAACACTTAAAGGTTCAGTGTGTAATATTTCTGAGGCTCTATTGACAGAAATGCAATATAAGATCCATAACTAATGTTTTCAGTGGTGTATAAAGACCTTACATAATGAATCATTATGTTTTTATTACCTTAGAATGAGACATTTATATCTCTATAACCGCGGGCACCCCCTGCTGTGGAGGTTGCTGTATTTTGTCATTGTGTTTCTACCGTAGCCGTCAACGGACAAACAGCGTTTCGTCATCACGGCGTTCTTCTTCTGCTTGTGTAATTCCGACAGTGTAGATGCCTGTCACTACATTGAATATGTACAAAGAAGAAGAAGAGGGACTAATAATAATAGTAATATACAGTCTCTGAGTAGTCTTCTGGTTTATTAGAAGTAAGAAGAGAAGTGAAATTTGGACAAATGAAGGAGCACACATTTACCAGGAGAGCCAACAGCCAGATGGAGTGATGGAGTGACAGCTGATCACGGATTTTGTGGATTTTACCAGATGGAAGGTTAATGTTATATTGCGGAACAGATGTTTTCGAAGTGGTGCTGAAGTTGTCTGTTTTCTGCTGGACAGGTAACTAACTTTGTTTGTCAGACTTTAGTGATGCAAATGAAAGCTGTTGGTTGAGAGCTTTAGCTAGAAGCTGGCCATAATCACAGAGAGCCGTGACATGTCAGTGGTGTGAAATATGGATTAATTTCATGGTGCCTACTTATTCTCCAGCCTGTGGTTTGGCTTTGCCGGTTACTTAGCCAGACAATCAGCTGATCAGTAACGTTAATTGGCAATAAAACCATAACATTAGCTTAGAGCATGGAAGCATCAGCCAGCTAAACTTTTACTGACTAGTAGAAAAAACATTTATTGTTAGTTGGATTGGTTTATTCTCCAGCGCTGTGCTGTGTCTTGTGGTGTTATGTTAGTTGGATTAATTTCATGTAGTTCAGCATCTAAGCTCAGATCAGCCAGCTGAACCATTACTGCACTGGTAGAAATGTGCCATTACCTTCCTGAGACAAACAGATGATGAATATTATTGGTAATGAAACAGTAACAGCAGAGAAGCTCAGATCAGCAGCTGGTGGAAAACATGTATTTCTTTTTAATGGTGAAGAAGACCGTGTGCCTATCAAGTGACCAATAATAAATACTTTCCGAATTTGCATTAAAAAAAACTTATTGGATATTGCTTCCCACTGTGCACACAAATATGTAATTTTTACTTTCACATGCTAAATGCCCATTTAAAAAGTTGCACCGTTTTACCACAAGCTGAAATTATGGCTGTCAGTACTACTTTGTATTTCTGTTGTATTTTAAAAATTTAAAAAGACATTTTGGTAATATTTGCAGATTGCTTATCTAATTAAGCAAAGTGAGAGGAGCCTTGATTCTCACTTGACTATGCCTTTGTAAACTTCATGTATTATGTGGTTTATAATGGACTGTGGTGCAGAAACAGTGAGGCTTACACTGTCCTGGTATCTGTCAGTGGTGATGCTTGATGCACTAGCTGTAATAGTTTTTGAGAATTTCTTCATTTTCTTTGTTAGTTAGTCCAAATGAGCCAACCCTCCCAAGTTGTAAAATAATGTATTACAAGAGTATGAGACATCATGTAACACTTCATTTCTTCATGTGGCTGTTGTTTATTACTGAAAAAGTAACAATAATATTCAAAAAAACATATGGTTTTACATAATTTATATATCTTCTTAATATATCTAAAAGAAACCTCATTTCTTGACAGGCAATCTCTTTTATCTCATAGATAACATCTTTGTCCTGTCTCAGGCACCATAGCTATACTGCTCACTTCGGGGGGGTGCAATTCGCAACCCTCACCACTAGATGTCACTAGAACTAACACACTGAACCTTAAAAGGGAAAATATGTCTGGCTTTTCTATTTGTTTTTCTAATCATCCTCAGATATCTCCAGGCCTGATTCTCTCTCCCACTTCTGTTTGACATAGACAGTTAAAAAGATTTTGGAGTTCAGTATTCTCTAGTATCTTTGTGATTTTAGATGTTTGTTGTACTTAAATGAAAAAAAAAACAACTACTTCTAATGTCAAGAATGAGCCATGAAGCTCTACTTTTGACATATTTCATACTGCATGGGCCAAATCAGCATTATGTTAACCCAGACCAGTTTGTGTTTTTGATTAAATTGTGTCTTCTGATTGCTCCGTGCCCATTTCACTCATTCAAGGAGGGAATATTTGGTAAAGAGCAGACAGGAAGCACTGCAGCCTCCTCATGTTCATCATCATCATAGCACAAGTGGCAAATGAAAGATGGATCTCTGCAGGAGTCTCTTGACAGTTATATCATGTGAATGAAGCAAACACTTTTCATCATGAGGTTATTCCTTCCTCTTTCTGTAAATCCCCCGTCCCCCTTCGACTCACAGACACACAGAGTCACACACTTGCACATTTAAACACATGGAGGCATGCTTTTAAGTGCAGCCCTTACTATCTTTCAACAATTTAGTTTTAAAGCTTTTTTATATTTTATATTTCTAACAAATGATCCCTGACATTTTCAGAGAGATGTATTTCTACTCTCTATAAAGTTCATGAAAGACATTTTTTCCTTTGCCGCACAGGAAGTCAAGCATTTCACATTTTCAGCAGCAGCAACAGCCGTTTGCTTTGAATAGATGGAGGAAGTATGCAGTTGGCTGGGGCAGCCGCAACCACCGTGGCTGAACAGAATAAAGAAAAGAGCTCCACCTACAGAGACTGAACAGAAAGTCTGAGGTAAAAAGACAAAGTGCCTTTGACTGACAGCTGGCATTAGCACTTAATACAATCCTGACAACAAAGATATCAGGAAAATGCACATTAAGTAAAACAAGGAAAGTGTCGCTCTGCAATGGTGCAAAATGTTCTTCATTTAAACTCTAATTTAATCCTGTCTCTTCATACCCCCCTCTTCTGTCTCATTTTCTTCAGAGAGATGAGGAGAGCAGACGGATGGAGACAGAACCTCCAAGCGTGGCCTTGTAGCTTCAGGTCAGCGATCTTATTTGGCCCCTGTGTGGAGGAAGAATTGGTTTTGGCTCGGCTGA
Organism: Micropterus dolomieu; assembly: GCF_021292245.1. Taxonomy (NCBI): domain Eukaryota; kingdom Metazoa; phylum Chordata; class Actinopteri; order Centrarchiformes; family Centrarchidae; genus Micropterus; species Micropterus dolomieu. Next base: position 7,192,296 of record NC_060171.1, read on the forward strand.
GGACAATCATCCGAACCAAGGGGGTTGGATGCTGCTGGGACACAGTGAGAGCCAATCAGAAAGGCCATCGATCAGTTTCCCCCTAATCTCACAGCTGGTGAGCAGCACATCCCCACTCCAATCTAAAACTCTGCAGCTTAGTCAGACTGACAGGGGATTGGATGGCTTCCAAAGACCTGAACCTCCACTGAAATGGGTCCAGGAAGAGTTTGTCTACAACATCAGATGGTACTTCACTTGGTTCTGCTGCTGCGATCTTGACTGCAAAATAAATAATAAATAAAATAAATACTATTTAAAATTGTTTAGTCTAGTGCTAACTGAAACTCACATTTCCTTAAATAATGTGAAAACAATATGTCTGTGTGGTAAAATAATTGTTTGTTTCCAATTCAAATCAACTAAAAAAGAAAAGATCATTTCAAGTTGATCTGAACACAAGCTTATATGACTTGCTTGAGGGGACATTTTTTGCTATGTAGTGTGTGTCATCGTGCTTGATGGATGGGTGTATATATAGATATACACTATACTATATAAATACGTGTATATATATATATATATATATATATATGTATGTAGTATAGTGTCTATATAGTATCTGAAGAGTCGGTTTCTAAAATGAGACATCCACTCTGAAAAATGTGATGCCTCCTCTGTGAAAAGAAGCAAAATTCATAATTTAATTTTTGTTGAATTTAGTGCATGAGCACACATTTTTGATGAGTTACATCTGGATCATCTGGTTTTATTAAACAGTGAGTGCATGTAAAGCACTGAGAGATGTATGGTCGAAGGAATCATATGTAATCCTTTTCATATGTTATTTGAATTGTTCACGGTCTACTCAGTGTCCTGCAGTCTCCTGTTACAGTAAATGTGATGCCCTGCTGTCTGTGCACTGAATACTGCTTTGTAAGATGTTGGTATCTTCTTGCAGTAATGCTGCCAAAACTCTGCAAATGAAGTGAGTCTGATAAAGACCTTGATATCACAGAGATGCTCTCTAAAGCTCTTGCTGTCAGTTGCTGAATCAGAGCATCCACATGACATCACATAACAGTGAAAAATGAAAACGTTTCTCAAATTTAGTCGAAATGGGCAAAGATTAAAAAGGCAAAAGCTTTATATTGATAGACCATACCATTGTTGACTTGTGCCACCTGACAGGTAACTACATATTGAGTCACTCATATTGTGCTGACACTTTACACCAAGATATTCAGGTCATATGTTTTATTTTTTTATTTTTTTTACAGACGATATTTTGACATATCACAGTTGGAAAAGCACAGGTGTAAAGAATAAAATGAATGGTGGCTGAATTCCATTTAGCAGGTAGTTTCACAGTCTTGGTGTTGTGCATGCTAGCTCACTGTCACACTGTCATGACTTGCTGGGATACTAAATGGACAGTTAATGTTATTAGCAACACTTGTGCTTTCCCATTGACATTTGCAATAACTACAAATCCAGCCTTTGAACATAATGTACTCAACAGAATGTTGTGTGATTCACTACTGTCACAAACTTGCTCAACGAATGTGACAAGAACTGAGTCTATGCAAAGGTAACACTTAAAAGAGAGAGAGATTTATTAAAACTAAAGTACATGGACAATGATGGATGGAAATCTGCAATGTAAGCAATGCATAGATGAGCGCCAGGTGTGCTGTGGAGGTGCTGAATATGCATCAATTTCTATGGTATATGACTTTTTTAAAGCGTTTGCAGCACTTACTCAGAATCACCACAAATGTAGGCCTTTAGGGGTTCATGGAGAAGCTCTAGAAGCCTGGCTCATTCAGATACAGAAGGTGTGAAGAGACATATCACATTACATTGTGTTCCATCCTTGAAAGGACTGTATTTGAAGACTTTCCAAGTTTGAGGTGGCAGATCAAAGACATCCCCTACAAGTGCGGCAGCCTGCATGTGCAGCAGAATAAATGTGCCAGAGATTCGTTCCAAAATGTGATCCATAAAAACGGATGATACTGTGTTGTCTATGTGGCAAGTTTTTGAACTTTAGAAAAAAAGGATTTGTACATTGCGTCCATCAGCTTCTTTCTGAAGATTTAGAAGGTATTTAAAATGTGTTATTAATGTGGTACTTATTTTGGGTAATGATGCTTAATGTAAAACTTAGAGAAATTATGGATTGATGATGCTCCTCTTCAATGCTCCCCTTGATTATCTACTTCTCTTTACTCAATACACTGCAATAACAAAATTGATACCAACTTTTAAATGGCCTTCTTGATTGGTAGTGACCATTCATTGGTAGTGAGTTTTCTCTGGAAAACAGCCGCACAGCTTTACTTTCTTTCAGTTAATACCATACACTACATTAGCATGTGTTGAGCTGCCTATTATGAAACACCATCTTACCAGAGAATGAGGTTAACTGTGAAACCACAACATGTGTTAATGAGATAGATAATGATCACAGTAAAACAGCAATAAAACAGACAAGCAGCCATAATGTTCACTGCAGTAGATCACCTGCCGAGCGGCTCCACTGGAGCAGTTGGAGACTAAAGGTGTCAGTTTGCATGAAAAGGCAAATGCATTTATAGCTGTTTCAAATGGCCACACTCAAAGATGAGGTGAAAAGCCAGCCATCATTAACAGAGGCGAGACGAGATAATCGTTCAAATTGTGATTACAAAACACGCTTTCAGACATTCTCTCCTTGTAGGAATTCATGATGTTGCACTTAATAGAACAAACAAAAAGTTAAGTAATTGTGTTTAAAATGAACAAATAAATTATGACAGAGAAGTTCAGATTTCGAACTTGAAACTGCCCAATACAGCCACTAAGAAACACCACTGGTCCACTCATCTTATCACATGCCTTGCTTAGCAGCACCAGAATGTTTACAACCCGGCTTTCTTCCCCAGATCTCCCCAGCCTGTCGAGGAATCAGAACAAATAATCTGCTCCCCTGGGATCAAACCTCTTGGGAGTTACACTGCAGCTCTATCACAATCAGCCAAGCGTCCCTAGTAAATGACTTTACTTGTGAAGCTAATAAGAAAATGTTCAAGTGTTTTGTTCCTCTGTGGTTTGCTCCTCTTTCAGTTCTTCCTGATGGGATTATGAGGCTGTGTGAAAAACATATCAATAAAAGAAGAATAACATATTGAATGAAAGAAGAATGAAAAACATATTTAACAAAACACACTGCAGTATGTGTGATGTTTTACAGTAATTTGTTTTGGTCAAGGTTTCTTTGATTCAATCCTTATTAAACTTTGCAGATGATGACTCATTTTATTTCTACTTGGCCAACTACTATTTAATATCTACATGCTACCTCTTGGAATGATCATCCCGAAATATGGACTACACTTCCACTGCTACGCTGATGACACCCAGCTCTACATCAGCACTAAATCTCCTGCTCCCCTTCCACCAGTGCCGCTTATCAATTGCCTGAAGGACACAAAGAACTGGATGGACAGTAACCTCCTCAAACTGACAACAAACTAAACAGCACTCATGGTGTTTGCCCCACAGTCACTTCTCAAAAAGGTTGGTGATATCACACTGGTCGTGGATGGCTGCTCAATCTCTGCATCCCCTCAAGTACGCAACCTGGGCGTCATCATCGACTCCACCCTCTCCTTCCAACAGCACATCAAAAACACTACTAAAACTGCCTTATACGATCTTAAGAACATCTCCAGACTCCGACAGTGCCTCTCCAACTCTGTAGCTGAGACCCTCATCCACTCCTTCATCACCTCCCGACTTGACTACTGTAACGGTATCCTGTTCGGTCTGCCCAACAAGGCTACTGACAGACTCCAGTATATCCAGAACTCTAGGATGCTCACCCACACAAAACTTGGACTGCACATCACTTCCATCCTGAAGAAGCTTCACTGGCTGCCAGTTAAGTCCCGGATCAAATATAAAATCCTCCTCCTGACGTACAAATCTCTCCATGGACTTCAGTACCTCACAGATCTACTCCATCCCTACACTCAGTCACGGTCCCTGTGGTCCTCTGACAAGGACCTGCTCGCTGTCCCTAATTCCAGACTCCGGACATTTGGTGACAGAGCCTTCTGTGTCGGTGCACCATCACTCTGGAACAAGCTTCCTCTTGCCATCCGCTCTGCCTCCTCTCTAATAACCTTTAAAAAACAGTTTAAAACATACCTCTTCACTGAGGCCCATGGGCTTTAATCTCCTCTGGCCTCACACCTTTTACCAACAAGTTTACCATCCTAGAATGTTAGCATGCTGACATTTACAGTCATGTGAACACAAAGTACAGCTGTGGCTAACAGGAATGTCATTCATTTTGCAGGTAGTTTCTCTTAAAGCAAAGTATTGGACAAAATAAAATCTTTTCCAGATGATGGTGCTGGACAAAAAAAATCAAGGGATCCCCAAAGTCAGTTCAGGTCATCCTCTGGACAACATGAATGGCTGTACAAAATTTCCTGGTGTTCCCCCTAGTAGGCTAGGTGTTGACATACAGAGAGCCATGGTGCAAGCATGACTAAAAAATATAAAAATCAAACAAAAATACAGAAATTTAGCCAGAAAAAGATATGTGTGACACCCTAAACATTACATCTGGAAAAGAAAAATCTCTAATGTGTTGGAAAGTGATGTAAAATGAATATAGATGGTACAATATATGTTCTAAGTCTAAATAACGATGGTTTTCTCAGCAGCAGGCTGTAGTTTAATATGCAAAGCCCTGTGGCCTTGCTGCCACAAATTGCAGCCTTTCAGCTGTTACTGTATGAAATGTGCTCCCAGTGACCCTGCCTCTTGTGGTATTACATCTGACAAACAGCCCTTCCACAAAACATCGCCTAAATTTGTCTCTGCCCTTTTCACACTGAGGACATGATGGCAAAGGGAAGCCAGCAGCAGATGGCCAAAAAGGCTTCCTATTTTCACAGACTGCTAATTAGAGCCCTCACCACGGCTCACCTTTAATGTCAGCCACAGACTGCTTTTAGCGCAATTAGTCTAATGGAGTCCGGGCCTGTGAATAGCCTGTAATGTTTAGTACGGGCCAGCCGTTGCATTGGAGTTTATGCATGTCAAAATAAAGGACAAGAGGGGTCTATTGCACTGCAGATCCATTTATCATTGCAGCCGATGGAGGACGAGACAGTAACCATGATTACCAAGAGAAACTATTTAATTAGATGCATTAATAATTGAACTAATTAGCTCCCATGTGCCTCAAAATGAAGAGGGAACCCGGAGCTTCACTTGCACCTCATCAGCTGATTAATTAGTCTGTTGATCGTTAGCTGTCTTGACGGACTATATGCGATCAGATGAGAGGGTGGATAATGAGGGAATTGTCGGTCGATGGTGCTGGTTAATTAGTGTGACCTGATCCAGGGGCCATGTTAGAACAGTTGTTTATGCCACAGCTTCTAATGAGGAGGATTTAGGGCCGGATGATCTACTTGGAAGCAGTCTCTAGTGTTGTTTATGGACTGGAGTGAGTACTGGCCTTGAAAACACCAACGAAAATCACTATAATGTTCCAATAATCAATCTACAGAAACTAATAATGCCTCTGTGGTGCTCAATATTAACTTTAAATAATCACCATACCATACATTGTGGTATTTAGATTCCTAGTAGGCTATAGGTCTGGGACTCAACATTGAGTTCCAAGGCTATTTATATTTCATCTGTGGTATAATACTAAAATGTTTTTTAGCTGATTTTATCTCCAGTATCCCTGTAATATTCAGGACTTGTAGTGTCTTAGTACTCTTACAGTTCATAGGACTGCTAGATCTGCCATTGAAGCTTAGTGGTTTATCTTATTTATAAAATATTCCTACAAACAAGTGTAGTTCTATAACTAGTCTTTTGGAGTTTAAATCCCATACTCCTATAATATTCCTATACCCTAATTATCCTACCAGGGTCTGTAGCATAATAGGTCAACTAGTGAGCTCATAGAGCTGCTGTCTGGTATTTTTAGGTTATCTCCTTAATATTCCTACAAGGACCAGAAGTTTGTTCATTTATTGACTTTATATCTGTGGAGCAATAATTCCTATAATATCCCTTGACCAAATCACCCCCATCATTAATTTTAGTGTTTTTATGTCATGCTGCTATTCTTTTATAATATATAATATAATATTCATCCACCAGTCTGTAAGATGATCTAAAAGTGAATGTATCATGACATATAGCTGTCTTTTTTTTTGGGTGGTGTAGCCTACTACAAAATCACTATAATATTCCTAAGGAAGAACAGTTTATGTCTACTTTATTTGTTGTGTCTAGTTTTAGGCAAGTTAATTTATAGCAAAATCTATAGCTGATTTATAGTATTATCTCCTATACCTCAATAACACTATAATACTCCTAAAACGACTTACAGTATTATTGAGTTTAAAGTCACTTTAGAGTCATTATCATTCAGGGACTTCATTATGGTCTACTATGTAAAGTACTTATAGTGGACCCACCAACTGCTAGCCCTATAGAGCATGCATTCCTATAATATTCATATAACTATTTATAAAATTCCCACAAGGGTCTGTAGCAGCTTTCTATTTTTTATAGTAGCTCTACTCTTTATTTGTTCTTAGTCTGTTGTTTTGAGTTTATAGTTATTTTATAGCTAACAATGTCTTTTAATCATGTATACTATAACATTCCTGTAGTATTTAAGGCTTAGGTAAGAAACTCATAATTGATTTTTAGTGTTTTTATCTTATATTTCAACAATGTTACTCCTATAATATTCCTTCAAGGACCTGTGATAGAGTTGAGAGACCTATATAGTATATGTAATGTATATTCTGTATAAACAGTCAACCCTACTCAAGCAAACAGTAGAAGTATTCATTGTGCAGAATTGCCTGTTTCAGAATAACGTATAGGCTTTTACCTTGTATTATAGTTATTGATGTATCACTTTAATGTTGCAGCAGGTATATGTGGGGATTCTTTTTAGCCTAAGCCTACTGCTGGTTTGCTTATGAATTTCACCAAGGGATCAATATAGTAATCTTTTAACCTATAATAGCCTATATTTGCCGATTACATTTTGTATTATTAATCTGTATCTGCAAAGCAACTAACGTTACTAAATAAATGTAGTGAAGTAAAAAGTACAACATTTCTCTCTGTTTCTTCTCTTGTGGAGCAGAAGAACAAAGTAGCAAAAAATGGAAATACTCAACTAAAGTAGCTACAAGTACCAGTACATATGCAACTTGAGTAAATGTACTTAGTTACTTTCCACCACTAACCTCATCTAAGAAGATAAGACGCACGAGTAAGAAATGAACACACGGAATATAGCCTATCACACGCACGTACCACACTTAAGCACATGCGCGGAAAAGGCGCTGCATCGGCCGCGCTGAAAAGCCACTGCTTTGACTACAGGGCACCCTGGAGATAATTGGTGTCCTTGGAGTTGAATAAGCTCATTCTAAAACACCTCAGGCCTGGGCTGTCCTGGTGTGTGACTGTCTATTGAATAATTGATTCAGAGAGGGAGGTGGCGGTTACCATCAGATCTGAACATAATGACTTTATATAATTAGCACGCAGCGTTGAAAAAAACATTTGACTGTGGGAGTTTTTTGCAGAGAGATAGAAAGAGGAAGAGAGAGCAATAGCCAACAGAGAGAGAGAGAGAGAGAGAGAGAGAGAGAGAGGGAGGGAGGGAGGGCTATGATACAGTCTATGGCTATGAGGAGGTTCAGTCTGCAGAGGAGCTCGTTTGAGGTTGAATAGCTGCAGCCTGACACTGAAAAGCTTGTGCTCTGACATCAGCTAAGATAAGGCACAGATACTCTTCATATGAGGACACCTCTCCTACCGGCAAGGTGATACCCGAGGACGCTGTTTTCATCCAACCACGAGATATTTTTACGCATGAGACACAGACAGCGACTCAATGGCTGTTTCTCTGGGCTTTCTTCTGGGTCATGATGAGAGGAGCTGAAGTTTGAGCGACTCCGCGTTGAGACTGTATACAGAGCGGCAAAGCCCGTGTGTGTTTATTATCGCTCTTCGGGCGTGTTATCGCGCACGCAGGAGAAGAAGCGGTGGCATTTCTCCTGTTGTTGGATTTTTGTCGGTTTCCAGAAGGATGGTGCTGGATAAGGAGGAGAGTGAGTACAGAGGACTAAGATGCATTTCTCTGTGTGTGTTATTTATAAAACAGGACAACAGAAAAAGGTTTTGTGGACTGGGAAGGATTGTGTGCAACAAAACATTAATTAAAATCAAGATAGTAGAAAACAGATATTCCCCCAATGTTCATGTCAAATGTAGTCTGTGAAATACTTTTATTAAGAGAATGATGAGTTTGGCTCTTTACTAAAACAATGGTTGTTCTATTTTCCTCATCATAATAGGCTATTTCTATAGTGGATAACATTAGTTGTTAATTTTAAGGTGACCTAACTGGTTATTTTACTGTAGAGACTAGAGACTATGTTTCTTGTATCTCCTGTGATATCACTGCAGAATGTTTCTGTATTATTGATACCTTTGATCATTACAATATTCTTATAAATTCAGTTGTTAATCATGACAGACTTCTTTGCTTTCAACATATTCCCGAGAGAAATGTAACCCACTCTTTCTCTGTGCTTGTCTTTGTCACTCTGTCTACCTGTTGTTTCCTGCCAGGTGTGTCTCTCGTGTCCCTCCAGTCCAGAGAGAAGCCGAGGGGCTGTGCCGGCTGCAACGGGAAGATCCGGGACCGCTTCATGTTGCAGGCGTTGGACAGGTACTGGCATGAGGACTGTCTGAAATGTGCTTGCTGTGACTGCCGCCTGGGCCGGGTGGGCTCCACCCTCTACACCCGGGCCAACCTCATCCTCTGCCGCAGGGACTACTTAAGGTAACACTGGACTTAAAGAGGGAAAGGAAAATGACTGGGTGTATCATGCAGCTTCAAAACAAATCATCCTTAAAGAACATACTGTATAAGATTGGAAGAGCTGACTGTAGATCCACTCACGATCCAAGTAAAAGGGAATAGTCTGATAATGTAGGTTATCAGGGCAACTGTGAGAACAGAGGTAAAAATTTTCCATTGAGAATCACGTGGAAACTTAAAATGGAAAGTGTGCAGTGTTATAACTTACATGAGGACAGTCATAGACACAATGAGCCGTCTTGCTTTGCCATCAAGATTCTACCTGAGAAATACAATGCATGCATGTACCGCTACTAGTAACTGTTCTTAGTTAGCTTTCCAAATGACTGTGACTGTTTGACTAAACTATCATGCGTCAACTCGGATAAAAATGTTGTTAATTTGCTAATTTAGTAAAGCGTTCAGTCAAAAAACAAAGATTAAATAGCCAAACTGTTCAAAATTTCCCAAACCGTTCACACTGTTTTTGCCCCAGGCTTTGCAAAACCTCACAGAAAATGTGTCATGTTTCTTAGAGAAACTACAAAATACCTCAATGAATAAATTAAATTTGAGTCCAAGCATGTTTTACCCATGTTTGGAATCTGCCGCTCAAGTCTATTTTATCGCATTATATTGGGACTCCTCACTAAGCATTAAAGTCTATAGTGAACACTTACTTTACAGCCTTCTACTTGAAAATGGTTTATCTTGTGTAGGGACATTTAGCTGGCTGCTGAATCCATGTATTAAAACGCAAAAACATGACGTTCTTCAAAGTATGAAGTAGTTTTAAGGTGAAGGGCTCAAGAGAGCTGATAACAAGAGCAAGTCAACAGCGAGCTTAAACAGTTTGGACTGAAATGTAACCGTTTTTACAGTAAAAACACAATGCTGACCTTTCATTATGTTACAGTCTTTGTTAAAGGCACATAGAGTGAAGCCAGAATAGTGGAACAAGTGGGTTATTATTTTATTCAGCTTTCTCTGATCTTTTACCCTTTTTAATGAACTTTCCTGCCAATTGTACTTATTTTTCAGGCAATAAAAAGTAAAAAGAGATGGAAAGTTGGCATATAATATGCATCAATACCACGCTCTTGAGGATGTTATGGAATAGGTCAACATTTGGGAAATACGCTCATTCGCTTTCTTGCTGAGTGTAAGTTAAGAATATTGGTGCCAGTCTTATGTCTGTATGGTAAATATGAAGCTGGAGTCAGCAGTCGGTTAGTTTAGCTTAGCATAAAGTCTGAAAACAGAGAGAAACAGCTAGCCTGGCTCTGTCTGTGGGCAATTTGCTCTTTCAAGGGGGGTTATGTGCCAGACTATGTCTTAAAGGCTGAGACCAGAAACTTTCTAGAGTCTCTATTGGTTGCCTGGCACATGCTCAAAGGCAAGAAATAGTACAGCCCATAACACCCTGTAAAAATATAGTTCGGGTATTTGTACAGATTAAACAAGCGAGATATGCAATCATTTAATTAGTGAGCATTAGAGGTGCTGGTAGGAGGATTTTGTTCGGAGAGAACTAGGCTAGCTGTTTACCCCTGTTTCCAGTATTTTATGCTGGCTACATAATTAGTGATATCACTTTCTGAACTTTTGGCAAGAAGGCAAATAAGAAAGTTTCCAAAAAGGTGTAACTATCGCTCCAAAACAAAGAAACACCATACTGAAGTGTGTACTATGCTCTATAGCATCTGTCATGTAATATGACAGGAGTTTTATAACACTTCACACACTCTGAAGCACTTCAAACACTTTATAAACCCTTCAGATTCAGGTTTTAGATGGTCTGAACAGCTCCTTTATAAAATCTTTAGGAGTGAGGTTTTTCATCATCCGACCTCTAGTGTATGTGACTTACTACACAAAGTATGCTTTAAATATACTACTGATTTAAACAGGTTTCCACCTTTACAATCTTTTGACCATGAATCTTGACGACACCACTTATATACAAACCTAAATCTTGCTCCAGTTGCTCTTCTGAGAGTTATGTAGCCTTCATTTTTGTGCCTGAAATAATGACGTCTGGTGTCAGGTCAGCAGGAGAACTCCTGATATCTCAGCCACAATGCTGAACTCATGTGTTAGTCTCATGTACAATCCAGCTGGATTTGGTTGGAGCTAAGTCTCTCATTAGCTGCACTGCACTTAAGAGACCAAAACCCCTTTTGACAGTTAAATTGGCTAGATTGCCTCCTGTTTTCCTCATCATTGCAAGGGTGCAGACCAAGAGCCTTTGAAGAGCAGGATTAAAACCATGTGATTTCTTTTAATTGGACCATTAGTAGAGAATTAGCATTGAGCTTCATAGCCTCGTTAAGGAGAAGGAAAAAACCCACCAGGTGCCTGCTCAGAACTCAGGCTCGTTAGATCAGAACATTTGGTTAATTAGGACTCGCTTTTGTTCCCGTGTTGATCACTCATTTGATGACGTTTTTCATTTGTCGTCTAAAGCTCATGCTCAATGCTTTCCTCCCTCCTTCTGTGGATGTCGTTTTTCATAACGGTTCCTCCCTTAACCTCCTTTTCTGTTTGGCTTCTAATGGAATATGGAAAGCAGCAGCGGCCACTTATCTTCATGCGTGTCTCTTGGGGAGCCGTTTGTTCGTTCTTTTAGAGGTGAATGAGAGGTGAAGCAATCTGCAGCTGGTCAGCACTGAGTCACAGAGTATTTGAAAACAACACAGGGATTGTTCTCAGGTAGTTTGAGGACAGAGTTCAAATGTTGTCACATAAATTGTAAGTTTCAGAAGACTGTAATAAACTGACTCTCAAGTTCTTAACTGTGATGTCAGTGCAATGTCCTATGAGGCAAAAAAAACATCCATCGGCTTCTTAAAGTATGTTACATTGTCATATAAATGTAGACATTTTAATATCAGTGAATCATCTTTCTGCTTTCTATAAGCAGCTGATATAATGCAATAGTTCACAGCAAGTGAAGCATTTGAAGTTTTCCACAGCTGCAGCAGAGATTTGTTTTGAATAGATAAAAACTGAAAAAGTAGTAAAAGAACAGGAAAAATAGGAAGACCATTGTTAAGATATAAGAGTGCACTCACATTATTCCAAGACTGCATTGCTAGATCTTTAATCACAGCAGATACACCAACACAGCCTAAATGAGCTCTTTTCACTTTTGGTGAAGGTGACCATGCGCACACACTTTGAAACTAATTAATTTTTTGTGAAAGTAGCTATTTATATTGTCACACATTTCTAGATGATTGTTAACAAGTTGAACCAGATATAGATATATAATTAATGAATCACTAATAGGTAGTTCCTGGATAACTCTGAATCTAGGACTAAATTTTAAGTTACTGGAGAACATACTTTGAGAAACTATGTTAATGAAACTGAATGTAGGCTAATACATAACCAAAAATCAATGAGTAGTTTTGTCAATTCACAGATTTAGGAGTTAATCATTACGAACTTAGTAACATCTCATTATCTGCGGTATATACTCTCAATTTAGCCCCTACTATTTGTCAGTTGCTCCTGATTTGTCACTTGTCACCTGGATACCGACTAAAAATATTTTGGATTCTGTATTGTAAGGTGTTGTCAATAATCTGTCAAGGATATATAGCTTTATATATCCTTGATAGCTTTATATAGCTATATCTTTCATTCATGTTAGCGGCTCCATGGATGGCTATTGGTTGGCTTGAAATTTTGGTTCAGACATTTAAGATGGTGAACATGGTAAATGTCAACATGTTGATCTTTGTCTTGGCAATTAACATTAGCTTGATTGTATCAAAAATACTGTAAGAATTACAACTAAGATGCTGATGAATGTTTCTTCCCACTTGGCTCCTCGCAATTACGATCCATAAGATATCATGTAAGCGCTGCATTAGTAGCAGCAGCAACACGCCAGCAATAATCTGTAGGAAAACAAGTGATTATTTCCAAAAAGTGCATGAGCAACATCTGTAACTCTGACTCAGATGCAGGGTCCTGTTGAACTACTTTCTAGGTTTATCCTCCTTTTAAGTGTTTTTTTTTTCCCTCTTCAGCTCTTGGCTGAAATGTATCTAAGTGCGTCCAGACTACAGGTCTGCTTGTCGCCCTCTTTCCCTCTTCAGGCTCTTTGGGGTGACAGGGAACTGTGCAGCCTGCAGTAAGCTGATCCCTGCCTTTGAGATGGTGATGAGAGCCAGAGACAACGTCTACCATTTAGACTGCTTCGCCTGTCAGCTCTGCCGCCAGAGGTAAGATTAGGGGAGCAATTAGCCGGGCAGATCAAATTCAGTTGACTTTTCTGGGAGGTGTACCAGTGAGCTCACTGGTCATTACCAGAGCATGTTACCAATGCATTGTAGTCAGAATGTGATGACATTTACTGCACAGTTTGAAACCTCAAGGGTTTAAAGACTTTGTATATCACTTGGATAGTTAATCAGACAGCAATCATGCAAGATTAATTTTCTGATTATCATAACAGGGGATGCTGAAAATATGCCTGAAATGCTCCGCTGGGACCTCATGATTCACTTAAGCTCAAGCAAGACCCAGTTCCATATTTTTATTTCTCTCTGCAGATTTTGTGTGGGAGACAAGTTTTTTCTCAAGAACAACATGATCCTGTGCCAGCTGGACTATGAAGGAGGCCATCTTAATGGCAGCACAGAGAGGCAGCCTCAATAAGAGGTAATATTGCGATGACGATGAATTACAGTCCCAGCCAGCTGCTCTGACAGTTTGACTTAAACCATGCGCAGAGATATCTGGAAAGTATACAAGTGAGCGCACAAGCTCATCCCAAATATGACCATATGTAGACATGAGACTTCAAACCCTGAGGCTGCTGACATTAGCAAGAGAATCAATCCCAAGATACGTTGTAGCGTATTTCTGCATTATGTGACGTTTAGTATGGATGCGTATGTTAAAGCTGGTGTAGGCAATGTTGGAGAAACTAGCAAGAGACAGCTAGATTTTGATAGTATCCAAAGCAAGAAATCCTACCCTTTCCCTTCAGACCTCCCTCCAAAGCTATTCCCCCAAAATACATTGTCATGGCAGTGAGTGCATGGGCAGAGTGCGTGCAGGTAGGTCATGTGACAGCCACGGATTTCCTTCATTTTTGTGTCCGAGTCAAAGATAATTCAATCCATGTGTCATATTAGGTTAAAATCTCCACTGATTATTTCAAAATATCAACACTTAATCAAATGACTATGTTAAAAGGGGAAACTGTTACAACCTCATGACCCAACTCTGCAGCACTATGAAGCTTTTTAGTTACTTTTAGCTCATTGTTTTGGTTTAAGGAGCATTTGCTGTGTAGATTAGTATCACAGCTCAACAAAGTGAGCGACTAGCTGGTGAACAAAAACACAACAAAACTGGGACAGAAAGACAACGATGCTCCCTGTCGAGTGGACTTGTCGTGCAACATTGCTTATACGCTAAGCAATTCTCAAGGGTCTGAAGTAAATTTTGAATCCTGACATTCCCCAAAATAAATGGAAAATATATATTTTATTATGAAAAAGTCATCAAATAGATCTTTAAACACACAATAATCCTAAATCACAAGTGTTTCTTCCACTGTAAATGTGTCCTGTTTGCTCACATTCTGAATGTAGAATAACAGGAAGGGCCGAATAAAAACGTGAATCTGTACTCCCTAATGTCTATTTCTTCTTCTTCTTATGCACAGTTGCTGTGGCTGGAGACCTTCTTGACATTCTGTTGCTGAGAAATATATTTTAAGGGTATATTTTAAGATTGCCGGTTTTTCTCTTAACTTCTTCTCACAGACTCCCAACAGCAATGATGTGGCATACCTTCAGAAATATGACATTTCTGCTGCTGTAGTTGGAACATTATTAAAAATTGTGTATTTTGAACAGAGAAGATGAAATATTATATATTTATTTCTGTTCTCTCTTATTCATTTGCTCCAAGCATCACAGCATTATTTTCTGGAAATCACATTTTTTAAACAGTTACCTCTCATTCCCATTGGAAGAGACCAAGTTGCCTGCAGGTTTAATCACATCTAAAGGCCTTTTGTAAAGCTTTAAACAGCAGACAAATGAATTCTGAGCCTCTTGATGAGCGTAGGCGGTGGTGAGCTGTGAGGGCAGATGGGAGAAGTTTGAAAGCAAGTGCAGAAAACTACAAAATCCACAGTTATGAGGGTTTCAGGGTCTGCCTCGGTTCAAAAACATACCCTAAAGCCACCAGCAGCCCAACCTATTATTATGATACTAAGTCTACCACTACAGTTCATAAAATACAAAACACCGCACTCGATGGACTCTGGAAGCGGGGAGTTTTTACTTTAGGTTGGTTTTAGGTCTTCTAGAGTTCATGTTGAAACAACTTTAGACTTTGGGTGACTATTTTCCTTCTTCTACATTTGATGGCTTGACCAACTCTAGAGGTTTTAGTCAATTTTATTATTAAATGAGGGGAGAAATTAGGGATCTTTAGTGATGAGATTTATCATTTGCTGTATGTTTTGTTTGGAGTGCGTTAAAATAGGAGTCTACTCGACACTGTAATTTTGATAAAATGGCTACAGGGAAGTTTCTTTTGGATTTCAGACCCAAATAGCTTTGTTGACTTTTGTCAAAGACTTAAATGTGACCACTGGACCACTGCTTTTTATATGTATATTTGTCTTGAATTATATCTGACATGACCTTCATGTACCTGGGTTATAGGTAGATGTAAAGAAAATAATCATCTGATTCTGCATTTATTTTAAATACAACATCAATGAAATCGAATTGTGAAACATAATTAATTAAGTGATGTTTTGCTTCAGTGGAAATTACTTCTACTCAACACACACACAACCTCAGGGAATGCTGCATTTAGGCTCATTAATCTCCCTTAAAGGATAAGGCTGGCAATATTCTATATTTTTCTACTAACAAGTATCGCCTGTGCACCCAAAGCCTGATATGTCTTATTCCTCACTCACTATGCCACAGAGCTCCATTGTTGTCCATTAAAACACACCAGTGAACCAGTTGCACTGACCTAATCCTTCAATACCATGAATACTGTAGTTTATTTTGACTCACTGCCACATACTGCTGCCTGTAAATACTCATAAGAGCACCAAATGTGAACACATGAAGCTATATATTTGTGGTGCATTTTTGGAGATTTATATCTCCAGTAGGGACCACATAGTGTAGGAAAGTTTGAAAGTTTTGAGAAAGAACAACACATGGTTAATTTTGGACTATGAGTTAAATATAGAATAACGCCTGCCTTATCATTTAAAAGAGAAGACACAGAATTAAAAAATATATAAGTTAATGTTAATTTGCTCATTTGTAAATAAATTAGTTTAGCGTAAGAAAGTGGTGCTGTTTGGGTCCCCAGAGGAGAAATTTCTTGTGTCCGAAGCAGTTTATCATTTAAATTATGCTTTAGGATTTACGTTAATATTTTTCTTTGACTTCCTCAGTTAAACAATCCAATTGTTGGCATTAGAAATAACACGAGTATATTGCAATCGTATTTATACTTCATAAATATTGTACACAATGTCTTCAACGTAGCAGATCATTTCATCCTCGGGCAAGTCAAGATTTTCATTCAAGATAACTTGATTTAATCAGGTACAGTAGTCTCAAATCCATGTGTCTCTGAGTCCTGAAAACAATAAACATTCACACAATTGGCAAACAAGCATGTCTGCAGCCAGACATCCAACACTGACGCAACAAAATAAAATGACAGTAAAATGTTTAAATTTCCAAGGGGGATGAATGAATTCTATTTAAAAGGTAAAATATTATTTATTTAATTATTTATTTAATTAAACAAATGGGATACTGTTATAAAATGCAGTTTACCTTCATATACAGTCAGTCTTGAGTTACCATTTAAGTTATTTATCTAATCCCTTTGCATCTAAAACTGTCATATTTTGAGCATTAGATGGCCCTTGTCTTTGAAATATAATAAAGCAGCAAATCCCATGTGTGCATACCATGTACCACAATTTATTATAAGACAAATAACTTTTCGGTTATATTCCTCAATTAGTGGACACGTAAAACTGATCATATGTTTTTATTGAACCTCTGAAACCACACAGAGTCACCTGGAGCTGTTTTATATTTTCTTTCTCTGCAGATCAGAGCAGGCCGTCTGTGAGCCAGTTGGACTGTGAAACTCACAGAAGCACCTTTGGCTCATCAGCTTCCTGTTTCAGACTGAACCAGTGTGTGGAAACGACCCTGATATACTGGGACATGTTTCTAGCAGCCCATGATTGAACTCTTTATTACAGAGCTGCATAGTAACTATCCTGAAAACTGACATTTCTGACCAGATGGACCCTGAGATCAACCAGGAAAATAAATAATAAGTGAAGATGGAATAATGAAACCATCCGGTTTCCAGAGAACTTAATGTGGACTGTGGTTCTACATCTTTTTTCCCTTTTCTTTTTCCTTTTTACATTTAACAAATAGAGCAACTAGTGATTGCAAATGATTTGAAGGAGTCTGTTTACCAAACTTTAAAATACTAGGTGGCTGGAGGGAAGCCAATCAGGCCACACATAGCATCAACCAAGTCATCCATTACAGAGAAAAATACAAAGTTTACTTTTTTAAACTTCCCTCTGATTGCCACTGAGCTCTTCTTTGTGGTAAACCCAGCCCATCTGGCATGTAGGAAACTTTTTGCTAATACTGGTTTGGCTCAGTTCAACAACTGAGGAAGACGAGCTGTCTCTCCTTCATCTTTCTGCCTCTTGACTCTCAAGACTTTAACTGAACTGTGTGGCACGTCAAACCCACTATTGTTTTGCTTTCACCCTGATCTCAAACAGATTTTTTTTCACGACTAATTAAACTGAATTTTAATTTCAGTTTGTGTGTGCTCATTATTTAGGTACTGAGATGACTGAATTGTTTAAAGTTCCCCTCCACACATTTTATAAAATATTACAAAAAATACTTTAAATAAGAATTTATCTGATGTGGTTTTTCAACAACAAAAAAGTTCAATAAATGACTTAAAATTCTTTAAATGACATTTGACTCCTTCCAGAAGATGTGAATATGCTAATATAGTGTATTATAGTGTCGAACTCTGCGCGTACATCATTCTGCACAGTGAAGGTCAAACATCCAGGAGGAGTAACCATAAGCAAAACACATTTTTTGAGTGGAGGGGAATTTTAAATATCTTCTTGGTATAATCTCAACATTTCATGCTTTGTTAAAATATTGCTGAGATAAAGGAACAGCCTATTCACAAGCTTAATTAGCAGCTGTATTTTGAGGATGAGGGCATCAGATATTATCAAGATCTCTTATTTCATGTGAGACAGAAACCACTTCTGGTCCAAACACTATTACCAAACCCCTGATCCCTGTTTGATAACATGGTGTTATTTTAGAGAGGATAATCAGTGCTTGATTTTACTTCAGATAGAGTTGCATTCTGTAGATAGCGAGTAAAACATACCTTAGATAAAATTTACATGAAGTCTTTTATCATCCCTGTGCAGAAAATTGATGAGGCAATGCAGTAAGAGGATCTAGTATGAGGAAGATTGTACAGAAATAATATAGCTGCGTGACTAAATACAGAACAGTACTGCAGATGCAAAATATACAGTATTTAGTTTAAGTTAAGTGAAAACTCACTCAATACACAAAGATGTTTTCAATTCATTACAAATTAAAACCATTAAGTATACTTTTGACTGTTGGAACCAGTGTAGATCTCAGAGATTATGTAGATTTGCATCATAGCAGATGTGCAGATGCTGATTTTTACACATACACGCCTACAGAAAGTGTGTTGATGTCTATTGTAAACATTACTACTCGTTTGCCTTATTCAAGGGAGTTAAATGATATTAGTGGTACTTTTATTTTTTTTACAAGTCTGCTAAAATTAAATCAGACTATGTTTTGAAGAACCCCCTCTCCTCCTCTCCCACACTCTTAACACGCAAGAAAAACAATTTACATTTACCAAGTTACAAACTTCATAAGTAGAAGAACGGACAGACAAACATCAATATTGCCTATATAAAATACTAACCCTAAGAATGATGTGTATAAAATTTTAACAAGGTTGAGAGTAATTATCGGGTAATTAATTTTGGTACTTTTGAGCTTCAACATGGCTGTAAAAATAAACAAACATACAATCTGAATTTTTTTTTTATCCTATGTGAAATTACTTGTTTGTAGGACAATATTCACTATTACATACAGAAGCCAGTGGTGGAAAGTAATTAAGTACTTTTACTCAAGTACTGTACTTGTAATTGTGAGGTACTTGTACTTTACTTACTCTACAACTTTTATCTGATCAGCTATAGCTACTAGTTACTTTTCAAATTAACATTTTTAAAAATGTATGATAAGCATATAAAATACATTGTTGAAGATGATCATGATATCAGAGCCTTTTCTAATTTCTTCTACCATTAATGATCTCACAGTCCCTCAGATTTAACCCCTAGACTAAACTACCTAACAAGGGACATGGTAGTCTACAAGGTAGATCTATCTACCATTTACTACCTTTATGCTCACAAAAACAAAGGTTATAGACAAAAATGATGTACAGTAGATGGGTGAATAAATAATAAGTAATAAGTATTTAAAGTTGTTAAATCTAATTCTACCTCCAGCAGCTACAACAGTAAAATAGTGCATCTACACATCTACTAATAATGTAACAGAGTATTTAATGAGACGTCACAGGGGACATTTTACTGCAGTAAGTACTTTTCCTTTGATACTTCAAGTACATTTACTGATAACAGCCTACTTCAATTCTTTCCTCAAGAAACATTTTGAATGCAGGACTTTTACTTGTAATGGAGTACATTCATATTAATTTATTGGTACTATCGGAATAAATGATCGGAATACCTCTTCCACCACCTCAAAATGCAATACTTAAAGAACATTATTGCAAAACGGGGAATATAGTGTACATGGAACAAGCAGAAATAGGCCTATACAAAACAGTATACAGGTTAAAGACATAAATAACAATAACATTGCCAAGTGTAGTATATATTGCGTAAGGATATTTATAGGCCTAGAGGTCCACATGTTAACAGTTTCCACAGCCTTTTCGTTGTTGGATTTAGAAATAAAATTTATATAAGTTATGTTTTTTACTTCTGAATTTACATTTATGAACGTGAAATTTTGCCATTAGAATAAATACATTTATTATAAAGTGCTTACTTTCTTTTCATAAAAGCAAAATACCACATCCTGCCACATCAATCCAAAATCTCTATAAATATGGTCATTTCAAGTTTTGCCAGAATTTTCTGGTTTGTAAACAATGCCAAAAAAGGTGCAAAACAATTTCTTGGTTATCTTCACAGAAAGAACAGTTTGTATTTACGTCTCTTTTAAATTTAACCATGTAGTGTAGTGTAGTGTAGTGAGTGTTCCCTCAAGTATTTGTGAGAAAGCATCCAGACTTTTTTTCCAAGTCAATGTCATTTACAAATCAGTTCCACTGTGATATAACATAACAATTTCTTTCTGAAACAAGGCAAGCATAGGACATGGGGACACGTTCCCACCACTACTTAAAATGACTGATTTTGTCCTCATCACTTTTTAAAAGCATTTGTTAAAAATGTTCTGAAAAATATCTTATAACGAGAAATGTTAAATAACAAATGAAAATGCGTTGAGAAAGGTTTAGCCTATTTGCACAATAAGAAAACAAGCAATGCAATTTAAATATAGAAGAAACAAATGTGCATTGTCTAAAAAAAGTAACTTAAGCTAGAAAAAAACTACTGCTTATAAAATGACCCCAAAACATGCATGCACCAGTAACTTTAACAACTTCTTGAGAATGTTTCCTTTTGGCCAAGTTTTCCATTCTCTCCCTGTGAACAAAACAAAGGAGAAGGGAAGACTAAAGCTGCCTGCAGGTGTTTTGACTCAGTAGGGATGATATCAAATGAAAAACGTTGATTTGCAAGAGAAACAAATCTGAAAGCAACTGCAGACACCTAATGCCTAAGAGCCTTATTGTATTGTATTCCATTATGTTTATATTTTTAATTGTCACCTGCCGCCTGAATCGTATCTTTCCCTTTACATGAATCAAAACATTTCCACCATAAAATGCAGAAATTGGTGTAGAAATTTCGCCACAATGCAGGAAATGAAGTGTTTAATGCTCAAATATTTACGCATTGAAGATTTCTTCAAAACAGTTTTTTCTAAATGCAGTACATATATATTGTTTAATCTATTCCCAGCCTGGACAGCGTAAACAATAACATTAAGACGGCCCTTTGGCGCCACCCAGTGGTGAAACACACGAGTTACATCGCCGGCGCACTTCCGCTCCTCCAGTCAACAAGGAGCTTTCAACCGATGGTTGACAAACGACATCGAGCAGCTTCCGTCTCCTCTGCTTTCTCATCATCATAATAATAATAATAATCACAGATATTCCAGTTTTTCTTTCCCCACAGGAAGGTGACCGTTTACTCGTCGGTATGGCGATGTCAACATTTCAGAAGGTGACCCTTGCGACGTGTCTCGTGCTTTGCGTCGCTCTCCTGCTTCCCAAGCTGCTGTTATCACGGGGGAGGAAGGATGCTGCTGAGCGGCCGGAGGGTGCGTCACCGTTCACTGTTTCTGTATATCCGTTAACATGTCTTCAGATCGATATGCGGTGGCTTTTCAGATTGAAGACTATAATTTACTATATTTTAAGGTTGTGATATGAGGTGTATTTTGATATTTAAAGACGCGTCTTCGTCCTTTCAGTTGCGTTTTCCTCCCTGAAGACGGCGCCAAATACACCGAGACACCTTTTTTGGTTTATTAGCCTGAGATATCAAAAAAATAGGCTATAAATAAATATTTATTAGGTACAGCGAGGTAAAACTAACGCACCCTACCTTTACAAAAAAAAAATCGAAACACCTGCTAGTATAATCCAAGGAAGGTTAAAGTCAAGGGCAAATGGACTTGGTTGAAGATACTCGAAGAAGTTTCGTCTCAGCCATGAGACTTCTTCACTTCTGACTGACTGGTAAGGAAACTCAGGTATTTAACCTCTTAACCTTATTTAACCCCACAGAGGTTAAATACCTGAGTGTCCCAACCAGGAGATAATGCCCTATAATTCAACAACAACACAACAAACTACTACCTAAAAGATAATAGTTTTGAACAACTGAACAACTCTCTAAAACAGTTTCAACAAAAACTGAACATTATAACTTGTACAAAAGGTAAGAGTTATTGCTGCACTGTAGTAGTAGTAGTATAGTAGGCCTATATATTTTGATACATCACCATACAGTGTTTAATTTTTATATTCAAGAAAGTGAGCAGACATAAATTATGTTAGTGCACTTAGTACCCTAAGTAACCATTCAGTAAAATGATCATATTGATAATGCCAAGTAATAGTGAAAAATGTAAAGATCAAAGTGACACATTGAAACTGCTTGTGTTTTGGCCGACCGAAAGATTTTCACATCACACAAGGCAAATAAAAGTAGGAAATCCTTACATTTGAGAAGGTGTAACTATAGTGAATGTTTTGTGTTTTTGTCTGAAACTTTGACCTAAAAGATTTATTGAGTGTAAAATAATTGTTGACTAAATGTCTGTCGATTGACTAATTGTTTTAGCTCTAAATGAGATTGGTGTGTGTCCAGATTGTTTTATAAACTTAACTTCTTCTTCTTTAACCATATCAAATTGCAAGAAGATTCATTTTTCAATAATCCATCTTTTAAAAAACCTCTTGAGTGTTGATGCATCTTTTCTCCTGTAAGGCCACTTTTGAACTTTAATTTGACTGTTTTAAATTTCTCCAGTGTCATCGCTCCAGTTGATTTAATCATTAGTAGTCATTGTAACAGGATGTTTCTAACATTAGCTTTAGCCTAAACATACAACATGGTCAATAGAAGCTGTAGACTTAAATAAGGAAATACAAGAGCCAAATGTTTCTGTTTAAAAGGGGAAATGAGTCTCAATGTCACACACAGGTATGATGCTCAGTAAATAGCATTCATGGTCTTTTTTTGGGTAAAACATGCCTTTGTGTTTACATTTCATTATTTGTCAACCAAGTCAAAAAAAAAACAATTATAAAACAAGCACTTGTTACTGCAGGTTTTAACCAAAACCAGTAATTTTAGATATAAAAGTTTGGTGACAACTTGCTGGACATGAATCATACTTCTAGTTCAGATTGTGTTGTACTCTGCTGTTATTTATGTTGTGGATCAATCATATTCCCATACCTCCTACCTCCTCCTCCTCCTCCTCGTCATGTGTCTTCCCCTCCCTGCAGGTTCAGGTCGCCTACCTCCGATGATGCACCGTCAGACGGCCCCGGAAGGTCGAAGTCAGAGGGCCGCAGGCTCTAGCTTCTCCAGAGCACACAACTCTGAGGCTGTAGCCAGGGCCAAGGGAGCAGGAACGGGGGCAGGGACCGGGGGTAAATCCAACCTAGCAGGACAGATCATCCCTGTGTACGGCTTTGGGATCTTACTCTACATCCTCTACATACTTTTTAAGGTGAAACACTGGAGACTCAACGCACAGCTTCTGAATGATAAACTGTATAGACAGAATAGTAGAGCCAGGCTAGCAATATTCCCCCGTTTCCAGTCTTTGTGGTAAGCTAAGCTAACCATCTGACAGTGGTAGATTTAATATTTATCATTCAGTTTTGAGAGTGGTATCAATCTTATTTAACTCTCAGCAAGAGAGCAAATAAGCTTATTTCCCAAATGTCAAACTATTCCTTAAAAATACAATACTGGGTATTGACCTTCAGTACTGTTTTGCTACAGACAGAAATGTGTCTGCAGCACTGACTATCAAAAACTGTCAAGTACCAAAAGCTGGCAATGTTGAATGGTCAGAGTTGTAATCTTGATAAATGTTTCTTTTTCTTGTTCTTGATTAATTATATGATCAGACATTTAATGATTTAAATAAACAAATTCCAATTGTAGAGAATTATTTTTAGCTACTTGTGTTAAAGGCAGGGATTGTATTGGTGCCACTATAAACAAATTTAAAAGGATACCCAGCCCTGATTCAAAGTAAAATCTGGTAAAGTCTTTTAAATTGCAGTATGTAATGAAACCATAAAGAAAAAAATAATGAACAGATTACTTTAATAATACTGTGATACTAGCTGTTTGCAAGTGGTTTGACACTCTGCTGTGGGATTTGTTTCAACAATGTTCTTGTCTCCCTGTTAGATCACATCTAAAGGGAACAGCAAGCCACCGGAGAGCAGGTTTCCTTCGGTACGGTCTGAGAACATGAAGAGAAAGATCAGTGAGTATTTTTTATACAGTCTATGGTATCATTCAACATCAATTATAGCCATTCTTTTAGCATTTAGCAACCTTAAACACTTACTCCATTCTCATTTCTTTAATGAAAAGGCACTTGCACCGAAGCCCTCTGATGCATTTAGCTCTTGTTTATTTAGTGTATGACACTTTGGTTTAGACATTAATGGCTGTGTGTTGTGTTATTTTGAGGGGACAGCACTGTTATACAAGCTGTACACTCACTACTTTATATTGTATCATAGCGTCATTTCTTCAGTGTTGTCACATGAAAAGATATAATGAAATATTTACAAACATTTGAGGGGTGTGCTCACTTTTGTGAGATACTGTATTTTCCTAAATTTCTTGGCATACTCTGCTACAGCACAGTGTTGTCACACTTGGCAAGTTTTGATGTAAAAAAAGTCACATACAGGAGTTATTGGGCAAGTGGAAAAAATGTCAATCACATGAATAAAAACCCATCAATGAACATTTCCTTTAAATTAATAAAAGCTTTTCTCTACCTCTCTGAGTGTCACATCTGCATTAAATCACATCCAGTCTCAGAAATATCTATAGCTGACGTTCATCTAGTGCATTAACGTAATGAGAAATAGATTAATGTTGGTTATTTTCTGGCATATTGATTCCCATAAAGCACCGTACAGTAAGATGAACTGCAAGCCACCCAGTCTGTGAAAACAAGAACTGTACATTTCCCAAATGATTGTAACCGTCTATGCTTTTGTGCGGTGGCCGATTTTTGCCTACTCTGAGCTCAGATTTTGTTTAAACTTTCTTTCTTTTCCCTTTTTCTCTCCAGCTGACTTTGAGTTGGCTCAGCTGCAGGAGAAACTGAGGGAAACGGAGTTGGTGATGGAGAATATAGTTTCCAACGCCCACCACAGTCCTGACAGGTGGGTGTGTGCCTTTTCCTGACAGGAATGACTTGTTTGGTTGAACTTATTTGTTTATTTGTTAAATTTAATTACGTGTGCAATCATCATCAACAAACATGACACTCCCATGAAGTAAAATATTAATGCAGAGATCATTTCCTTTCGTCATGTTGTTCTGCAATTTGTTCTCTCCCTTTTCTATAATGATGATTACTGAATGTGGGTTGTTTTAACACTTGCACGTGTTATCTTCAATGACTGGGTTGCGTTTTCTACAATCGTATTAGTTAAGCATTTAAAAAGTGTACTACTTGTTTGGTAGGCTGTAATTAGGATGTTTGAAAGTATTTATTCTTTTGAGAGTTTTACAATCATCTTTAATTAATCATAACGTTAATCTGTTCTACGTAATGTTACGTAAAAAAATGAAGCATCTTGTTTGTTCTGACAGAGTCCTAAATTCAATCAAACGATCAGTATATTAGTATAGCAAAGAAATGTACTGCTGATTAGGGTTAAATGTAAATGTAAGGAAGAATAAGGGAAACAGTTAGATCGGTCTGACTCACAACATTAGTTATTCAAGACACTAAAATGCTCCACGGTTCAGGAATAGCAGATGTGCTGGATAGTTTAGTTTTCTGTGTCTGCTGCAGGGTGAAGGGGGTGACGGCGGATCAGGAGGAGAGCCTCCTGCTGCAGCTGACGGAAATAACTCGTGTGATGCAGGAGGGCCAGCTGGTGGACAACGTGGCTGCAGAGAAGAAGACCCAGGATGACTGGGAAGGTACATGTATGCTCACAGTGGTAAATTTATAATGTAACATGAAATAAGAATTAGATTTTACCCACAGAAACAACACAATTTATTTTAAAATACTGTTATATCACCACTTTAGAGGATCACGAGAGACTTTGCATGTTTTAGTCCCTTTTAGAATAGTGTTTCCTTTCATATTATTACAGTATGAAACAAAACTTTAAACAACCGGTAATGTTTTGTGTGGTAATGTAGTTGTGAGCAGAAACCTTCTTTTTTTTTGCACTTTAATGAACCAAAAACGAATGGCGCCTGTGGTTAATTCCACTATCTAATGGTAACCTTTTTGATGCTCAAAGAACAAAATTCACATTATTATTATTATCATGGTTTTGTCTTTTGGGTTTGATTTTTCAGTGCAATGCTTTTCTGCAGCAAACACTCAAATATTCAATCTCCATGCTGTTCGAAAGCATTTCAACTAGGAAGAGATCTCAAAGTTTCCATGCAATAAAATAATGTAACTTTCTACAAAAATTTAAAGCAAAATGCTGCTCTTTGTAATGGTTAACTTTCTGACTTTTTTAACAAATAACACTTGCTTGAAATGATGATGATGGCACTGGCAAATGACAAGGTAATTCAAAATGTAAACCATCTTTTTTTCTTATATATATACTATAAAAATATTTTAAAAAGTGGTAGATAAAGAGAATAATGTGAAGCAACATTTAAAATCATGCACCAAACCTCTCTAAACTAAAAAACAAACAAACACTATTACTAAGCATTTACTAAGTGATTCATTTTGATTCTGAATTTGCATGAACCAGTGGCTACTGGATGGCAGGAAACCAGCTTAAAATACTAGTAAATTAATAGTACACATGATTTAATTAGTGGGCCAAAAACAAATTTCAGTTCCGCAGTAATACTGGAAAATTTAAGTGCACAAAACCATAGTCTGATTTTCTGTTTCTGGTTATGTTCAGATTTAAAATGTTGTTTTTGGTATTATAAGTTCTTGTGTCAGGACTCCAAACATGGTATTAGTACAACTGGGCAAATATTGATTACACTGTGCTCAGTTGCTAGATTAAATCAGGCAATGGATTTTTGATATACACTTCCAGCATAGCAAAGTTGGTTGATCAAGGAAATGCTGATCTATTAACGACTTGTTAAACTCTGTCTGCAGATTATCCTGACGAGCCTCAGCAGTACTGGGAACATTCCCGCTGCTGTTGTCAGCACAGTCAGGAGCACCACAGTCCACAGACCGAGACACAGGCAGAGAGGACACAAGCTGATGGCACCGACCTGCAAAACAATCCTGACAATGTTACAGGTGGAGGAGAGGCTGAGGAAGCAGAGGCTCTGAATGAAGACGAAGTGAGAGAATCGGACGTCACAGCAGTAAGTGAAGAGGATGTGAGGCCAGAGGGTGATTTAGGCGCAAGTGAGAGGGTGGACGTGCATGAACACAAGGAGGGAGGGGGTAAGATCGATCTGGGTGTACCAGAGGAGGAGCTGGCTGGAGTCCTGAAGGAGCTGGAGCTCACACTGAAGATGACGTCCACGATGGAGCAGGAGAAGATGGAGGACCTCACCAGGTCGACGGAGACAGAAACACCCTGCAGCGCGGTCAGACGGAGGAACAAGAGGAGGAGAGCAAAGAAAGCCTCACACTGATTTCTCACATGACTGCATATAAACTCAAACCTAATGTTTGTGAGAACAGCTTCTTTTTAAATTTCCATCAGGTGGGCAGAAGCACGATTGTTGGTGAATGGATGAAAATGTGTTGCCGGCTTTGTTTACCTTTACTTGAAGTGAATAAGTGATAAAATGTGTGTTTGGGGCACAGTTTTATATCACTAACATCAGCTTTATCCATTGGCTGATAAATACGTATAGTTTACGTACGTATAGGGAAAATATATATAGTTCATGGAAAAACAAGGGTCTCATTTAGAAAATGGTCACAAGCTATGATGATTATTAATGCTGCTTAACGCATAAATTCAGTATGTTTTAACTTAAACTTAAACTAACATCGTGATGCTTCCAGGACTCCTCTAGGTCAAGATTTGATTAAATAAATGTGCTCAAATGTTTGACACCCTGTCTGTGAACAAACCCACTATTTAGTTCTGTTGAGTAATTCACATTTTATGTTATGACCTTTTTCTAACAATTATCAACCCAATTTCCGGTAAAATTAATTTGTGTTATATGCTTGAATTAAAGATGGTTTTAAAATATGTAAATGAAAAGCAAAAAGCAGAAATTTGTTATTTCAGCTTAGATGAGGACAAAGGAAAGGAGAAATGATTTCACTTCACTGTAATTTACTGGGGTGGTTGTGCCTTTTCTCATCTTTGTCAGAATGTGCCGAACTAACAAAACACTAATCAAAGTACAATCATGTTAAACTTCCTGCAGTCTTAAGTCCTAGATGAACATTTTTGCAGACAAGAATCTGAATTCCATTTAACACCCGTAAGTGTGAAGAGATACAACAAATGTCCTGTACTAATTTAAAGAAACGGGGACCTTTTGACATAAAAACTTCCCCAATCTTATCAGTGTTGGTGGAGATTTTATGGCAGTAACATTTTAACAAGCTTTTAACAAACCTGCTCTTTTGTGCATCTAATTATTTTTTTTTTATAAATTGAATTTGTTTGTTCACTTTTCGAAAACACACCTGGAATGCATATCAGTAATTAAAATACTGTGAATACCTTAAATAAAACATTTGAGTTTTACTTATTCCTCTTCAAGGCTTTTCAGTTTCATTTATTTTCCTCTGAATTGTCACAAAATCATAACTGTGGCTCAGACTACCTAGTTTGTTGCCTGCAATGTTGCTCATGTAGATATAGAATTTTTTTTTTTTTTTTTTACTGTAGCCAAGTCAGCTAAATGTGTATTAAATAGACAACTACTGTCATTAAGAGCAGCAGCAAAATTCAAAAAAAGAGTTTATTCCTTGTATAATGGTACACTTTACTCATACAAAAGCAACATCACATTGGTTGATGTCAGCAGAGAATATTTTGAATTTAACAGTTTAGCAAGTGGCACATAACAAGAACTTTCCCCTCTAAGAGTTAGTACTCTGGTGAGTTGCAGTGTCAGGTTGGTTTGAGCCCAGCCCCTTTGATAACAGGAAGTAAATTGACAGGACTGCCTCAGTGCTCCATTGGCTCATCAGATGCCGGTCCAGCAGCGGGTTCATCTGCCGGCTGGGCAACCTGAGACACAAACAGGAGACTGGTTTAGCACACAAACTTCAGGGTCTGTCCAACATTGAAATTAATGTTCAACAATACAAAATATCTAAAATAGAAAATCTGAGTTGTTTAGTAGATGCATCTCTAAATTTCACATTCATATTAACACTATGCAACTGGTTAATTACCGTGGTGATGACTGAAGTGAGAGCTGGAATTACATCTTACTAGGTGCGAACTGTGTAATGTGGCCAAATGCAAAATAACCAACTGTGTTCAGAAGATAAGAGTTCTAGTTTGGACTAATCACATCAATCACACTGTGCAGCACAACAACAACAAAAAAATTAATAATGCATTCCTCAAATTAAACCCAGCAAGTCCAAACTGGACTTCATAAATCCTTGCACCGGTAGCAGTACCTTTCTCTGTGGCCTCTCCTCCAGTCCCTCCAGGAACGGGGCGACATCATCATCGTCATAAATGACAAACTCCATGTCCTTCCCCACAATACCGATAGAAACATTCTGAAAGAATGAGAAATATACCTAAGAAATGACCAGTATACCATTACATTTAAAAGATTTATGCGTCTCTCAGTGAGACACTCTCAACAACCCCTAGTTGTTCGAGTGACATGCATCCTCTGACATACAGAGTAATTGTATGTTGTTTTGGATAAATGAGTAAAATGTAATATAAATGTAAAGATTTAGATCCTCAATCCCACCTAGGGTTGGGCTTTGATAATGTTTTACTGAGTCTTGTACAATTACTTAGAATGCATTTAGGTTTGCTTTCATCTATTGCAATGAAATTATCAATAACATTGAAGGAGCAAAAACTAATTTTACTAGAAAAATCACAAAATTGCCATTTGGCCATATTTTGATAGGAGGGGGTTGAGATTTTTGTTTGATATTTATCCTACAACCCTAGGATAATGCTCTGGCTTAAGTAACATACTTCTGTCTTGGTGGACAGACTAAGGTTTCATCACAGGCAGGTCAAGTGCAAGTCTCATTTAAGACACAGATGAAGACAAATACGATTGCTTTTGTGCACTAGGATTTGTGAAGCAGACTGTCATGTCAGACAGGAGTGGAGAGTTTGTGTACCTTGGTAGTAAGATCCTGCTCAGCCGGGAGGGTTTCTCTGAGAGCACGGAGGCCATGTTGGACCAGATCGTTCAGATTACCTGAGAACAAAACAATACTTTCTTAATGTAAGCATTTCCATTTGTCAGTCAGCAATAGGTGCCTGTCCATGTTTGAGCTATAGGTTTGCTAAATGAGATCTCTAAGAATACTGATGAGGTGATGGCTAAAATATTTAATATTTAAATATTTCCAAAACTGTCATCCTCTTAAATATAATGACACTGTAATTAGGACATGTAAAATCCAAAACAAAAAGTTAAAACCTGACCTGTAAAGATACAAAAACATTTATGTTCAGTTACAAAATGTGCCACTGCGAAGCTCTTAGTTCAAACTGCTTTCTTTGAAATATGAATGGTCATTCTTACAGTCATGAAACTTGTCCATGCATCTCTCCAGGTAGGTTCGTGCAGACTGAGAGCGTGCTCCGATGGACATGGCTTTGCAGTCAAAGTAGTTGGCTGATGGGCAGGTCTGGAAGATGTGAGGTCCCATGTCCTGGATGCCGCAAAAAAATAGAGTTGAGTTATGTTCAAATTACAACTTATAAAAAGGCATTTATTCTTTCACAGGAGAAGAACTTAAGCAGCTTTGATTCTATAGACAAATACAAGTGGTAAAATATTTGCGTGAGCAAACTTACATCATAGCCAGCAATTAGAAGTCCTACACCATAGGGCCTCCTTCCATACCTCTGTGTTGGGATTTGGGTTTCTGAAGGTTCAGTTCAAGATTTTTGCTGCCATTCACAATTATTTTACTTCATAGGAGTTACAGTTACACTTATTACACAACAGGCTAGTAACCACTGATAAAACACATGTATCTATAAATAAAATATAGCACCACATTTTTACTACAGAGCTTCAAAATAATAGTGAGGATACTGCTGCCAATAAGAGAGACAAGACGTGACGCAGGTAGGGGCCTGTCGAAGACAAATCTTGAGTCCAAGCACTCCTGACGCATGAAATTACTGTGGGAGAGAGGGTGTTTGTATAATTTAAGACCAAATACATTTGTTGATTCACATGTTCATTTGGAAAGCTTGTGACCTACCAGAGCAGTCTAGCATCAGCAGTCAGTCCAGCGATGGAGATGCCGATGTGGTTGTCGACATGGAGGATCTTCTTCTGGTGGGCAGCCAGTTCAGACTGGGCTCTCTGCAGAAACACGAAAACATGACAACAATCATGCATGATTAAATACTTGTCCTTTGTCACTAATGACCTGCTCCATGCTTTGTTGTGCGTTACAATATATGTAAATGTTCCATTAAATAATTACCTTTAGTGCAACCAGGACTGCATGAGTTTTGGATTTGAGTCCTACAGTTGCAGAACCCTGCTTCACCGCCTCCATAGCATACTCGATTTGATGAATACGGCCCTGGAACAATAATTATTATTATTATAGATATTTTGCTACAGCAAGTCAGTGACAGAGACATTCATTTTCTTTGTTAAGTCAGTGAAAGACAGAAGTTAAAGCAAACAACGACTTACCTGTGGGCTCCATACCGTCACATCGTTGTCGTACTGATTGCGGAACTAAAGACAAAAACAAGCCATCATTTGAAAGTGACATTAAAAAAAGTATTCATATATATATATATATATATATATATATATTACACAAGAGCTGAGCTTACATAGTTGTCTTGCATTATCAGCGGTATTCCTCAGCTACAGACTATTTCTCACAGACTCTGAGCTCCGACTACACAAAGCTCTGAGCCTGCTAACACTGACAGCCAAGACTTTTCTAGACTCAGGTTTTAAATTACTGCAACGACTGAATAATTGATCAACCCTGCTTTGTGCACTGCCACTTAAGTTACCAAAGAGAATTATGCAACCGAGCTCAAGCATCATACTAGCCAATGTTGTTGATAGTGATGTTCAGCGCTGGGTAACGTTTCCAATTTGACTTAACTTGGTCCCGCAGAAAGCTAGCTAACATTAATTGGACACATCAAGACGGTACAAACATTTGATGAATCGTTACAATGACCAGTGATTGGAGGTATAACGTTTTGGCTTCAGAATAGAAGTTATCAGCCTGAAGCCAAAGCCCGGTGAGCTGAGGGAAAACGAAAGTAAAAGACATGATACTCCAATTTAATGCTAGCTCAGCCTATGCTGGCTAACGCCTGCTAGCTAAGTTGCGGCAGCCTGCAAACGATCTAAAAAGTAAACTAATTTGCAACGCTATTATGACACTTTAAACTTGGTTAATTGTAAAGATTATTTCATGTGTTATAGTCCCGACAAGTATTAGCCGTGAACAGTTTCTTTGGACTCACGTCATTTAGCTGACATCCACGCAGCTAACGTTAGCAGTTACTGAAGGTGTTTTGCTTACTCACAGTGCAGTCAAAAGTTAGCTAGCTAATGTTAGCTTCGTGCGAGTAAATTCACCCCGGTTTCTAGGTTTCCTAAGAAATTATACAACACGAACACACTGTGCGTTGTATTTACTGTGTAGATATATTACATAATGTTAAATAGAACAATGTCTTTCAAAGTTCATTCAGACTTACCATGTCTGCCTTTCAAAGTCTCTTATTTCCTCCGCCGCTTGTACTGTGATCCTAACTTGATTTATTTTCCTGGACGCGACGTCAGGGAAAACAGCGGAGCCCCGATTTAAAATCAGTAATCGATTGAGTGACATTGTAGTTGGCTAAACGAGCTGGTTGTTAGTTAGTTGGTTGGTTAGTCGTTATTTCATTTTATGAATTTAAAAAGCTGAATAATCAAAACGAGTACATTTATTAATAAAGTAGAACGCAATTCTACATATTTTAAAATGTATTTTCACTTCAGATCAAAGATACGATCATCAAGACAGCAATGATTTAGGCTATATGTATATATATTTTTTTACACCGTGTGCACTTCGTCAAAAACGAACGTGCTGTTTAAAGTAATTTTCTCGCTCAATCTGTTCATTCTTGCTTCTTTTTCCGTCTTGCACGGACCGTATGGGCGCAGTGTTTGTGTATGAACACTAGGCGTCAGCAACAAATTAGAAGAAGACACCGTTGCATCGTTTGGTTGTGGACATTGAGGATGAACACACATTTATGTTGCAAAAGCGCATACAAAGTGGCAGAAGATGAAAGTGGTGGATAAAGTATTCAGATCCTTTACTGAAGTAAGAGTACTAATACCACACTGTGAAAGTTCTGCTTTGAAAAGGTTACTTAAGTAAAAGTGTATAAAGAGTAAAAGTATTAAAAGTAAAAGTTCTCAATGCAGAAAAATGTCCTCTGTAACTGTTTTACTATTAGGCCTTCATATTATATCATGAGATTATTAATCCTCATGCACTCATGTAAAAGCAGGATTTTATTGCTGTAGCTGTTGAGGTGGAGTTCATTTTAAGCTATTTTGTGTCAAACTAATAATTATTTTCATTGTGAATTAATCTGCTGATTATTTTCCCCATTAATCAATTGACTGTTTTGAAATGCCATCACAATTACCCAGAGCCCAAAGTGACACCTTCATAATGCTTGTTTTGTCCAACCAACAGTCCAAACCCGAATATTATTAACACTACATTCGAATTATTAAAATAATCAATTTGTGAAGCTGGATCCATGAAATGTTTTTGCATGAAAAATTAGTTAAATGATGAAAATAGTTGCCAATTAATCTTCTGTCAATGGACTAATCGCTTCAGCTTTACTGGTATAAACTGTTGGGTAGTTTAATTCATAACAAAACATTATATTTTTTAAACTTACATTGAAATGATGCAGGTCCATACCCAAGTTTAGTTCAGTCCAGTTTAAGGTGTTGTCATTTCAACTTATACAGCAATACAGTGAACTTGGGGTCATTACGCATACTAGAAAACTTCAATGCGCCAGTTGGAGGTTAACCCACTGGTGTATAAGTTAAAATAGGCAGCAATAAATTGACCTCTATTGGATCATTCCAATTGACATTTTGTACTTGGGTGTGATTTGTCAAAGAAACTAAATAATTCAGCAATTCAAGATAGATAAATAAATAAACAAACAGTACAAGCCATCAAGCAGTCAAGATAACATAACAAGGAGCAGTTGTCTGCCTCTCTAAAAGTAAATGCCACCCATTTTAATAATTCACATATGTTATTTCTGTGCCACAGAGCACTTCAGTCAATACTTTTCATCCATTGAGCTTTTCTAAAAGCTAGAAACTGGAGAAGTAACACATGACCTTTAAACTGGAGTGCAAGATCTGGCTCTTCTCACATAGACAACGAACTGGACTATGTTGAGGTCTTTAACTAAAACTAAAGGCTTAAAAATAAGTTTATATACAGTGAGATGTGCTGTAATATTTATGTCACTTTGGTGTGACTTGACCTCGTTTAATTAAGTTAGAAGCTTATCTGTTATCAATGATGCAGCCGCTGATGTCACTAGAATCACAGATGCAAGTAGTTGCTCCTTGATTTCTGTCTTTGGGAAAGTGCCACAAAGTTTAGAGAAACTGACTGAACTTTCAACACTGAAATTCAATTAAAAGAAAGGCAATTTTCTTAAAATGAAAGAATTCCCCTTTCTATTAAACAGTTCAGGCAGATCTTCTTTTTACTGGCTCCACCCATATTACTGAACCTATACATTTGAATAATGCCTTAAAAGTGAGTTGTCTTGAATGTTTCCTTGATTTGTTTGTCTTCTATTCACCTCACTTCACCTCCTGCCCATTTGAACGCTATGGGGTTTGGAGCCTTCAGCCGCTCTGTCTCTTGCCTCTGGAACTCCTTTCCACCAGACATCCATAACATTGACTTGCTTTTCATTTTCCAAAACTCACCTAAAAACACATCCTTTTAAACTGGCATATCCAATGTGATCTGTTCAACTGTTCATCTGGTCACAGCAATCTTTTGTAATTAACTATGTAGCCTTACTGATTTTATACACTGTACTTTAGTTTTTGTTCATTTCATTGATTTGTTGCTGCACTGTTATTTTATTCTGTCTTGTAAGGTGACCTTGAGTGTTTTGAACAGTGCCTATAAATAAAATGTATAACAATAAAAATAATAATAATAATTATAATTATTATTTTCTTTTTTCATTTTACTTTATGACTATTAAAACATTTCAAAAAGGGTGTAGATCCAAAAAACTTCTACAGGTGCTGGATGAAAAAGCAAACTAAAGGCAAGAATCAAACAAAAGATCCGCACACTGTACTAATAGCTCCCATCAATTTTAATTTAGAAACATTTTGATATATCAGAGATGAATTAAAGATAACAATTAAATATCTTACAGCAATATTTTAGTGATAACATGTAATGAGGCTACTATACAGGACATCCGCTACTGAATACCATCTAAACATGAATTCATTGTTTGTATTGGACTTGTATTGACTTTGTATTAGTTTATGCTGAATCTACGGATTAAGATATACTGAATGAATGTTAATATAGGATAACTTTTCATTTATTGGTTTCATCGTTGTCTTGTTTTTGTTTTTGTCTTGAAGGGGATATTAAATGAATGCGGAAAAGCTCTACAGGCGGATAGATGCTGACAGGTGAGTTGTGGGTTTTCTTCTTAACACATGCATGCGTACTGTAGGTTCTCTATGGTTCAACTAAGTGTAGGCTATCCTGCTTTTAAAATTTGGAATAAAGCTTTTTTTATTTCTCAAGGGATTCTGTCAGTTTTCTTGGCTTGTCTCCAGTCAGAGAAATGCCCACTGATAGCCTCATCCTCTTATGTCCAGCTCTGTGTCTGGTTTAAAGCTTTGCCTTTTTTCTCTGTTAATGATATCTGATGTACCCTTGATCCAGGAGGAGGGAGGGGATATGAATTAGTAGGGCTGTGCTGACGAGCTCTCCTCCTCTGCCAAGACAGCGGCAGCACCGTGGCCATTACATCAGCGCGCCAACCTCCTCCTTTGTGATTGAGATTGTAGGAGCCGTGCTGCGCTCAGCATGTTTTTTTCCTGGGGGCCTCATTTAACTCTGCCAAACGGCCCCCCATTTAATTTTTCAAATGGAGAGCAGCCTGAGTCACTGTGTAATGGGTCCAAGCCATGCTGTGGACTCTGCGCTTGCACGTGGTGGCGGGGGAGAGGCAGACGGAGGTGTTTTAAGGAGTAGAAGAGTGTGAGTGCGCCCATTCCTCTCCCCATTCATGGTTTTCAGTTTGTGTTAATCACACGGCCGTTTTGACAATAACAATCTTATCTCTGCTTGAGATTTAATTCCTTTACATTTCTTTGGATAATATAAATTTTTTTATGTGATGGCCTCAGCATGGATTCTTCAGATTTTTCTTACTTTGTTGTGACTTTACCTGAGCTACATGCAGCTACTTCTTCATGAATGAACAGTGTACACCTGAGCATTTACTTAAAATATAATAAATTTTGCACCCTGAGTGACTCAATATTCCCTTGTTGCTTAAAATAGGTCAGCAATGTGTTTCAGCATGGAAAATGACTGGACTAATGGGTGGGAAAGGTGGCAGCTCTGCCAAGGTTGCATTAAGCTGGCAGCTTTCCTTTAACAAGGCGGGGTCAGAGGTCACCAGCCGCACAGCAAACGGAGGAAAATCCATCTTAGCCCCTCCCCTCTATAAGTCTGAATACCCTATGTCATCATTGACGTTAACATTTCCTATAGCAAATGCCAGAGCATACGTGTGAGAAAAGAGGTGAGATGGGAGTCTTGCAGATATTTAGTTTGCTGCCGTCAGTTTCCTGGTGTTGACGAAAGCACTTATGCAGCATTTCAGTGGGAAATGGCTGAAGAGGTTTTTTTCTGGCAAAAAAGAAATGCAATACATTGTGTGGCACCTAATAATATCAGCCGCTAGATAGATAGTCTCTTTGCTTGGTCTGTGAACCTAAGAATAGACAGCTTATAAATAACAGAGCACACATAAAAATCAAAGTATATACTTTATCTGGTGAAATACGACAAAACTTTTCATTTTAAATCACCTGATGCCTGCAAGCATTACGTACATGCATATACTGGATTTTGAGTCATTCAACTAACCGTAATCAATTTGCTGTGAAAAGTGATTGAGTAATTCTCCTCATTGTAAGAAGGAAACGCAGTCTTGGAAGAAGTTTATTTCAGTCATTATGTTAACAGTGATTACAATTTTCCTATCCATCATTTTCATTGTTTTAATGCCAGGAAATGCACCCACACTAGTGCTGGAGATACATCATTTTAATCTTCTGATTGCCTCTGACCACAGTTCAGAGAATATACATTTTAAAACGTATTTAGGAGATTACACAGGTGTTAGAGACGTTACAGTTTTGATTATAACGACACCATGATAAAACTTTTTCTAAAAACACATTCACATAAGCTATACAGAGGTCATTGTGAAAGAACATGGTTTTCTCTTCATTCATTTAGTTAATTTTGTCATCCATTTCTATTCATTAATACACATTTTCAGAGATTAAGTTAGCACTTGTGAAACACAAGTCAAAAGTTTGATGAACAATACATTCTGCAGGCTACTCTTGCAGTTCGCTTCTGAGATGCCTTAGAAGAGAACATCCGCTGACTGCAAAATCAGGGCTTTCTCCAAGTACCGAGGGCGTTTATCTCTTCAAGATTCCATTCAGACTTTGCTGGTTATTGGAGTAACAGTACTTTGTATAAAAGAACTCTAGCTACAAAATTCAGTGAGCTATAGTTGCTAAAGCAAAATGTGTTACAACAATACCCGGTCTCCCCTACTATATGACAAAATAACGAGAAGAGTTGCTTCCATCCCTGTTAGTTATGTGAAATCACAAATGTTTCTCTTCGTCATTTTGGACAGCAGGAAAATACAGTAATGTAAAGATGTTTGACTTTTGATGATAGCGCAGCTTGAAACGATTTTGAAAATGAATGCAGAAGAACCATTTATTCATTTGTCTTCCCTTGTCAGCGTCAATGTAGATACATCCGATGATGCCAAGCCTACAGAACGGAGACATCCAATCATTACTTTGGCTCTCCAGCAAACATTTAAGCACTGATTGCATTTGCTCATCTAGCACTGTAGTTTATGGAATAAAACTAATGTGAGTGGTCACTTTTGGAGATGAGAGCATTGTCTTCTTTCATATAGCACTGATCTGTTTAATATCCACAAATTAATATTGGACAGCAGCAAAAAACAAAACAGTTGATACCACAAATCAATTCAAACATCATGATTGATTTTAGTAACACAGACTGTCTTTTTTCCGTAATGACACATGATTTGATGATAGCGAGAGCTGGAAGAAGTAGGGTCAGGTTTACGGCTTGGATTTATTATGAGTCAACTTTTCATTTTGTTGTCGCTCCTGATTAGATTTTTCAAGACAGAATGGTTGACAAAAGAGCCAGTTTGTGGTGTCAGTCTGATTTCTGACTTGTGTGAAGTTTATTTCAATGAGCTTCACACTGAAACGTCACACATGTAATTCTGTCCCTTAGATATTTGGTTAGGGTTACTTAAATGGTGAGATCATGTTGGTGTTTCTCTTTATTTGTATTTGTATGCATGAGGCCGAATGTAATTGCACTGTAAGGTGTAAAGGAACATGTACTCTGAACACTCTTCCTTAGTAACTTCTGATATATTGCATTGATAATGTTATCCATTTTTCTGCCTTTAATATGGGCATTAGATAGTGTTTGTGGATGTAATCTAAAAGGATTTGGAGACATTTTAAGTAGAAACTGATTTTGAAACTAAATTTTAACATCTTATCCTTGAAATGAATTTATTTATTTCTTAGTCCAAAACAACATTAACAATATGACATTAACAATAAAAGAATATGGTGAGTTAGTAGGAACAAACAGGGAAGTTAGACAAGATACAAAATATAAGAGATGTGGAATTGCTTAAGCAGAGGTTGGAGCCTATGCAACACAATGCATTTGTACTTAGAAACATAACCTGCAGTGCAAGACAGACAGGCAGCAAATGGTTAAATTTATAACAAATTGAAATGTCCCTGTGGTTTAAATTTCATGTGATGTGGTCTTTCTGTGCTTATTGTAGAATTTATATGAAAACTCATGGTTTAGCATGGGCATGTGTGACTAAATGAAATGATAACATGCTGATATAAAAAGCCATGACTTATTTGTGAGAGCCATTGCTACGTGATCATGACATCTGCTTCAATGTTGGGATATATCCAGACATTATATAAATATGTATTGTTGGTTACAGTGGAGCAAACATGACAGCAAATGAGGACAGGGAGGCCTGCCAATCAATACTCTGAGAGAAGAGGAAGTCCAGCAAACAGTCTGCTCAAAGAGGAATTCTGGTTCATAGCAAAAGGTTAGCTCAATTTGATATTTATGCAATTTGACTCTTGGACTTCCAAGTGTCAAATCCAATGAATCCAATGGAAATCCAATGAAAAACTACAGTCTAGACATATATGGATGTCTGGAGGGAATCCTTTCTCAAAGCATCTATTTTCGGTATAGGAATCAAGGTTCTACCAATTTATATATAGCCAGAAACATTTCCTTTCACTGTAAGAAGTGATAAACATGTCAGGTTTTTATTGAAAAAACTGTCCACTGGTGAAATGAAGAGCTATGGCTGTGATTTGGCACCTAATGGGCAGAGACACTTTAGTGGCAATGTTAAGGTGGGCGTGTGATCAAGTGTTGTTCTGGAGACACCTGGCTACTCTGGCTAATCTATTCATTAAACCCCCTTAATGGCCTCTTGTGTGTCAGGATCCATCATGTCACAATAATGGCTTTTACAAGTGAAGGGCGCTTTTAACTGCATTTGACTCATTGGAAAAACTGTCCGATTACTGGTGGTAGAGAAAAAAATGCAATGACTGAACACACCATATTAATTTCATCGCCATGCCTGCTGAACCATTAACTGGTAGACTCAATTACGTCAACGAGGGTGACATAACAAGGGAAAGAAGAGGTTCATGGGTCAGGAATTTGGTAATTTCAGATATTTTCAGCTGAAAAGGAGAACAAGCTCTCTAAAGGATGATGAGTCCTCTTTTGTTAGACACATGGCAAACTTGTCTTAGCATCAAAGGAACAAGAACCATTACAAAGAAAAAATAAAGAGGTAATGAAAGAAGATGATGCAAAAAAAGCCTCAGTAAAAAAAAAAATTCAGAAAAGATGGAGAAAGGAAGAAGAAAGGACTAAAAGCAATGGTATAGAAAAAGAGATGATTATTCAAACCTTTGCTGAAAACTGCCGTCTAAAAAGACATTAGGTGTAGCTTTGGGTACAATAGATCATGCTGAAATAAATGTTTTGCCTGTTAATGAAGATTTTGCTTCTCAGTTTTATTGTAACTTGAGTATCTCTTTGAGACATCCCAATAGCCAGAAATTTCCCACTCTCAGCT
This sequence comes from Micropterus dolomieu, assembly GCF_021292245.1. Taxonomy (NCBI): domain Eukaryota; kingdom Metazoa; phylum Chordata; class Actinopteri; order Centrarchiformes; family Centrarchidae; genus Micropterus; species Micropterus dolomieu. The sequence continues at coordinate 7,232,974 of NC_060171.1, forward strand.
TTGCTGCAGAGGCAGAAATAATGGCAGATTCTTGGGTCTTGGCCAGGCTTTATAACCGCATAACGTTTAACTTTCTATAAATACCACGGGACGCGGTCCAAGTTGATCAAGTGTGATTGAATCTGAAATGACTCCAAAGACGAGAGCCAAGTTTCCTTAAGATACTTCAGAGGAACTGCTTGCCCCTGCCCAGCTTTTGACAGGGCACCAGCCTGAGTCACTCCATGGTTTCTCAAGGTGCATCAGAGAAATTCAAGCAACAAATAATGATTGCAATACACAAAGTCTCAAGCAGCATTGGTTCTCAAAAGGGCAGTCAAGCTATGTTTGTTGTTGTGTAAGTGTAGGTGATCCAGTTTGTACACTAGGGGATTCTTGGAAGATGTCCTGAAGTATTAGTTACAAGTTGTTTCCTTCCACCGTCTGATAATTTTGAATTTCAACTAGACTCTACATTGGTCTTGGGTAGTGGGGATAGGTAGATCAATTGATCATTCACTAAGCCCAGCCCATTTAGCTATGGTTGCTACACTTGTCAAGCTTTCTATACTTGCATGGGACATAAAATGATAACAGTCGAACATTTATCACTTGAATATCTTAACAATTTGCGGAACAATGGGTCCTTGATTTCGGGGGTGAACAAAAAGCACTCATTTCTAGCCAGCGACTGTCTTTTTGACAGCAGGAATGACAGCAGTCACTGATAAATGTAGCTACTCAGCTAATTTAGATAATGTAAGCTCCATGAGTTTGTTGAAAACATGGTATGGTAACTTTTCTTTTAACAAAGAAAGAAAGAAAGATGAAATGCACACAAGCCCGTATTCAGAAACCTTGCCTTTAAATAAGACTTCAGGACTTCCGTAAGGTTGTGCTGTGACAACTCTACAGTCACTGCCCTAAGCCATCCCCCCAGCATGACCCATTGAGTGTATTATAATCTAAGTGGGTATAGTCTTAACAGCCAAATTTGTATTTCAGGACAAAACAGATGGTGCAGAATTACAAATTTGGCTGTTAAGATTATTGGGAAAGAGCAGAAATAATTAGGATGTATATTAAATGGCATGTGAAACAAAAAGCTGCACAAATTGCATCTGATTCTGTATACCCCTTGTTTAATGGATTTATTAAATTGCCCTCTGGAAGGCGCTATAGAGCAGCTGCAGCAACTAAGAACATTTACAAAAAGTCTTTCATACCAAATGAAACAATCTTAATAAATCTCTCAATGTCTTCACACTGGAATCCTATCCGTTATGGTCTGTACTGTGTATGTTGTGTTATTTATTGTTTTTTTTTATTGTGATTTTTAATAATGTGTTTTTTTTAATCACCTTGTGAAGCCAAATACAAATATTTATACATATTTGGACGAAAGGGTGGAGCTAACTAGCAATTGGTTAGTAAGGAGCATCTGTAATTCATGCTCATGTTATGTGATATTAAATGGGATGCTAATTTTGGCTCGCAAAGAAACAGGCAAAAAAAAGTAACAGCAACTCCTTAGAGTGTCTTTTAAAGAGACAGGAGCTAAAAATAATCTTCCATTATGTGGCCTGTGTAGGCCGTTGGATTGATTAAAACAGGAACTTGTCTGAAAAACCAAATAAATGTCTCACATGTGTCTCATACACAGAGCTTCAGTGTGTGGAAAAATACTAAGTTTGACAGGCCTGCTGTGCTTAGTTAGATTTGTCAAGCTATGAATGGACAGTTAATATTTGGTAGAAGCTGTATATTGAATCGTCCAGTTATTCAGTGTAGTATTCACTTGGAACTTTAATCAGCAGAACTGATGACAAATGTTTTAATGCTATTGTCCTACAATTACTGTATAAGTATTTCATTTCAACATGTTAGTGGTCGACTGGTGCTGTACTGGCTTCAATATTTGTCTATAAGTTCCCAGAAAATCCCCAGATTGGAACTGTGTATGCATCAGCGTCTAGGGCTGCAAGAGGTTTTGTTTTTTATTAGAAAATGTGGGTGGATGAAATGGTCGAATGATTCACATAATGTTTTGTATAGTCGAGCTGGCAAGCAAAATCGCTGCACTACTCGAATCCAGTTCCACCATATTTTTGCTAGTCAGGTCACTTCATTCATTCTTGTGTAATCATGATAAATAGCACTCCCAGCAGGCACTTTTCGGAAACACAAACTCTCCTTAGTGTTGTTCCGTCTGTCTACAGCATTTCTAAGTGTCTAGCTAAAGATTGCTGAGAGGTCTCTTTTTCTCATTTGCTCCTTTTTCTTGAATGAATGTGGAGTAGATACAAGAAAACCCAGACGTTCAGCCCGTGATGTCAGAGCCAGGGGGCCAACATCCTGCCGACGCTGTGATGTCAAAGGACGTCGATTGATGCTTTGAGGCTGAATGTAATCTCCCTAATGTCTGGGGATGAACAACAGCAAATGCCTGGAAAATTAGACTGCCATGTGTGCTCCTTGACATTTTACATGCTTCCTTAACTGATGTTAGCACAACCTTTTACTCAGCCACTTGTTCTGCCGTTTTTTAACGGATAGAACAACATGTTCAAGACCTGAGTGAAGCTTTGCATCCTCCACTTCAACTGTTCCTGCTAATCCCGGTGAACACTCAATCCCGGGTGTTTAAACATGGTCCCTCTTCTCCCTGACGTAAAACCACAAAGTAACACTAGTTCCACCACTTGAACTTGCTTTTAATCAGGTGGTGAGCCTCCTTTGTGTTGGCAAGCCACTGATTAGATTTGAAGATTGGGAGCCATTACAGGAGGCTGCAGTTGGATAATGACTTAAGTGCTGTTTTGCCTTCCTTTCTCTACAGGAAGTGATTTATCTGGATGGGCCTGGCCTTAACTGACTGGGAGGTGCCCAATGGTGAGCAGTGCCATTGATAGATCATATCACCCTGCTCTGATCCGATCATCACTCACTGATATATGGTTTCTGTATGTGGAAAATTATTACATTATAATACTGGTTAAATACACAGCTTGTGAGATGGGATCTTGCTTTCACATATTCTTTTCCTTCACTTAGTATGTTACTAGTATGTCATTGTTTTTGTGTGAAGAGTGACATGTGATGGGCCTAGAGCTGAAATGAATCGTAGGTTAATAGATCAGTCGACTGGCAAAGAAATAATAAAGCAACTATTTTGATATTCAGCCATTTTTAAGCAAAAATTGTGAAACACTATTTTTGTGTTGTTGTAAATATCTTGAATATCTTTAGGTTTTTGACTGTTGGTCAGACAAAACATGACATTTGAAGACTTCACCTTTGACTCTTGGAATCTGGAGTGGGCATAATTTTTTAAATTTCATAGACTAAATGATTGATCTAGGAAACTAAATGTCAGATTAATCCACAATGAAAATAATCATTAGTCACAGGTTATATTATATTGTCCTCACTGTAGCATCGAGTTTAAGTGCAAACAAACCTATACTAAAGTGTCAACAGATGCAGCACTACCTATTGTTTCCAGTTCAAAACAATGCAAACTTTTACACAAGCTTTTCTAATCATGACTCAAAGTCTCAGTAAAATAAGAACACTTTTATACATACACATTTTTCTTCTTTCCCAAACTTATTACGAATTTCTTTAATAGCAAAAATTTTGACATGTCATCTGAAAAACACATGTGGAACTACTAAGATTAACAATGGTTTTTGTAAAGTAATTAATGTAGTGCGTTAATTATGTTATTAGTTATACCTGTTTGAGATGTTCAAATGACAGCTGTGAAAAAGGGCTATTTAACTTTAGTTTCACTCCAAATATTCACCTTGGTCATGTGAGTTCCCAGTTTGGGAACCACTGACCTAAACTAGTGGAACAATCTGGAAACTCAAAGCCTTTTGGCTTGTGACTTGTTAAAACAAAGCAATGTTTTTTTGCGAACCCTTGTCACAGGATGCATTCATCTACAGGTTGAGACCTTTAGCCAAAACCTAATTTTTCCATGTCATGTCAATTTTATGTTTAAAGCCCAAAAGTACAAATCATAAATTTCCCCCAAAGGACTTTACTAGCGTGCAGCACACTGCACGCTCTATCCTTAGAGCTTCAATAGACCTTTTTCACATTTTGATGTGTCATAGCTGGAAAATCACAGGTATAATTATAACAATAATATGGCTCTCATGGCCTCCTAGGACACTTACATGGAAAAGAGCGGTTATTTGTTAATGTTATTAGTTCCACCTATGCCTGTCCTTGTATAATAAGTCAAAATGTCTGCTATGAAAAAGGTAACATCATCCAGTATTTCACAAGAAAACCCTATATTTTGCTTTCCTTCCCTGTTAATCACCTTGTAGCCCTGAATGTGTTGCCTTCAAATATATCTTACAACCTCTTAGGGATCCAACCCTCCGTTTGGGAACCACTGACCTTGACAATGCCCTTCTCTAGGCTCTTCTTTAGCTCCAGTACACATCAACATGGGGATGGCCATGTGAACATTATCCTGTGGCTTCAAAATGACTAGCCAAACAATGAGTAACATCATACTCCTGTAATGGAATATTATGGCGACCAACAGTAGCCTCAATACTCTATTATGAAATGAAACCACAATATATGTTGTGTTTATACAAGGGGCATGACTCTCCATATTTCTCAGCTGACAGCTGTTGCAATTGCTTTTTCTACCTACACAAAACAATTAGAGTGAAGTTAGCTTGATATTGGATATTGGATCTTCAGTGGCTATTTGTTGTTTCACTTTCAATAAGTTGTAAAGCAAACGATTAAAACAAGACTAATGAGTTTATTTGTGAAGTGCCACACAGATAAATGGAAACAGTCCTTTGAGGCTTAATGAGGGACATTCTGGGAAATGCAGGAAATCACTAAATAGCCAATGGACACAGATGTTTGACTTTAACACTATTATTCTACATGACATGTAATGGCTTGAGAATTATCATCCTTAAAAACATCTTGCATTGTTCCTATATCAAGCCCTTTTAAAATTCACATGCCAAAACTAAACATATATATTAATCTGTTTTTATATTTTGTTCTTTTTGTTTCAGTTGCTAATGTCACTGTCATCATATATTACTTAGTAGCTGTTGTTGGTTATCATGGTTAATTTATATCAGCTGCATCTATTCTGTATCTCAAGCATTGCTTAAACATTTTTCATGCCACGATACCTACATATACACAGTATGAAGAAATATAGTGTTTTGGCAGAAACAAGAATAATCATTTATATAAATTAATTACCCCGCAACCCTGTACGCAGGATAAGCGGTTGACGATGGATGGATGGATGGAATTTGTATAGGAAGAGACACTGCCCAAAATACATCCTGGATGACTATTGAATTAATGAGGAGCAGCTATGCAGGCAGGTGGCCGATAAAAAGGACAGTTCGGTGATTCACAGAGGTAAGAGTGAGGACTTCTAGTGGACAGGTACGACATGACACAATCTCGGAAATTACACCATGTATACTGAACAAAATTATAAATGCAACACTTTTGTTTTTGCCCCCATTCATCATGAGCTGAACTCAAAGATCTAAGACTTTCTCTATGTACACAAAAGGTCTATTTCTCTGAAATATTGTTCGCAAATCTGTCCAAATCTGTGTTAGTGAGCACGTCTCCTTTGCCGAGATAATCCATCCACCTCACAGGTGTGGCATATCAAGATGCTGATCAGACAACGTTGGTATTGCACAGGTGTGCCTTAGGCTGGCCACAATAAAAGGCCACTCGAAAATGTGCAGTTTCACTGTATTGGGGAGGTCCGGGGGGGTCCGGAAACCAGTCAGTGTCTGGTGTGACCACCATTTGCCTCACACACTGCAACACATCTCCTTCGCATAGAGTCGATCAGGTTGTTGGTTGTGGCCTGTGGAATGTTGGTCCACTCCTCTTCAATGGCTGTGCGAAGTTGCAGTCACGTCGAGACCCCGATGAGGACAATGAGCATGCAGATGAGCTTCCCTGAGACGGTTCCTGACAGTTTGTGCAGAAATTCTTTGGTTATGCAAACCGATTGTTGCAGCAGCTGTCCGGGTGGCTTGTCTCAGATGATTTTGGAGGTGAAGATGCTGGATGTGGAGGTCCTGGGCTGGTGTGGTTACATGTGGTCTGTGGTTGTGAGGCCAGTTGGATGTACTGCCAAATTCTCTGAAACACCTTTGGAGACGGCTTATGGTAGAGAAATGAACATTCAGTTCCCGGGCAACAGCTCTGGTGGACATTCCTTCAGTCAGAATACCAATTGCAATCTCCCTCATAACTTGCGACTGAAAACTGTGGCATTGTGCTGTGTGGAATTGCATTTTTTTGCATTTTTGAGTGGCCTTTTATTGTGGCCAGCCTGTGCACACCTGTGCAATACCCAAACTGTCTGATCAGCATCTTGATATGCCACACCTGTGAGGGGGATGGATTATCTCGGTAGAGGAGAAGTGCTCACTAACTCAGATTTTGACAGATTTGTGAACAATATTTGAGAGAAATAGGCCTTACATACATAGAGAAAGTCTTCGATCTTTGAGTTCAGCTCATAATGAATGGGGGCAAAAACAAAAGTGTTGCGTTTATAATTTTGTTCAGTGTATTTTTAGTCACATTAATGGCATAGCTCTATGTGATCATTTCGATATTTATCTTATTCCTCCCTGATCAGGCATGGTGGTTATCAAGTCTGGAAATAAGACTCAGCTGATGATGAATAGGGGTAAAAACAAAATGTTGTTGTTATGATTAGAATGTAAAACTTAATAATAATAATAAATAAATAATAACAGTTTATTTGTAACACACTTTATATTTAAACAAATCCCAAAGCTAGAAAAAAGGTAGAATATGCAGTTGTCAACATGCTGAATATGGCCCTGTCACAGGAAATCTGTGGAGGCTCAATATAACACAGTTATCTTAGTATTGCAGAAGAAAATCCAATACCCAGAAGATAATAAGAGAAGACTTCAATATTTTAAGGCCAACCAAAATGGTTATTTGAAAAAGTTTCATGACATAATTAATGCAAGTTCTATTACTAGTAGTAAATTGAGTAGTTAACCACTGCAGCAGTTAAGGCTGCAACAGGTGATTATTTTCATTATCAATTAATCTACCAAATTAACATCTTTAAATTATTTTTTATGGGCGACCAGAAGCCCAGAACTGAAAATAAAATGTTTTAGCTTAATATATGATCCAATAATGGGGTATATATTGTGTATATATATACAGTTGATTGAAATGAGAAGTGTGAGTGCACATGTATTTCTGCTTTTGTGTGTGAGCATCTACAGCATTGGAAAGTAATTACAATTTTGAGATACTTGTATTACTTGATTATTTCTTTTTTCTGTTACTTTATACTTCTACTTCAATACAATTCAGAAGTGTTTATTGTACATTTTCTCCACTACATTTATACGATAACTTTAGTAACTTTGGAGATTCAGAATAATAATACAAAATATTATCTGCAAATAAACAAGTTAAGACTTTATTCATCCACAGCCGTATACAGAGTAATTAAAATGAGCTCAGTCTTCACCAGCTGCAGCATGAACACATTAAAAAAATCAATACTTTTACCTACAATTATAATAATATAAAAAATACAATTACTTTTACTTTTGGTGCCTTAAGTAGCCTATATTTTAATGCTAATACCTTTGTACCTTTTGAATGCAAGACTCTTACTTTACTTTAAATTAAATTATTTCTACACTATGGTATTACTACTTTTACATTAGTAAAAAAAACCCAGTACTTCCTCCACCACTGCCTGCACGTGTACTGGTATTGACCTATGTCACATTTACCCACATGAGATCCTTAACAGTCCCCATCAAACTAAGCCAGTGATATATGGCATAGCTTTTGAACTCATGCAGTGATACCATTGTGTGTGTGAATACGATATGCGCATGAGTTTGTGCATGACACTTGATGTTCTCAGTTGGCCCAATAGAAGTGAGGCATTAAGATATGTAGCATGACGTGTGTTCACATCCAATAATACCGCAGCAGCAGACATAGCAATCATTGTGTCCCCAGTAATAACTTACCCTAGAGTGAGCATGTCGGTCTCAGCTGGGGGAGGCCTGCTTCAAAGGTTGCCGTATTGACTTGACGCTCAAAAGTTTTTTTAGGAACTGAGGGAAAACTTTGGAGGATTCAGAATGGCCTGTGCAGCTCCCTGGGGTAAAGTGTGATGCAGATGACCCAAAAGGAACACCCACGCTAAAAATATGAGCACATAGTATATACAAAAGCATGCACATACAGAAGTTACACTTACCCACAAGCACGAATATAATATATAGACCCACAGATGCCCTCCAAAATGTGTTTGTAGTCTCACACATGACTTTTAACACTCATTCTATCACGTGAAAACTAAGACAATTTTATTTTTAGCTTAACTATGACACAGCCACTCCATACACAGTTTGTCCAATTGATTTCGAAATGCCAAGGAGTTGTTCAAACCATATATTGTAGACTTTCTATTGAACTTAAAATAGAACTCTCACAAGATGTAGACACACAGACACACAAGCTCCTCTGTTATCCAAAAGCGTTAGATAGCTTAAGATGGAAAGTAAGACTGGTAGGTTTGCATATAGATGGATACACCATGTAAACAGATATATGCTGTAGATATAGGTGGTTAAGTTTGTAGGTAGGTAGGTTGGTAAATATAAATGTAGCCGAGGATTAGAGAATAGTAGTTTTAGGGTAGTAGCAAGCTGCAGCATGGAACTCAAGATACACTCAGTTGCCACTTTATTAAGGATGCCTAGCTAAAACAATTGCAGGCTACTACAGTACAGTCTGGCTATAAATCCTCCCTTCATGAAATGAAATGAAATTCATAATAACATTTACTTGAAGGCTTGGCACTTATTATTTCTTGAAGAACTTGAAGAGTATCCGTCATTAAATGGAACTTTTTCAAATATGGGCAGCAAGAGTGGGGAGCATATTTACTGAGAGATAGTGATATGATATGAGAACTTTAAAGAAAGTTATCCTTTTCATAATGGTATGTTTCAGTCTGTCCGGCACTGTGTAATAAATTAGGCAGGACAGTAGATCTGCAGGTAGAAAAGTGATGTAGATTTTTAGATGTGGCTTGAGACCCAGCAGCTGTCTATTCAGCAGTGATTTAATGCCTGACATGGGTGAGCCTTGTGGTTCAATAGCACTAAAAGGCTCATCCTGTCTAATGGGGTTCCACTATGACGCAGACAAGGAGAGGCAACCCCTCCCCTTCTTTTACTGACATATAATCCAGAACATACACACAGATTTACACACATAGAAAAGCACAAACACTTACTGTACATCTATTAATTTTGTCCACTGTGGAGGGACTGTGAGTGCACACAGACACACATATACACACATGCTCACTTGTGTGCACACATATTTTGTACACACGCACACACATGCTGTCCTGCACACTAATGAAAAGGAAGGGAATAGAAACGACAGTGCACAACAAACAGTTGTGTAATTGCTTTTGAGAAACTGCTCTTGTTGGAGGCTGACATCGATTGGTCTTTGCAGAGGACAACTCATTTACTCATTGAGTGGGAGGAGGCCCGGGCAGCAGTGATCATTACTGGACTGACTGACTGACTGACTGTGGTATCACTTTATTAACTCAATATTATTTGTAGTTATTTGTAAGTTTCACTGTAGTGGGGAGGGGTGTTGTCATATCTAGCTGAGGCTTTACTGCAGACACAGTAGATGCTGTGATACCATGTTTAAGGTTAGTCACACTGGTTTAAACCCCCCCCCCCCCCCCCCCCCCCCCCACAATTTTCAGTTGGAGAGGAAAACTGGACAGTGCTTTGTAGTTTGAAAGTAGTTTGTTAGATACTCTGAGCAGAGTTGATCCATATGGTTGAGTACATGCTATGTAAAGTGCCATGAGTTCAATATTTGTGATGAATCACATTATATTGGCCCCAATCAAATAATTAACAAGCTGATAACATAGGCTGATTGTGTGTTAGATGGTCTATACTGAGCTGAAGCGTGTGGTGCTGGAGTTGGTGCTATCCAAACAGCGTTATGAATGAAGAACCCAGGAGTGCGTCACTGTGTAGTATATATGCCTCCCCAGCAGATGGCCCCGCCTGCAAGTGCTTAGCTGGGAGGGTGGCGGTGGTGTTGGGGGGCCCTTATTGATTTGGCATTTGAGATATAGCATGCAATGTAACATTTTTGGAAGGTTTTTAAAATATTTATTGCTGGTGATGCTTCTCTACGGCCACCAGTTTGCTTTGCCTCCTATTTAATTAATGACATCAATGCAAATTGGGGGTCGCAAATGGTCCAAATGACTGGTGGATTTTGTGAATGGAGCACTTAGTGACTGAGGAATGACGTCAGTGCAAAGCCATATCCCCTATTAATGAGCCAGGACTGAAAGGAGTCATCCCATTGGCTCCCCAAAGCATCAGAGCGACGTGATTGGCTGCCAGCAGATAATTAAACACCTACACAGTCAATGCACAAATCCAAGTGGTAGGATATATAGGCTGGTGCGTTGGCGCTGCATGCAACAGAATCAAGAGTTGTCCCGCAAGTTGAGAGAAAGTCAACTTATTGTGTTTTGCAAAGAGATACATAGAGATATATATATATATATTTTTTTTTTTGCTGGGCGATTATCACTGAAGGTAAGTATTGACTTTTAATGTTGGGCGATGTTTTGGAATGGCTGATTGACTGTAGATATACCTAATAAGCTGTTATCATGTGTGTGTGGACACAGAGTCACTGTTAGACTGCAGTGATGTGATAGTGTTGGTAATAGGATTGGAGTGTGGCCACTGGGGTCACCAGCATCACCAGCACCCATTTTGTGAGGGTCCAGTCTGCTATTTGAAGGCCAAAGACCGAGACAGAGAGAAATAGGAAGAAGAAGGAAGAAAGAGGGACAGACAAAAAAATGAGAAGGGAAGAACAGAAAGTGAAAAAGAGGAAAAGGAAAGAAGAGATGGACAGAAGGAACCAGGTTTGAGAGTGTGTGTGAGAGTGAGAGAGTGTGTGTGTGTGTGTGTGTGTCAGAAAGAGAGTGCTGGCAGCTCATTACACTAATGCACTGCTCCCTTAGGGAGTTGGCAAGCTTGGAGCCCCCCCCCCCCCTTTCACCCCTCCTCTTCCAGCACTGGCAAGTGCTACATGCATTGCACAGTGTAGGACCCCCACGGACTCTCACACACACACACATGTTCCCACCCGCAGCCATGTCACACTGCAGTGTACGACATGAGAAAACTACCTGTCCTGTCCCTCTGGATGTTTTGGAGGAACAGTGTGTTTTTTAGAAGAAGAATAGGTGGGTGGTGGGGTGTTATGTGGCTCAGTTTTGAAGGCGTGTTGTGTGCAAGTGAACGCAAGGATGTTCAGCCGGAAACCAGAGCTAAATAGTGGCAAGCTGAGATGTGGGTAGAACTGTTCTCACCTCTCTGGGAAGTGACAGGAAGCCCGTTTTCTTGTTACAACTTCTTCGCCTCAGCACACGAGGATCAGTGTTACTTTCCAGATGTATGTTGGGTTTTGTTTTGTAGATTCATCTTTAAATTACTTGAAATCTTATTTTAGCGGTGTGTAAATGTGAATTGCAGCAGTCTTGTGCACAAGGAGCTGATGGAGGTGTCTTTCTTGCTGTGTAGGGGACCATGGTTATGTTGAAGATCTCTGCTTTCCTCGTTGCCTACGCCCTGGTCATTTGCCAGATGTACTGCTCACAAGCAGCCCCCGCCAGGTGAGACACTCAACCTTCACATTTTTCACTTCAAACTCACAGCTGACCTGATGCATTTTCCAGTGACTTAAAATATGTGGGAAAATAGAATGGACCTAAATTCCAAATTGTTAGAGTCACAAGCAACCAGTAGGAAAGAGTGAAGGGAAGATGCTAAATGTAATGTAATAATATTTTTTACTGAGGGAAACAGGTAGAGTTTATAATCACAATTTTTCCAGTGGCGCTAGAAAAAAATTAAGTAATGAGAGAGGATATGTGTGATGAAAAGATTGAAGAGTTACAAACACTTTCAAAGATATGTAAGCTTAAAGCATAGTACAGGTGTGTTATTATGTGCATGCACATAAACTTTAAATATATTTCTTTTCGTCAATCTGCTAAGTTTAACTTTTACATGAGCAGGATTAAATAAAGGCTCAGTTGGGAGTTATTAGGTTAAAAAATGTATTTAGCCACATATTGTACTTTTATTAAAAAAAGAATGTAGATCCCATAAATTTAATTTCCTAATCAATATATAAGGTTTGTTTATCCTGTTATACCTCTAATCCAATGCGATGAAATTGCTCCCAGTTTAAGTGTTAAAAATGGAACAATGGAAACAAAAAAAGTAAAAAAAAAAAAAAAAAAGAAGAAAAAAAAAGACAGGGAATGTTGTGCAATCCACCTCAGGGGGAGATGAATGAAATCTATATATTTATATGAAGCCCCATTGAAGCCATTCTCCACACTGATCCCATGAAGCTATCGATTTTGTAATAAATCTAAAGCTCGTTGCACATCAGCCCCTCTCTCAGATGGGGCACTTTCCACAGATTGTTTCCCTGCGTTGGCTGGGGGCCCTCCAACTCAGACGTCATCCCTCTCAGAGTTGGTGACGTCCCAGCCAACCCTCCTGACCCCTCCTCCCCATGCAGCCACTCCCACCACCATACCTTACCCTAACACCCCAACACATATCCCCACCCCTCCTTTTAAATGCAGGTGATAATTCTAGCGAAGTGCTGATCTCAATGCCTTTCCTGCCCCAACCCCTCTGACCCCTAAACCTCCCCACTCATCTCTTCACCGCAGAACGGGTTTAGAGTCTATGTCAGACCGAGTCACGCTCACGGACTACGAGGCGCGAAGGTTACTCAACGCCATCGTCAAGGAGTTTGTGCAGATGACGGCGGAGGAACTGGAGCAGCAGGCAACTGAAGGAAACAGGTACACAGATGACAAACAGATTACTCTTCTTTATTCTAACTCTTTTTAAAATAAAGTAGTTTAACATTTTCTCCCTGCACAGGAACAACTAATGAAAGGTTTGACTATAATAACAGAATTGAAAGTTAAACAGTGAAACTTCTTTGGCCTAAATTAAAAGGTAAAATAGGCAGCTCATTTTTGGGCCACCATGCTGGATTTTGTGTATGTTTTTAGAGACCATATCATATTCTGGTTTTTACTTTAACACCACTGAAGATGCGTCGTTCTAGTGCCCCACTTGTGTTCAATCAGGCGTAGAGGTATGTACTTCTAAGCTGACCATAAGAGAAAGGAACAGATAATTTCCAAGAACATAAGTTAATACACACACACACACACACACACACACACACACACACACACACAAAAAACAATACTCTGTCATGAACCTGCTCCCGCATGGATGAGTTTGATTTTGACTTTGTTTGAACGGATTACTATTTCCAGCCTGCCTGCTGGGCATGTGAACAGTGAATGCCTAACGAAACAAATAAGTGTGCATGATGTCAATTAAGTAGAGTTGCATGACAGTGGGAAGCGACTGGTTTCTGTTTGTTCTGTGGGTGTAAAAGATGTGACGAGTGGGCTGACTGGGATGGGGGTGGAGAAGGAGGTTTGGCGCACGAGGGAATGGATGACGTGTTCTTTGAATGGTGGGGAAAAGCATGTTGCTGTAGGGGGGGTGTTTTTATTTTTACCTTTTATATCTGCAATGGCATGAAAAAGAAATGCATGTGAGAGAAATGGTGTGTGAATGGAAGGAAAAAGAAGATTGAAGAGATGAAGAAAGTGTTTTCTGCATGTTTTCCCATACCTATGAGCCTGTTCTCTGCATGTGTTTTGTGTGTCCCCTCCCCAACAGCATGGGCAGGCCCCTAACCAAGCGCTGCTCCAACCTCAGCACCTGTGTGTTGGGCAAACTGTCTCAGGAGCTGCACAAGTTGCAGACGTTCCCTCGCACGAACGTGGGAGCAGGAACGCCCGGCAAGAAGCGCAGTGCGCCTGACAGCGACAGCTATGCAAGCTACGGCGAGACGTTTGACAGCATCTAACCCCTCGTCATCCTCCCTTAGCACCTCTTTTACCTTTACTTAATCTTTTCCTTTCCTTTTCTTTCCCCTTTTCTCCTCCCCCATCCTCTTCCTCTCTTCACCCCACCTTCTTCTTTATTGTTTTTGGATTGGAAAGTGCATGTTGATTTTACCTGCTTGACTGACATGAAAAGAATTTAACTGCAACCAACTTTTCAGTTCTTTTCTCCTTCCCCTTTTTTTGGCAGACAATCAGACTTAGTATTCATAAATGTAATTCAGGAGCCGGTTCAGACATCCATCTCTGTGTACTGTGCGTGGAGTCATTTGATGGCATTTCAAGCCCCTGATATTTAAGGATTGAGAGAGAACGCTTAATCTAACCATTAATAAATGATCCACTCATGCGACACCATGTTTCTTGTTCAATAAACGTATTTTTCTACCAGGAAGCCTTAGCTCATTTTCATTCTAAGGGATGCTTTAAAACAGTCAGTGGGTACTAATTATTTATGACATAAAATGGACATAGATAAAATTTTTGGAGCATGCAATAGTTCCCTTGAAATTATCTCTGAAGCTGTCATCGAGTTTAAAGGTAAGAAAAATGACAAACTTCAGAAAATACATGATTGAACCTTGCATGCTTGATTTGTATTTTTAATCTGTACATCCTAGCTTCATGTTTTTTGGTGCTGTGAAGTTACTGTGAAGTTAATGTTGATAAAAATTAACTGTATGCAAATATACTGTGTCAGCATTGTATGGATGAATGTCACACCAGATCTTGGCATTAACCCCTTGTTTGCTTTCCTGAAGCAGCGTTACAGCACAGAAGCGAGCCTGCAACACGGCAACCTGCGTGACTCACCGCCTTGCGGATTTCCTCAGCCGGTCGGGGGGAATGGGCAACAGCAACTTTGTCCCTACCAATGTTGGCGCCAAGGCCTTTGGCAGGCGGAGGAGAAGTGTGGAGAAGATGTGAGCACTCCAGAACCTTCAGGAAAACAGTAAATAGTTTTTTCTTTTTCTGTTTTTGTTCTTTGTGATTTCTACCACTTCGTCATTTTGTGTGGTTTGTATTATCCATCACTTGTTATCATGAAGAGTATCGTCAAGAAATGAAATATTTCTCCATCTGCTAATTAAAAAGGATTTAGAACAGAACATTATTAAAATCTGAGTAAAAATACCTTGATTTTTAAATAATTTTGGATTCATCATGTAATGATTTGTAAATAGAATAAAAATGAACACTAGTCTGTATTGTTCTTTGGAAGTAAAGCTTTAAATTTACTTTAATTTCTTTCTTTCTTTCTTTCTCTTTCTTTCTTTCTTTCAGAGGTTGAATCCCGACAAGATATCATCAGAAAATACCTGAGAACAAAAATCAACAAAAACAAATTCAAGCAGAAAATAAACACTCAACTGGCCCTTTATTCACTCCCACACATTCGTACGGGGAAAAAAAGACGCCACAGGACTTCTTGTCCCCATTTTACATCCTGTTAGTGAAACCTTTTGCTTTTGGCAAATACGAGAAAAAAAGAGAAAAAAAGCACTTTAGTTTATGTACATGAACAAATGAACTTCTCAAGAAAGAAAAAAACATCCTAATGGTCCCTCTTTTTTATACATGACTATCATTGGAAAATAAAATGAAAGCAGCAGTGGTTATCACCTTATTATTTCCTCCTTTCACCTTGTTAGAGCACATGTGTTCCATGCGACCCATCTCCCCCTCCCCATTTGAGATCCATATGAGATACATTTTCCATAATTCCCTTTCCTCCTAAGGGTACCCTGTTTTTGTGTGCCAGAGGGACGCCATTAAAGATCAGCCTACCCAAGGCCCCCCCACAACGGCTGTTGTCTTGTGCCTTGATGTAGAACAATTTACATGAACATGATTGTACAGTTCTGTTTCGAGACGATAAAGAAGACCTGAGCGAGGATGAAGAGAATGAAGACAGATTAATATTGTAAACAATATTGTGAAAACAAATTTCAGCAAGATTAAAATGTATTTTAGATACACTCGGGTTTGGGGTACTTGTGTTGTTCTTCAAAGGTTTTTAAGCATTTAGGTGTAGAAAGAGCTTGAACTCTTGAAAGGGTTGGTTATTTTACGAAAAGCTTAAATTTGTTTATTTATTGCTGGAATTTTGATTAACAATGTCCATAAATCATAAATGGTAAACAGTATGGCATCGGTCAACCTCATGTGAATAGAGTGATTTGTAATTCATTGGTTAGAATTTTGACACTACTTCCCACTGACAGATAAACACTCACATCCTGAAAACTTGTCAAACAAATCTGTTATTTGGCAAAATATTGAAAATCAATCAACTCTACTGCTGCACAGTATGGGTCACTTTGTATGCAGCGACCGTCTGCAGGTTTTTTCTGACTGACACCACAGCAGCATGGATATGTTGAGTTACATGATGATATAAGAAAAAAACTGCATGGGTAATTGCTTAATAAAAGGCAGCCAAACCTGCAGTCAGACTTGTTCTTCTTCTCAGCTCCAGTTGAGGTAAATGCACACCACTCAGTTCAATCAGAATCAGTATATATATATCCATTTACATAAATCATGTATTTGAAGCAATATTTTTATTTTTATGCACCACATCCATCAATATATTTCTTAGTTTGACAGGACAACACAACACGTGTTCTCTTTTATTTCAGATACAGCTTACAGAATAATACAGTGTTCAAGCTGTCTTTACATACTGTAGTTTACCAGCTGACAGACTGGCTCATTATTAATAATCAAATTATTAAAACTGGTGACTAAACATTTAGGGGTTTTCTTGTTTTTACAGCACCACTCCAATAGGTGGCAACATCATAATTTTGTCAAACGTTTCATTGGAGCTCTGCAGAGTCTCACAGGTCTGACTCAAGTCACAAAAGCATTAAAAAAAGTCTACACCATTTATAAATGTTAACTCTTGGTTAACCACCTCAGCATGTGGTCTGAGGCTGATAGATGACAAATGATAAGTTAAAGGAGAAAGGACACAATTGATTAAATGATTACATAAGGTTTCTACACTATATGGTGTTTGAACAGCATCAAACTTTTAGGGCGGTCTGTACAGCAATGAGGTGTAAATCAATGTGCTGTAGGTGTATCATGAATAGAACTCATCAATGCTTCATAACAAGGATGGATGGTTTTAATAGGTTTTGATTAATGAAAAATGGTAAATTGCCATTGAGAAGGTCACGTGACTTAAAAAGTATCTTTCTGCTGCTGCTGACACACACAATACCTCATAGAAACAAACCATGACTGTGTCCAAAAATCATCTCTCATTCACTACTAACTACTCGAGTAGGGAACTTCTGTCTGGCAGTGAATGCACTAAAAGAAAAGGTTTGTAGAGCTCTCTATGCAATTAAACAGAAATTATACCAATTAAATTCTGGTGTAAAATGTTTGACAGTGTAATTGAGCAGATTGTGCTCTATGGAAGTGACATTTGGGTTCCACTTAGTCATCAAAACTACAACAAATGGAGAAGCATCCCATTGAGACCCTACATGCAGAATTCTGCAGAAACATCCTAAAGTCTCCTACAAATGCATCTAGGGCAGAATTAGGGTGGTTTCCACTGATAATACATACCAAAAAAAGAGCACTAAACTTTCTGATGCTTCTCAGATCAAGTCCCCAAGGCTCCGTCCAAATCAAGCCTCTAAAAACCCAAGAGCTGAACCCAGAAAAAAGTCCCGTATTCCAGCTATTTCTGAAATTAACAAATCCTACAACATGTCACACACACCTAACACCTTTCTCAAGCCAGCACTGTTTTACAAACACAAATTAGAGTAAACCAAATGATCACTCAAAGCAAAACTCATTTGGAACATTGGGAGGAAGAGACAAAAACCCCCAACACAAACTTGTATGTTATCTGGCCCTAAGGAGAGATTATGAAATGGCTGGATATCTCTCTACTGTCAGAGATGTCAAGCAGAGGCAGATTCTTACCAAGTACAGTGACCCTTGCAATTGAAAAAGGGAGACCTAAAAGGTCTGTGAGCACTGTATGACAGGTGAGGTGGAGACAGAGACACATTTTCTCCTGAAATGTGATACATATAGAAGCATAAGAGAGAACAATTTTAGAAATTCCATCTATTAATAACGGATTTCAAAGAATTAGAAGATAACAATGAATTAAGAATAATCCTAGGAGAAGGACATACCACAAACCTTGCCACCAAGTTTGTTGCGGTGGCAGCCCGGCTGACGGTGAGTGCCCTGTGTTCTTTTGTTTCTTTTTCCTTCGTCTTGCATTTCTGTTTTTTCGGCCCACTATTTTTACCAGTTTTTAGCAAGGACCAGGCTCTGTCTCTACCCCCCCACCGCCCCTACGACTGCTCCATAGACCTCCTCCCGGTTGCGCCTCTCCCTTCAAGTCATCTCTACAACCTGTCGCATCCAGAGAGAGAGTCTATGGAGCAGTACATCAAAGACTCTCTGGCTGCCGACATAATCCGCCCCTCTTCCTCAGGGGCTGGCTTCTTTTTTGTCGCTAAAAAAGACCAGACCCTTCGCCCCTGCATCGATTACTGGGGGCTCAACGCCATCACCAAATTAGATTTAAGAAACGCTTACCACATGGTGTGGATCCGGGAGGGGGACGAATGGAAAACCACCTTCAAGACCCCCCATTGTCACTACGAATATTTAGTCATGCCCTTCGGCCTCACCAATGCCCCTGCAGTCTTCCAAGCGTTAATCAATGACGTCCTCTGAGATTTCCTCCACCACTTCGTCTTCGTGTATCTGGACGATATCCTGATCTTCTCTCGCGACCCTTCCCAACATGTCCAGCATGTCCGTCTGGTTCTGCTTGACTCTTTGTCAAAGCCGAGAAATGCGAGTTCCACGCCCCCACAGTCCAGTTCCTTGGTTTCATAATAGAAGGGGGGCGCCTCCTTGCCGACCCGTCAAAGATTCAGGGGGTTGCAGATTGGCCAACCCCCACCTCTGTAAAACAGGTACAGCGCTTTCTTGGCTTCGCAAATTTCTACCGCGATTTATCTTACTATACTTCAGCCCCCCTCACCCGTCTCACCTCCTCCTCAGTTCCTTTCATCTGGTCTCCGCCCCCGTCTTTACCAACGCCGACCCCTCCCTTCAGTTCGTGGTTGAGGTGGACGCCTCGGACGTGGGCGTAGGCACCTGCCTTTCCCAGTGCTCCCCTGTGGACGCCAAACTCCACCCCTGCGCCTTCTTTTCATGCCGGCTGTCCGGGAGCTGCTGGCTATCAAACTGGCTCTGGAGGAATGGAGGCACTGGCTTGAGGGAGCAGAGCACCCCTTCCTAGTCTTCACTGACCACAAAAACTTCTTACATTCAGACCGCCAAGAGACTGAACTCCCGTCAAGCCCGGTGGGCCCTGTTCTTCAACAGATTTAACTTCACCCTCTCCTACCGCCCCGGGTTCCACAACACCAAGCCAGACGCTCTCTCCCGACTCCACTCCCCAGACACCCCTTCGGACCCCCCTGACACCATCCTGCCTCGTGCCTGCCTCGTCGCCTCCGTAGTCTAGGAGGTGGAATCTGCTGTTCGCCGCGCCCAGTCCACCGACCCGGATCCTGGTGCCGGCCCCCCTAACCGCCTCTACGTCCCCACAAGTGTCCGCTCCCGGGTACTCCAATGGGCGCACTCCTCCAGGTTCAGCTGCCACCCAGGGATGGCCCGCACCCTCTTCCTGCTCCGCCAGAGGTGGACATAGTTTCTGACCGGGGACCCCTATTCACCTCGCAAGTTTGAAAGGCCTTCTGCCGCACATTTGGAGCCACCGCCAGTCTCTCCTCCGGTTATCATCCCCAGACCAACGGACAGACCGAGCGGGTCAACCAGTACCTGGGGGCAGCGCTCAGGTGTGTAGCATACCGTAGCCCCACCTCCTGGAGTTCCTACATCCCCTGGATCGAGTATGCCCACAACCCCCAAATCTGCGCCGCCACTGGTATGTCTCCGTTCATGTGTTCCCTGGGTTATCAACCCCCCTTGTTCCCGTCACTAGAAGAGGAGGCAGTGGTTCCTTCAGTACAGGCCCATCTTCGATGCTGCCGCAGAGTCTGGAGGGAGGCCAGGGCGGCTCTGCAGCGCACTGCGGCCTGCAACCGCCAGTTGGCGGACCGCCACCGGACCCCTGCGCCTGCCTACCGGCCGGGGCAGCAGGACTGGCTTTCCTCCAAGGATCTCCCCCTACAGACCTCCTTGAAAAAACTCACCCCCCGGTTCATCGGCCCTTACCCCATCGAGGCCATCATCAACCCCTCTGTGCGCCTGACCCTCCCTCCTCACCTTAAGGTCCACCCCGTCTTCCATGTCTCCCGAATCAAGCCCGTTTCCACCGGCTCCCTCTCCATACCAGCGGCAGCGCCTCCCCCTCCTCCAATAAGCGATGGCCACCCTGCCTACTCAGTGCGCTGCCTCCTCGATGTACGACGTAGAGGCCGGGGATACCGGTACCTGGTGGATTGGGCCGGCTACGGCCCAGAGGAACGTTCCTGGATCCCCACCAGCCAAATCCTGGACAAGTCCCTCCTGACAGACTTCTACCGGGCCCACCCTGAGAAGCTGGGGTGCCCGCCTGGAGGCGTCAGTTGAGGGGGGGGCCCTGTTGCGGTGGCAGCCTGGCTGACGGTGAGTGCCCTGTGTGCTTTTGTTTCTTTTTCCTTCGTCTCGCATTTCTGTTTTTTCCCCTGTGTCTCCTCCCCTCTCCCTCTGTGTGTGCTCTCTCCCTCTCCACCCGGAGCCCGGCTGATGATCCGCACCTGTGTCTCGTCAACCTCCACCTCCGCCCGCCACACCTGCCAGCCATCAACCTCATCTTCAACAGTATTTCTACCCCGGTTCTCCACTCCATCTCCGCTTGATCGTCGTCGCTCCAGTCCTGGTGCCACTTCTATGTTCTAGCCTTCTGATACCTTGCTCTCTGATCTCTTGACTCCCAAATCTAACCCTGTGTTTTCTTTCTCCCCGCCAGGTCCACTCACCTCCGTCATCCAATCAGTCAGCTGAGCTCGCCTACCTGCCTTCTCCCCTCGCCTCCGCGGCGTTCCCCCGGCTTCCCTCCACACTCCTCGACCCTCTTGCCTCGGCCTCCTGCCCCCTCTTGGTCACCTCACCTGAACCTTTCCAGCCCCTCGGCTCCCACGTCTGCCGGCGTCCAAATTTCCCCTTATCACCTCCCGTCTCTCCTCTCCCTTTTTTCCCTCAATAAACCTCTTTTTTAAACTGACAAGCGTTGCGTTTGGGTCCGTTCTGTCTGAAACCACAACAAATGTGACCCTGTGTCACAACCTGAGGGACAGCAAGTGAATCGGTCAACTGTTATACTTAACGTTCGCTACATGGCACGTCACATATTGTTTATTTTATTTATAGTTTATGTTCTATATGTATTTATTATTTTTGTTTTTGTAATTTATAACTAAACTTAATGGCCTTGATTGGATTAATCTTGTTATGTCATATTTCAATGTAAACTTTTTTGATTTTGTCGTAAACTGCTTTGGCAACACTGTTTAAATGAAACATTCGTGTCAATAAAGCACACCAAACTGAACTGAGTTCTATGTAGGGTATTTATAGGGAGCTTTCGGCCACTACTTGGGTTATTCTCTCTGCGTTGTTAATTACATTAGATTAAATTACAATTAAAATGCGCCAGTTTAACGCCTGCTGGCGGACCATCATCACAATGTATGATGGTATATGGCTTGGTTAGTGACCATCGGTTGTACACTACTTGCATTCTGTGATACTTTGGATCAACTACATAGGATATAGTTCTCACTATACATTTGGACAGCACTACAAAATGGGAATCTCCCTATATGGTGGACTATATAGCGAGTAGTGAGTGATTTTGGACACAGCCTACATTCCTTCTTTCAGAACAAAGAAGCTGAAGGTTGTCAGCCCAACTTCTGGACCGTGGAAATCCAGGCACTAAAAATGGTGCTTTTTTAAAAACTTTTCCTTCAGCAAGGCACTGAACCTTTATCTGCGCCAACTGGTCATAAGTAGGAGACCAGTTATACTGGGCAACTCTACAGCGAATTATTAAAGAGTGAAATTATGTGTACTACTTCAGGCACCATTGAGTAAAGGTTAATAGGAAACCACAAAAAACAAACAAAAGAAAAGGTGAACATCATTAGTGAAATCAGGACTCTTAATTTTAGAAGGGTCTGTAACAGGAAATCAAACATTAATGCACATAAATCATGTCAATTGCACATACTGGAGCAGAAAAATATCATGAAAATACATAATTACAGCTTTATGGTGTATTTTGCTAACAATAAAATTCCCTGAATGTACTGCCAATGGTTTCTGGAGTATTTGAGGTGCAGTGTTTCCAGAAAAAATCTCAAACAGAGGGAGCTAAAAAAGTACTTGAAGAAAGGATAAATAAAGGCCCTATGGGATGTAAGTTTGGAAATTGCCGGATAATGAGCTCATTCAATAAGGGTGAAATTGAAAAACAGGATACAGTTGATCTTATTTGGTTGCACGGATGAATGCCAAGTGTGCACTGGAGCAAATACAGGATATTTGTCACAGTGTGCATCACACTCAAGCAAACAAGTGGTGTAAAAACTAAGAAAAAATATATACTGTATTAAGCATCTTATTTATTTAGATGAAATACCAGGAATATGTGAAAAAAAGAGACAAAAAAGTATCAACACATGCCATGTCCATGCTATAGACAATCAAAGAAATAAATGCGTGGCTATAAAGCCAACTGTTCAACTGGATGACTTGGATTTCTATGTATGAGAAATATGTGAACTTATGGAATCAGTGTATAAACAGAAAAAGAGATTTGTGCTCAATGTCCTCTCAAGCCTTAAAACCCTCATCTTTCAGCTGTTTTTACAGCCTTTCCACTCATGCTCTCTCTCTCTCTGTCTTACTATCTGTCTGCTTGTCTGTCTGTCTGGAGAAAACCAGGGCTGAAGTCAGAGCCATAGAATCCACATGGAAACTTTTCCTGCATGACTGAGGAGGAAAAAAATAAAAACCCCTCTCCATATTCAGATAATTGAGGGGGACGGGAGGTTGAGGGCTGATTCGTGGGTCGGTTTGGTTTTAAGCTTCTTTCTCAGCAGTAATCTAACAATCCCACTATGCCAATGAGAATAGCCGTCCTAATGATACACAGCTGCTTTGAATGGGGCCCTTCCAGTTGAAAATTAGATGGTTCGTATAAGAGAAACCAAGAAGCAAGCCCCGACCTCCAGAGAGAATATGTGCCGCTAGTCCAATTCCCAGAAACCTACACCACAAAACCAATTTCAAATCTGAGGCTTTGGTAGATGCTTCTTTTTAATGTTTTAAAGGAAAAGTCCAACATTTTGGGAAATAGTTAGCTTAAATCCTGATGTCACGTCTGGTCTGCTAGCTTCTCTCATTGAGCATTTCTTTAATCAACCTTTATGAAAAAAAATTAACATGTTCTTGGTTTTACTATCCATATTCTTTGCAGTTATGCCCCCATTCCCCGTATTGAGAGTTTAAAGTTCAATAACATGCCTGTCATATTACAGTGGATCCTTTATATCATAAATATGTGGGTTTGGGAGTGTAATTCAAAAACATAGGGATCAAGGAAGAAATAAATATAACTAATTAATTAAAACTAAACTAAAATTAAAAGAAAACAAATTTTCATACTATAAATCGGCATCCAGTACAGCATTTACTATATGTGATTGTGGTTTTAACAATTACGTAGTGAGCATAGAAAAAAACTCCATTGAAAAAATGTCTTACCTGTACCTGTCATTAGTTTAGTCCACATCTAAAAACACACTCTTTTTCAAAGTAATTGTATTGTTGTAATATCTTTTGTCTAAATACTTCTACAGCTGTCAGTCCCTTCTGTCTTGCTCTTACAGTTATCTGAACTAGCAGCAGCCTCTTGACTTGCTTCTTCTGTTGAACTGTGACATTTAACCTTGGTGTTCAGGCAGCTGAAAAGAGCAATATCAAACAAACAACGATAGTAATAAATTGCTGTCCTTATGGAAACATATGTAGGTAACTACATTAAGGAAGACAAAGTTCCAAAACTGGATTTTTTGACTTTTGGAACTTTTTTTAACTTCTGGAACAGAACCTGGAAGATCCAGCTAGCCTGGCTCAGTCAAAAATATTTTAATATCTGCCCATGGATTAAAGAAGATATAATGTGTTAATATTGAGCTTTAGAGGTGCTGCTCTCTGTTTCCCCTTGCTTGCAAACTCTATGTTAATCTAAGCTAACATCCTGATGGCTCCAGCTTCATATTTAGCAAACAGTCACCGGAGTGGTATTAATCTTTTCACCTAACTTTTGGTGAAAGCGAACAAGTGTATTCACCAAAAGATAAAACTAGTCCTGTAAATAACAGTCTTTCTGAGAATTACCTTTGTACGTAGCAATGTGCCTCTAAATATGCTTCAGTGAGCTCTCCCCTTTTGCATTTGCCTGGAAATGAGGTAAAATTTAAGAGGAAATTAGCTGTTTACATTTAGATTTAAGCTAAAGCTAATATTTATTGACTATACAGTGTTACAGACCCTGTACGCATGGGTGTGTAGAGCCGCCCCCTCACATAATCACATGGTAATTATCAACTCAAGAATACATATCAAAATTAAATTCAGCAGCCTAGACCAGCTGAGTCTAGCTCATAATGGGAACCAGCCGATTGCCGTTTATATTTTCATTTTCCTTCCTCATTTTTAAAGCTCCCAATTTTTCCACAATGCAGTCATTTCCAAGGCTGATGTGAAACCAGACACCCAGGAGCACTCATGGTAAAGGTCCAGAAACAACATAAGGCTGGCCCGACATCCTCTCACCTTCCCCAGTCCCCCTTTCCAACTGTTCCTGGGAAGGTAAACACCCTTTCACTGTGTCAGAAATGGGATTTCATTCTGCTGCCATTGCAGTTCCTTCATCTGGCCCTCTATTCTGTCCCTCCCTCTCTTTCTTTTCCTCCCTCCCTCCATTTGCTGCCACATCTGGATCCCGGCTCCTCATTTATTTATGTGGTCTGTGTTGTTTCTTTTTTTTCAAAGTCTTATTTAAAAGTCCTTTACCTTGTCTTGTTGGCAGTTTCTCTCCATCTGATGAGGTCTGCAATTACATCTCGCCATAACTGGTCACTCTGCAATTACATGCTCCACCACAGAATCTTGCTCCCCCCGTCCTCTGAACAGCACCACTGCTCATATGGCAGACCGAAATAGAATAGTTTCATGTCTGTTTGGATGGCGGCCCAGCTGAAACTATGCTCTGCTGCTTGACTGACAGTGGGATGTGCTTTTTCTCCCCAAGAAAAACCTTTAAGGCCAGTCACGTTTAAACTCTGAGCAGTCCTCCTGCAGACTTTGGTGGTGGCTGGCCCAGCTGGGCTCCAAGACGGGAGAGAGCGCGAGACATAGTTAGAGTGAATGAAAGAGAGGACAGAGACAGACGGTTTACAGTGAAGAAGACAGAACCACAAGCTATAACTATGAACTCTTCTGGGAACACTTAACCTTTCAGTTGCTGACCAAGAGAATGGTAAGTTTGGTCTAATTTCAACTTCTGGGTAGTGAAATATTGAAATGATGTTTTGAAGAACTTGGAGCCTTTTTATGAACTTTTAGAAAAGATTTTCAGTTTTCCAGCATGTAGTGTCTGATTTAAATAGAAATCTTAAAAAGTAATACAGGACAACCCTGTCATATTCTCCAAATGTCTTCAACAACAATGCAGTAGTCCACTTGGTTGATTCACAGGCTTTTACTATTGATGATGCAGTTGTTATATTGCGCAAGGTGCTTGAAAGTGCTATCAAACTCACGCATTTAAATGAGTGACAAATTAACAGATTTTTCCCATGAAAGTGTTCTTGATCAATGTTCAAGTCTGCTTTTTTATTTCACAGAAACCTTGGAGATTTTCTAGAGATGTCAGTAGCATTCTAACTTAAAAGCTTCTGATTTAAAAGGCAGCAGTATTGATCATCTGCACATCCTGAAGGAAATATCTGGCTCTTTAGCTGATAAAAGCCCATGTTCACCTGTTAGTCTCCAACTTTGTCTGTATGCTGTTGAGTGCTAGGCAGGTAGCATTCACTGGGTTTACTTGAGCTTTTTACCTGTCTGCTGCTGTTTGAACTGATGAGTACTGAGTGAACAAAAACAGTTAACTGGGATCTTAATGCCAAAACAATGAGCTGAAAAATTATTCAATTCTCATATTTTATGTTTTTGTTCTGAGTCATGCTGGAGCTGAACACCATTGTGGCTATAACTGTTTGCCGTATGCTGATCTGGTTTATGTGGGAATGATGGAAGCTGAGAATGTAAACAACAAAGATTACAGTTAGACTGACAGTAATGACGAGGT
Source organism: Micropterus dolomieu (assembly GCF_021292245.1). NCBI lineage: Eukaryota > Metazoa > Chordata > Actinopteri > Centrarchiformes > Centrarchidae > Micropterus > Micropterus dolomieu. The sequence goes on from NC_060171.1 coordinate 7,259,484, forward strand.
GTGTGTGCGCGTGTGTGTGTGTGTGACGTTGTATGAGGTGTCATGTTTTTCCATATGTACTCTCTGTTTGTGTGTTTGACAATTAGATTCAAATTTTGATTCAGATTTGATTCAAAAGTTGACTCACAAACACAGTGTGTTTTGTCTCTAAATGTTTGCGTGTGTTTGAGTTTATGGATGTACAGTGTGCGTCTAAACATGTGTGAGTGCATTAGACTCAAATCTTTGTATCTGATCTCAGTGTTCATTTATCAATTCTCTTATTTTCTTTGTTTCTTTGGCCCAATCTTATTGTTCATCAATTGCCCTTCAAGTAGTGGACCTTCTCTTACAGACATTAACTGACATCACCTGTGTGCTCAGTGGAAATGCAGCAGTGGAAAAAGATGTAAAGTGCTCTGAATGGTCACATAACAACAAATATGTTACCAGAACCAGAAGCATTTCTGTGGCCATGTAAGTCATGTTGACACTATATCATCATATGACAGCAACAACAACACACAGAGTTGTGTAGCAAGCTATATATTACATAAACTTCTTCATGTTCCTGTGTATTGTTCTTTGTTTTTAGACAGACCAAAATGTTGGTTGGTGCAGCACTTTGGTTCAGACTGAAGTATTTCAGCAACTATTGAAGGCCATAAAATTTGTACAGGTTCCCAAAGGATGAATCCTACAGACTTTGGCGATCCTTTGCCTTTTCACCTAGCGCCATCATTTGATTAAATACCTGCCAGACCTGACATTACAGTCTCAGCTGCTAATTAGCAAATGTTATCAAGCTTAAACAAGATTATTAACATGGTAAACATACCTGTCAGCATGTTTGCCCTGTCATTGTGAGCATGTTACGTGCTGAGCATCTACCTCAGAGTGTCACCAACTATACTTGTCTTTCTAGTCTTGTTTATTTTCTGGGAGCTTTCAGGCATATTATGAAGCTAATTGTGGATTATCTCCTCCATCAAAGTCAGCACCATTTTTCAGTGGAACATTCCTGAGAGGCTTATCAATGAGTCTGTGAGGAGGAATGAATGTTGTGATTGATCCTCTTAGGACTCAAAATCACAAAAATACATCAAAAAGTAGCTGAAATATCTTCAGTGTCTTGCTTTTATTCTTAGTACTTGGCCTGGTTTGCATCCTACACACCAGTGCGCCTTGCATGTGGTGACTGATTACTTCACACAAGTTTTACAACGTAACTGGAAACATTTTGGTAAAATAATAGCCTATGTGAGGCAATGTGTTGCTGCTTTTATCACTGCTAACAGCAAATGATAGCTTAACATCACTTGTGTGAGTGTTAGAAAAAGAGCTCCATGCTTCAATCTGGTTTTAACGGCACATTTGGCATCAGCAGATGACAAGCTATGACATCCACTTCCCTAATAATCTAATAATACATGACTGTTTGGGGATAAATCCGGATGCAAAGTTACTCTCTGTCATGCTTTCTATTCTCGTCTGCCTGGTGAACAGCTGAAAAGGGCGTGGTGTGGTTAATACGAACCGCACAAGCAGGTGTGGCCGCCACTGTGCTGTCACACTGTTTAATTAGGTTTTCTCTCCATGGGTGGGGTATCTCAGGGTTTCCGCTATAAAAATCTCATCTCTCCTCAGTCTCACCCCTACATTCATTGTCTGAGACATTAAGAGAGTTTTACTATTGATGGCCGGTGACTATCACTGAGGGTGTGACTAAACTTTATGACCACATCTAAAGTAGGAAACGTGAAGCTGCACTTTGCTCCACACGAGTCTGATCTTAGAGGAGCTAGTGCCAAAGCTGTGTTTTCAGGCTAGTGCTCATACTAAGCTGGCTTTTTGCCGGCTTCTTTCCCTCACAAAGACAAACATAGACAAAGACAGAAGTCAAACCCATCCATATAGTTGCTCCTTTATTAATAGGTAACAAGTTGATTTATATTCATGGGGAGTACTTGGAGCAGGACCTTGCCAAGTGTCATTCATTCTCCTCTGTATGAGATGAGTTTCTTTCTTTGTCTATTGCTTTTTTTCCCATCTCTTCCAATTTTTCCCTCCTCTTTGTGTCTGTGTGGCCTTTGTGGAGTCAGGGCAGGGTCATTTTGGTTCTACTCCCATAAATTTGGTGTTCACCAAAAGCTTTTTCTCATACAGCTCGGCCCGCCCCTCTGCCCACTGTTTTGATTCAGATGCCCACTAATTGCGTTTTCTGCAGGGAAAACAACAGTGTTACAGTTATTTTCATTTAACCATTTTGCCTGTATTTCAAAGTTACCGATAATATTGTTTAACAAATGGAAAGATATAAATCATTATCTATAATTAGTCAGTCATTACTGATAACTACATATTAAATACCATTTTACGGTATTTAATATGTACTTAAAAGTTTGGTCAGTGGCCAAAGTGGTGAAATTTGCTGTGTTACCGCTGTCTGTGTCATAGATTCTGGTTCAAGACTTACAGAGTGTTGTCCATAAGTTGCAGGGTTGGTGGTTTTATTTCCCCATCTCCTGTCCATTTGTTGAAGTGTCCTTGAGAAAGACACTGAACCACTTTCCACCACATGGCACATGTGCTGCCATTGATATGTGCGTGGGAATGAGCTACATCTGAATAAAAGCTACTCTGGGATAACAATTATAGTAAGAAAACAGCTTAAATTTTATTGTTGGATCATTCTAGCGATCATTCTATTGTTGGATATGACAGTGAGGACTCTCTGCAGACAGTGTGAGATTCTGTCTCTCTAGCTTATTTTTATACTACCCTTTGTTATAAAATGATCACAGAGAAATCACAGAGAAATTAGTCCATGCAGACAGTCTTTTAACAGGATTTATGTACTGAATACAATTTTCAGCCTCTGACAATATATTGGTGCCATATTAAGACACTATTCTTCTGCACCAAAGTACAAAACTCTTTTGAGCCCTTCAAAGCTGCTAAGAAACTAAATACAAGCGATCTCTTTCTGTGACAAATGTAGTACATCTAGTTGCATGGCTGCAGCAACAACAGTGGCTCTGGGTGCTACCTTTGAGTTGCTGACCTTTGACTTCAGTAGAGTATAGACAACATCTTTCTCTACATGGAGCCAGCTACCTGTCTCTGACATTAATCAAAGAGGCAGTCATAAAAGACTTCCAAACAACAGTGATCAAAGAAAGTTCTGTAAAACTATTGCATGACTAGTGGTTTTGAGGAATGAAGGCTAATAACAATAAACATTGAACACAAATAAATCAGTAAACTTTTGTAGTAAGTATGGACATTTCTAACAGTCTGGAACCCAAACCTCTTCTAAATCATGTTGGGCCAACACATGAACCCATGAAAACCCTTTTTAATTTTTCTTACATCGCAAAAAATGGACGTTGAGCATCATGCATATCTCTGTCGCTGTTAAATGTGGGTAACGGTAATTGGTGACACATCACTATGATAGCACTCGTAGTGGAGGCTCTCCCTCCAAAGTGGGGACTCAATTAAGAGAGTGAGGTATAAATTTTTGCGTAGGAGGGTCCAATATGGCAGCCACTCTAGGGCCCAAGGCTGGGAAATAAATCAATACCAGACTGGTTGAATTAGAGCATCAGTTTGGAGCTTCTCTTGTGTGGACTTCTTTTTCGTTGCTCTCATCTTTCCATCCTATTTCCATCTGCTAATTGGAAAGAGGTCATGGCTTTCTGGGCTTCTGTCTGTTTAACTGTCTTTTCTGAGTACCATCTACTGTATTTGCTCTGTGGCCGTTGTTATGGTTCATTGGGGAGATCATGAGAGGCTTCAGTACTTTTGTTTGTGGTGTGATTCACAGAAGTCACTACTCCCTCCTCCTTGTGAAAAAGTCTGATGCTGTTGAGAGCACCTTAGGGAGTCTTGAGGAGTTATTACTCTTTCTCTCAAGTGGTGTCCTTTTCTGTTTGATTAACCACCCTCACTGCTACAGTCTCTCTTATGGCTTGCACAGCTTCATACAGCAGCAACTCAGAGGAGGTGTTTCCGCTGAATTTTAAATTAAAGTGATTATGTCTCTAAACTGTTAATGTTAACTACAAACTTCAGTCAACTATATAAGTTCTAACTTTTTCTCCTTTGGTTTAAATTAAATGTTACTTTATATTTTATTATTCATTATGTCATAACTAGGGCTACATTAAGGTTTGTCTTAACAAAAGTCCAAATCCCAAATATGTTTAATTTACAATAATATTAAGTGAAGAAAAGCAGCAAATCCTCACATTTGAGGAGCTGAATTAAAAGAATGTTTAGCATTTTTGCTTTTACAACAATTACTTGATTATCAAAATAGATGATTCATTTTCTAATTGATAAACTGACTATTTGTTTCAGCTCTAGTTATACATATATTTTACATCTTTTTATCTCGCTGCACACTTAATCTTGTTATTTTATGTACTTTGCTTGATTTAACTTGTGAAAATACTGATTTGTAACACTGTGGTTCAATGACAACGATAATTCGGCTAAAGTAGGTGTTACAACTTTTAAACGATGCCTTCTACGCATGTTTTTCTGAGAATATTCTGTATATCTGAAATGAGACATGGCAGACTGTTTTCCAGACCTAATTACCCAGAAAACTCTCACATGTTTACTTTTCGTGCCCAAAGTGGAAAAAATAGCATTGACACGGCTTTTTGAAGTGCCACATGTGTGCTCGGTGGGCACATATGGAGCTTTTCTTGCATACCTTGCAATTTTGTTTTAAATTTACTTATCACATTGACCCCATGTGTGTACCATTTACCCTGTGTGTGCCTTTAGTTCGGTGGTGGAATAACAGTCTTAAAAAATTCCACCCTGCCCTGAAATGGTGCCTGTGTTCCTCTGCAGTGGACCTATCCTCCAACCCTGATTCTTACTCTTCCCCTCTACCCTAAACCCATACACACAGACTCAGCCCACCTAATTTACTCCCACCTCCTAATGTCAAACAGCTGTAGAGTTGACTTGCAAGGAATTGCTGATATTACGTCCTTTTCCTCTCCCACTCCGCTCTTTTTTTCTCAGCCATTTTGTGTGTGGCCCCTAATATCAGGTTATGCACAAGCCCAAACATGGTGTCTAAACCAAGTATCCATTCAAGGTTTATTTATGATACGGCAGTGAATATGACGTCATGAATGTACATCGTAGGTGCCCGTGGGCGGAGATGGATAGACAGACAGCTGGCTATAAATTGTGAGTATAGATCATGCTTAACTCCAATGTTTTGCAGTAGCCTGGCCTCTCTGACATGTAGAAGTGGGCCGTAACTGAGCCAATGCCATTTCCAAGGCACTCCATCTAACTGAAGGAGCTGCATGACATAAATGCCAGTGAGGTCATTCTCTGCGTGATTGACAGAAGATCAGGCAATGATACTGAGGGTTGAGATACCCTGCTGCTGTCGGGAATCTGCTTCACAGGATTGTTTTGGCCACATGCCTGAAGTCCAACCTGGAAGCTGATGACACATATTTCTCAAGAATTTATCACTCACTGAAACTCACTTGCTTTTCAAGACAATGCTGGAAAAGCAATGGACTTGCTGTGTACTTAGATTGCTGAATATCCAGGAATTTATTGCAATGTTGTTCTATCCCAAGTGTGTGTCAGAGTGTTAAGGTAAATTAGTTTGGGCAAAATAATACATACATACATGCATCCACTCTGTCCAGTCTTTGCACAAGACATTTTGGTCCTATGAACTTTATGAATAATTTAACCTGCAGGGAAGCTCAATAGTCAGGTAGATTTTTGATACATTTTGTAACATTTACCTTCCAAAACAGTGCCCCCAATCCAAAGTGTTCAGTTGTTGTTTTTATGATGCTTTCTCATTCAGGGGAGTTGAGTTCTTGCTGTTTTATTAGGAACTCCTACTGAGCCTGAGCAGTTCCACTAAAAAGCAACTGGGAATTCAAGGCACCTTGATGGTACCAGGTGCAAATGGGCTGAAGATGTGGAGTTGAAGATGTTTTTATATTCAACCAGGGGGAACATCAATTCTACTGGCTGGTAAAGCCAATGTTTTTATAATGCATGTATTCTGCAAGATGTGCTTATTTAAGGTCTGGCGTATCAGAAAAACTCAGGAGGATTTTCAACAAACACCACATCCCTGTATTTTTGAAATCCAAGAACATGCTAAGACAGATACTAACCCAAAAGACCACACACCCAAATACAAGAAAGCAAATTAGTGTATGATGTCCAATGCAGTGAGGAATGCACAGACCTATATTGGGGAAACTAAACAACTCAATACACAAATGCATGTCTCAGCACAGAACAGCCAACTCCTCAGGTCAAGACTCAGCACTTATATTTGAAGCACAAGAGATACTCTTGCGATGACAACAATGTACATATTTTAGACAGGGAAGACAGATGGCTTGAAAGAGGAGTGAAAGAGGCCATTTACACCAGAATAGAGAGACCATCACAAAGCAGGGGAGGAGGGCTGATACACCACTTAGACTTGATTTACACTGCTGTCCTTTCATCACTTCCCAGGAAAGAGAATAAACACTCACATTTGGCCTCATGTGACAATGCCAGCGATGGCTGTTCAAACTTGGCCTCACGTGACTCGAACGACCACAACAACTGCCATTATAACAGCCAGTAGTGCTAACAAACCAAGCAGTATTTATTACCTTGATAACAAATCCCTGTATAATATATTACAGGTGGACATAATACCATATGAACTAATTATAAGACCTTATAAAACGTAATTGTTTGCTTTAAGTAAAGTGACACATTTTGAACAGGTAAACAATGTTTATTTATGTTTCTTCGCTTTATGAACAATCTGTATGAAATTTGAACATTTTAAAGTTTAGCACAAAAACACAACATAATTACATCAAGGACACTCATTCTCAGGGTGGTGAAAGATCACTCAAGAGAAGACCTGCATCTGTTAGGGCCTGTCCACAGGCTCGCCATTCATCTGTGACAACATCTGAGCCTCTTCTTACATGATGTTGGTCGGCAACAGGTCTTCTCTTGAGCGATGCAAGATGTTCAAAATGTTCAAAATGTATACAGAAGTTCATAATGTGAACAATTACGTGTTATAAGGTCTTATAATTAGTTCATATGGTATTATGTCCACCTGTAATATATTATACAGGGATAGATATTTTAACACTTTACTTAAAGGATACAAAGACATGCTATATAACATTAAACATTACTATAAGCTATTATTCCATTTTATATCACTAATTCTAAATTGTGGCTAAAGTGTATTCATAACGAGGCAGAGTCGGTGGTTATAATGTCTTATGGAACATGTTCTGAGATTCTTGCCGCACATTGATATAAACTGGTATTACTATTAGTTATAAAATTTTAAATCAAAAGGTCGTAACACATTATGAACTTTGCTATAGCGCCTAATGCATGTTTTTAAGTGATTATAACAATTGTTATAATGTCTTATGGACGCATTACATCATATTATAAATATATGTATAAGTCATTATAGCGATGACCTTCATAGAAAGTGTTACCTATATTTTTAATTTCAATGCAGGAACAACATTGCTCTAATGATATTTAGTCCTCCAGGGGTAACTAAGCGTTGCCAGTTTTGAAAAATCCCAGAAAGTTATGTTTTGCACAAATCCTTTGATACTTCTTTCGGGACATAGGCCACAAATTTCATGACACTGTGCTTCCATTTGTTTTGTTTGTATTTCAGTTTTAGTTTGCACTGACTTAATTTGGGTTTTGACACAGGCCCAGTCAGTCAAACCACAGGTTTTCAAGTGGATGCACTCCTGTCTCCTGGTTTTAACCTCAGTGTTTGTTGATATCTTCTTGACTCCGAAATGACTCAGCTGATGTCTCATTGGAGAAAAGTGGTTTCTACTTTTGTTGCTTGGAGCTGGCTGGTGCTCAGCTCTGATTGGGTTGTCCCCTCTTCTCTGCCATGAGGGCTGCATCTCAGCCAATCAAATTCTGTTTCTGAAGTAGGTGTGGTAGAGGTTAAGTCATACATGACAACACCCATCAATCCTGTTATTTTGAACACCACACTGGATTGTAACTAACTGATTTTGCAGATTTTATGTCCCACTTGACGTCAGGCATGTCTCCTTTTTATGCCATTGCACTAAAACTAAGTTTTACAAGACTAGACAGAATATGTCTGAGTATAAACTATCACTAAACACTCTTGTGGCCCAATGTGTGTAAATTGTGGAGTGCTGCAGGGTGATGACAGAGTACGTTGTTAGCAACATGTGTCAAGTTGCAGCAACTGATTATGGTCATATACCCTACTTTTACCTGACCACGCAGTAAACCTGTCTCCAATTATGTCAATGTGACTCCCTGTTAGCCATGTGGTGTATGTGTGTATGTGCCTCTCTACAGGCCTTGCTCATTCATTATTAAGCAGCTCTTGATGTTTTGCTGGTCGTCACTGCACCGGTGTCAGGTACCCACACGATCCACTTCACTGAACCAGACTGAGCCAGGATCCAGTTCCAGCCTCTGGCGCTGCTCCCAAAGCTCCTAAGCTCTACTCCAAAATCTTTTGTTAGCTCTGGACGTTGTCTTCCACGAATGAGTTATTTGTTCGGCTAACTGTCGATGGAACTGGGAAGCCTAAAATGCATTTGGATATTTCTCTTGGCATGACGTTGGGGCTATTTGAGGTCTCAGGAGGTATGGTGCTGCTATCATCTTTTTCTCTCCTTGAAAATGAGAATTAGGGGTACTTTTATAGCTGACCATAAAGTACCAAGACGACAGTGTGTTCACTTAAGCAGACTTGTGGTGAAGTAATATAGGTATTTATGCAGCTGAATTCTTTATTTAGGTAAAAATGTGTCTCATGGTCCTTTGGTGTCTGAGGAATGAGGAACTGATGTGATTACTGCTGCCTTGAGGTGTAACTGCTATCAGTTGTTACGATCTGTCCATTTTTATTAGTGTGACATTCAACAGGGTGGCTGATCTTAAACCATGGTTGGAGTTAAGGTCTGTGCATATGTATGTGTGTCAGTGTGTGTGTGCAACTTGACCCGGTCTGATCTTATCTCTATAAGTGCAGGTTGCCTAGAAACCCCATGAGGGCAGAGAATTTAACTTCCATATTATTATGCCAAAGGAAAGAATGCTCCCAGACCCAAATAGATCGCACATTTTTGGCCTTACAAGGGAAACTTCTAATTTAGTCCTGTCAGATGTGTGTTGGGGAAGGACTTGAAGTTTTCATCTCCTAAAACTGGTGCATACAGAGACAAGAGGGAAATTATGGCATGTGAGACAAAACCCAAACAGGCCTAATTTCTAGTAAACCTTTTATAGAGTGCTTTTACTGTATGCACTGCTAAGAATAGCTATGTGTGTCTGTCTGATGTTAAGCTGGAAAAAGTATTGTACTATATGTCATTTTTATCATGTTGGAGCAGAGACTTCTGGTTTATTTAAAATTGCACAAATGCTTTTCTAGTTGATCATATCTTGCATATGCTTCAAGGAAAGTCTATTGCTCGGCTGAAAAAATACTTTTTGTTTCCATAACCTCCAAAAGAGAAAAAGGTTGCCAAAGTGAGATGTTCCTTCTTCTGACTTAAGATCCAGTGTACATCCTGGGTAACAGTGGATGGGTGCAGTATGAGTGACAGAGGTACAATGGAGTAAAACAGCTGTCAGGTACACTGCTGGGGGAGCATGTCATATGTCAAGCCAGTCCATCTTCTCTTTAGAGGCTGTTGACAGATGCTGAATGATAACCGGTTCTCTCCTTCTCCCACATTGATTTTTAAAGTCAGGAAGACTTAAATGATCCATTAAGGAGGCATTCTAATACTTTCTCAGAGCATCCACCTTCGCTTTCTACCGGTGTTAACTTTCTAACACTTTCATCTCACAAAACTATTAGTACTGGAACTATTTCAGCCCTGTGCCATCTCCACAGAGACTTTTGGTAACCTCTATTTCACCTATCTTTCTTGTCATGTTGTATGGTTGAAATCTTAACCAACCAAGAAAACTGCTGAAAAGACACTGAAAGATGACTCATATTGTCAATATAGTTAATACACTGTATACAGCACACTAGAGTCTCTTTGACTCCTGTAGTCATTGAAAGACTATTTACCTAAAACTGCACTTTATTTAGCTGTATAGTTCATGTGGGTCTTAAATATCCACTTTATCCCCAGCTCCTACTGTCACCATGTCAAAGTGTCACAGGTAAATGCTTTTCATTTTAGGATGGTGTGTGTGTGTTTGTATGTGCGTGTGTGTGTGTGTGTGAATGAGAAGCAAATTGTAAAGCATTTGGATAAAAGCATTAAATAAATGCAGTGCAGTGCATTTGTTGTTATATTTGTTGTTAGATGTCATCTGTGCATTCATTCAAGGGTTTTAGATGCAAACCAGAGTTTCTGTGGGATAATGAATAATAATAAATACATTGAAGAAGTTGATGGCGAAGTAGTACTATCTGGTTTAACCTCTGAGTGAAAGCTACAGCATTTAGGTGTGTCATTTAAAGATATTAGTGCTAGGTTATAACTGGATCAATCCACGTAGAATTAACCTGGTAAAAATATGGATATCATTTTGCTCAAATGATTGACTAGTAGGTTACGGCCCTTATGGATGGACCATTTTTAGCAAACAGAAGAAATGAAGAGAGAAAAAAGATGGATGACATGTCAGACTTGAAACGGTTGCGCCGTTAAGTGGTCTTAGACATCCTAGACACCTACTGTAAACCACCAGGATGCCCGAGGAAGGAACATCTTATTAAATAATAGAATTTTATGGAAGGTAGTGACTTATTGTAGAGCTCAGAACTGCAGACAGTCTAAAGAAAAACACTTATAAGACCACATACTGTATGTTAACCTTGCTGAAGTTTAATAAAGCAAGACTCTATGTACATACCTAGCACTTCCCTCCTCCTGACCCTGTGCTCTTAAAATAAGTGTACCCATCTATCTGGAGAACCATTAATATAACAGGAGTGTTTGTAGAGTCCTGTGCTATTACCTGCTTTACCCACAATTCTCCCACATTTCCCCGTGTCATTTTCCCGTCCACTCATTCTCAACTCCTTCAATCTACTTCCTCAACACTGTAAAGCCACTTTTTGTAGTAAAAATATATGGAAATTGGAACGGTGATTCCTCTCCATCCTCCTACACATTTATTCCTGACATCACGGTGTCACACTCACATTTGTGACGCTTCTGAAGCCCCTGTCACCATTGCACAGACATGTCAAGACATTGACACTGTTTTCAACTATTCAACTATTAACCACACAGCTACAGTGGCGCTGCTGTAGAATATGGTTTTGTGTGTCTTTAAAGGCAAATTTCCAAGTTCCAGCGTATCTTAATGAACTACAACAACTATCCACGATGATGCAGACTGACAAAAGGAAAAGCACTATAAGTGTAATGTTCTGGTTTTGTACTGCATGCATCTTTGCATGCAAAGAAAACACTAAACTAACTAAACTAGGCGCTGTCAGTGTTGTTCCCACTGTGTTTGACTTCAGTGTCAGAAATGATTGAGGTGAAATCTGAAGGATGTATTATTTTGACAGACCACTGGAAGACAGGATGTTAGATGAGGCAACGCAAAAAGGTGGTGCAGCTGCTATTTTACATAGGCTATTTACAGCATCAAATATCAGCAGAAATATCAAATGTCAATGTAACATAGTTCACAGGAGATTGCATGTATTTGCACTGTGGATTAGTGTGCTTCATAAAATTAAATAGTTTAACAAAATGATTTACCTATGGAGTTTTGTTTTAAAGTTCACTAAGCAAACAATAGGTTCTGTATGATTACAGAATGTTACATGTTTTCAGTGTGGGTCAGCTTGTTTACTAAAGCGAGATATAGTCTGAGTAAAACCTTTTTTATACAGAACAACAGCTGTGGCCACTTTTCATTATAGTAATGTCAGTTACAATGGATTCTTTGCAAAATATATTTCCAAAGTTTCAGGAATCAACATATTCATAAAACATCTCAAACCAACACTATAGTAGAATCCATTTATCAACAGTCAACAGTCTCTGTATGTTCCAAAAACTCACAGTTTATTGTTTATTTATACTCACATAAGTGTGCCTTATTATGTATATGTACATGCAGAGGTTCTGAGGTGTGAGGATGACAGTAGTATAACAGCTGTAAATAATTTTGCTCAATGGCCTATAGAGCATGAATTATACAGTTGGAGCAGTTTAAGAAGTTTCTTTGAACATACTCTTTCTGCAAAGGAAATAACCAACCGTAGCTGATCATAGATAATGTTCTTTGTGAAGACTACTCCAAGAGAACATACATATAAAGGGTGTGTCAAACACATGCTGGATTTTTATGTTATATGGCCTCCCAAACTGTTGTGCTATGAATTGTACTTGTTTAGCTGGTTATCAGCCTTTCTCTTGACATTCTTATTGTTTCTCAGTGTAAGTTTTATGTTCACCAGTGCTGAATGGGATGATGGTAGCCTCAAGGTTTGGCTTGTTACCTAAACATTTGCTCAGAAGGTCATTCAGATCCTTAGGGAAAATGTGAGTGAGCAACTGCAAGACACGGACAGACAGTTACAGTGCCTTGCGAAAGTATTTGGCCCCCTTGAACTTTTCGACCTTTTGCCACATTGCAGGCTTCAAACATAAAGATATAAAACTGTAATTTTTTGTGAAGAACCAACACAAGTGGGACACAATCATGAAGTGGAACGAAATTTATTGGATATTTCAAACTTTTTTAACAAATAAAAAACAAAATTATTCAGCCCCTTTACTTTCAGTGCAGCAAACTCTCTCCAGAAGTTCAGTGAGGATCTCTGAATGATCCAATGTTGACCTAAATGACTAATGATGATAAATAGAATCCACCTGTGTGAAATCAAGTCTCCGTATAAATGCACCTGCTCTGTGATAGTCTCAGAGGTCTGTTTAAAGAGCATCATGAAGAACAAGGAACACACCAGGCAGGTCCGAGATACTGTTGTGGAGAAGTTTAATGCCGGATTTGGATACAAAAAGATTTCCCAAGCTTTAAACATCCCAAGGAGCACTGTGCAAGCGATAATATTGAAATGGAAGGAGTATCAGACCACTGCAAATCTACGAAGACCCGGCCGTCCCTCTAAACTTTCAGCTCATACAAGGAGAAGACTGATCAGAGATGCAGCCAAGATGCCCATGATCACTCTGGATGAACTGCAGAGATCTACAGCTGAGGTGGGAGACTCTGTCCATAGGACAACAATCAGTTGTATACTGCACAAATCTGGCCTTTATGGAAGAGTGGCAAGAAGAAAGCCATTTCTTAAAGATATCCATAAAAAGTCTCGTTCAAAGTTTGCCACAAGCCACCTGGGAGACACACCAAACATGTGGAAGAAGGTGCTCTGGTCAGATGAAACCAAAATCGAACTTTTTGGCAACAATGCAAAACGTTATGTTTGGCGTAAAGGCAACACAGCTCATCACCCTGAACACACCATCCCCACTGTCAAACATGGTGGTGGCAGCATCATGGTTTGGGCCTGCTTTTTCTCAGCAGGGACAGGGAAGATGGTTAAAATTGATGGGAAGATGGATGGAGCCAAATACAGGACCATTCTGGAAGAAAACCTGATGGAGTCTGCAAAAGACCTGAGACTGGGACGGAGATTTGTCTTCCAACAAGACGATGATCCAAAACATAAAGCAAAATCTACACTGGAATGGTTCACAAATAAACATATCCAGGTGTTAGAATGGCCAAGTCAAAGTCCAGACCTGAATCCAATCGAGAATCTGTGGAAAGAACTGAAAACTGCTGTTCAAACGCTCTCCATCCAACCTCACTGAGCTCGAGCTGTTTTGCAAGGAGGAATGGGCAAAAATTTCAGTCTCTCGATGTGCAAAACTGATAGAGACGTACCCCAAGCGACTTACAGCTGTAATCGCAGCAAAAGGTGGCGCTACAAAGTATTAACTTAAGGGGGCTGAATAATTTTGCACACCCAATTTTTCAGTTTTTTATTAAAGTTTGAAATATCCAATAAATTTCGTTCCACTTCATGATTGTGTCCCACTTGTTGTTGTTTCTTCACAAAAAATTACAGTTTTATATCTTTATGTTTGAAGCCTGCAATGTGGCAAAAGGTCAAAGTTCAAGGGGGCCGAATACTTTCGCGTGTGTAATTATATATATATATATATATATATATATATATATATATATATAATTATATAATTACACACTTAAAAATCAAGATCTGTATAGGCTACAAAATCAGTTTGAATATATTTAGAGCTGTGACACTTGCTGTGGGTTGTTTGATTTGTCACTGCTTGGACCTTCAGTCAAAAAAAGTCCTACGTAAATTTTTGTTGCTGTTTTAAGGTTGTGTGTGGTGGTTTTTTTTTTTCTACAGCTAACACAGAAAACGCATGATAAAACCTAAATTAAACCTTTTAAAGCAGTAAAATAGTTCAGCATAAAATGTATTGTAAGACGATACGTGTAACATTAATGACATGCTTTGAGTGAGCTCTGCAGCACAGACAATGTGCCAAATGTTGTATTACCTCCATGACCTATGAAATTCACTTTGTTCTTGTTTTAAACTGACAAGCCCAATACATGTGATTTTCATATTTAACTCTTGTTGGAAAAGTAATTATGGATTTCCTTGCTCTTTATGGTTGACAAATATTACTAGCTTTTAGCTTTGGAAACCCGTTATGATAGTTTACTGTATAAAAGAATACATAGTGCTCAAGAAGAGATAAGGTGTCCAGTGCACACGATATACAGAGTATACATTTCTTTGACCTTTTATTAGTAAAAAAGGGGAACTCATAGAAATTTACCATAGAAAACATTTAGAAATTAGAAATTTCTACTAGGGCAAGGATCAAAAAGCAGGTGTGTGTGTGTGTGTGTTAATGCAGTGTTTCCAGATGCAGAGGTAGTAAGAGTAGATGATGAGGAGGGTGTTGCTAAAGTGATTCAGGGGCCCCCGCTAGGCAAGATGATAAAAAGACCCTGTGGAGCCTATAAGGGTGGGAAAGAAAACACACAGTAGTAAACACTCATCAGGCTCCATTCAGTGTAAAAGTGTCCCACTTTACACAGAAAGATGGTGTTTGTAGTCTCTTTTCCATCTCCTCCCGTTTTCCCCTGCTCTTTACAGAAACGGTCTTTTCCTTAAAGTTATGAAAAAAGCAATCGATGGCCCTTCCCTTCCTTCCACCCCTCTGCCTCCCCTCTCTCAGTGCCCTGTGGTGGGGTGGTTATTGAGATCACGGTGTGTCTGAGTGGCAGCGATAACCGGTACCCAGGTGCCCGTGGCACATGGTGTTTAATTAATTAATGAGACCGCGGGGTTGGTTTTCTAATTCCACCTAGCCAGCACCAGCGTGTGGGGGAGATAGCTGCGAAATGTTTAAGTGTGTGTTTTCAGGCAAGGAAAGGAGAGATGTATGTGGGAGTGTGTGCGTGTTATGGGTGTATATCTATTTTGTTGGCAGTTTGGGAGCTGGTTAGTGGAATATTAAATATGTATGGAATATTTTTACTCTGACTTTTAATCATGTCTTATGATTGGGAGTTAATCATGGGCTAAATGAAGCTGATGATGAGAGAAACACAGTAATAGTGTAAATACATTAATCTGAATTTCATCCTGCTCCGTAACCAGGTCATGGACTCATTGCCCAGAAACAGAGAAATGTACATAAAATTTTAACACAATGTGTTTACAGCAGCCGATGGAGTGTGTAATGCAGGTGGTGGCAGCCCGGCTGACGGTGAGTGTTCTGGGGGTTTTTTTCTCCTTTTTTATCAGTTATTCTGCTTTTTCCTTGGTTTTCTGTTCCATGCCTGCCTCCCTGTGTTTTCTCCCCTGTGTGTGCTCTCTCTCCCTCTGCTATCTCAGCCAACGACCCACACCTGCACCTCATCAGCCTGCCACACCTGCCAGTAGTCAACCTCATCCCTGCCTGTATTTCAACCCCGGTTCTCCACACCACTCTTGCTTGATCGTCGTTGCTCCATTCCCGGTGCCAGCTCTGTGTTCAGGCTTTCATGTTTCCTCACATTTTCCCTGTGCTTTGTCTCCGTTATCCCTAACCCCGTGTCTCTATCCGTTTCCCTCCCAGGTTCACTCACCCTCGTCCTCCGTTCAGTCGGCTGGGCTCATCCACCGGTCCTCTCCTCCTTGGACTTCCCCCACGGCATCCTCCCTGTTCTCCCTCGCCTCCTCGCTTCCTCGGCCCCAGTGTTCCCCGGCTCCCTGGTCCCAGTCTCCTCGGTTGCCCGTGCCTGTGTTTCCCCGACATCCACATCTCCCTCTACTCCAGTCCCTCTACCCCTTTTTCCCTCAGTAAGCCTCCTTACCTCCGAACGTTGCATTTGGGTCCTCTGTCCCCACACCACACGTAACAGAACGATGGACCCAGCAACCGCCCTTCAGGAGGCAGCTAGTCAGCTGTGCAAGGAGCTGTTGGAGGAAAAGTGTAGGGGCTCGAGTCACACAGGCTACAAGCTGGCGCTTTTGACCTTTGGCCAGGTAAAGGTTTCTCAGAGGCCGTGGCTGAGAGACGCCATCTCAGAGTGGCTGGCCAGATTTTTCCATCTCCCCGCTAGCCCCCAGTGGTCTCCTACCCAACCTGCTAGTTGCAGGCTGGGAAGCATTTCTGTCTAGCCAGGCCCCTGCCGCCAGCCCCCAGCCTGCCCCCATGCCTGCTAGCGCCCCTAGCCCCCAGCCTGCCCCTGATCCCCGGCCGGCTAGCGCCCTAGCCCCCAGCCTGCCCCTGATCCCCGGCCGGCTAGCGCCCCTAGCCCCCAGCCTGCCCCTGATCCCCGGCCGGCTAGCGCCCCTAGCCCCCAGCCTGCCCCTGATCCCCGGCCGGCTAGCGCCCCTAGCCCCCAGCCTGCCCCTGATCCCCGGCCGGCTGGCGCCTCTAGCCCCTGTCCCTGATCCCCGGCCGGCTGGCGCCTCTAGCCCCCGTCCCTGATCCCCGGCCCCCGACCTGCTAGCGCCTCTAGCCCCCGGCCTGTCCCTCGGCCTGCTAGCCCCCGGCCTGGCCTTGATCCCCAACCTGCTGGCGCCTCCAGCCTGTCACCCCCGATCCCCTGCCCCTTAGGGCCGCTAGCCCCCATGCCTTGTTGGCGGATCAACCGGCTTCAGCCCCGCCGGTGGGCCGCCCGACCCCTGCTCCTCACACCAAAGCTCCCTGCCCGGCTCCCCGGCCTCTGGAGAGGTCGCCACGCCCGGCTCCCCGGCCCTGTCCTCGGGCCGCCCCCCTGAACTCCCTGGCTTTCCTGGGCCGCCCGAACCCCCTGGTCCCTCTGGCACCCCATCTGTACTCCCTGGTTCCCCAGCTCTACCCTCTGGCACCCAGTCTAGCCCTAGGTCTTCAGTTCAGCCCTGCCCATTCACCTAACCCTTCCCAGTCCTGAAGCCCTCCCTGAATTCCCTGTTTTGTTTTGGACCCTGGACCCCCACCAGCCGGACCCCAGTGCGACTTCCTCCCCCCGACGTTCGTCTGCCAAGCCCCGCCTCGTCCAGTGGGAAGGCCGCCGGGAGGCGTCTGTTGAGGAGGGGGCCCTGTTGTGGTGGCAGCCCGGCTGACGGTGAGTGTCCTGGGTTTTTTTTCCCTCCTTTTTCAGTTATTCTGCTTTTTCCTTGGTTTTCTGTTCCCTGCCTGCCTCCCTTTTTTTTCTGTGCTCTCTCTCACTCTGCTCCTGAGCCCAGTCAACGACCCGCACCTGCACCTCATCAGCCTGCCACACCTGCCAGTAGTCAACCTCATCCCTGCCTGTATTTCAACCCCGGTTCTCCACACCACTCTTGCTTGATTGTCGTTGCTCCATACCCGGTGCCAGCTCTGTGTTCAGGCTTTCATGTTTCCTCACATTTTCCCTGTGCTTTGTCTCCGTTATCCCTAACCCCGTGTCTCTGTCCGTTTCCCTCCCAGGTTCACTCATCCTCCGTTCAGTCGGCTGGGCTCATCCACCGGTCCTCTCCTCCTCGGACTTCCCCCACGGCATCCTCCCTGTTCTCCCTCGCCTCCTCGCTTCCTCGGCCCCAGTGTTCCCCGGCTCCCTGGTCCCAGTCTCCCCAGTTGCCCGTGCCTGTTTCCCCGTCATCCACCTCTCCCTCTACTCCAGTCCCTCTACCCCTTTTTCCCTCAATAAACCTCCTTCCCTCCGAACGTTGCATTTGGGTCCTCTGTCCCCACACCACACGTAACAGGGTGGGGTGTGTAAAGGGTTGTTAGATTGTTAGAAGTCATTTAAACAAGGTGTTTGGGATTTTTCAAACAATATATATAATACAAACAAAATGGGAACAAAACCTTTTCTCTCAAAACAGTCCCATTCCATTTAGTTCCTGAAGCAGCAGGGCATGTAAAAGAAAGTTACAATAAGACCTTTATCAGAAAATGAGTTGTTCGCTTTTGAATTACTGTAATGTACCAGGTCACATTTATCGAAAACAAGTAACAAACGTTTTATGTTGCCTTCATCAGGGTCATGTCTGATTTGCTTTATGTATAGTCATCAATTAGTCATATGAGTTTACAGATTAAATATATAAATCACCATGAATGCTAGGTAGGCCTGCACAAAACATCATCTTTTAAAAACAGTTTTAACAAAATACAGACTTTACTGAAAAATATAAATGAAAATAAACATTACAACCATTTGATTGTGATTATTATTTATTTCTGATTCAGCATTCAAAGCTTTATTGTCGCTGTACAATGAAATTCTTAGGTTGCTGTCCTTACTGTCTGTCATCTATTAAACTGAAATACTAAAAATAAGAACAGGAGTATCGGAGAAAATCATTTGGCTAAATATAAACATAAGTATAAAAATATGTATTTGTGCAGCAGTAGTAAAAATTGGAAAGTCCAAATGTGTACCGTAACTCAGGTGTGCAACATGAGTTTGTATAATACTGTGAAATGTGTGCAGTCTTTGGATATAGTAGCAGCAAAAACAGGTTCAGTGTGTGTCTGTAATCTTAACCAATCAATAGGTACATGTCTATTTTACAGCACAGAAATATGTGTTATTTTAACTATCAAACAAAACATTACGAAATGACATTTCTCTTGCATGTATTAAAATGTGCATGTTCAGTGATCAATGAAAAGAGCATCCCCCCTAAAAAATAAATAAAAATCTGAATTTACAAGATTATATTCCTTGCTTTTCTGTGATGCGTGAAGATCATATACTGTATATAAAAAGGTGAAGATGCATTAGTGTATTATAACATAGGCTTCCTTCTACAAATATTTCCACATTTTGCACAAGAGACAGGAGGAGTTTTACTGTTGGGTAAATGTAGCGAGGAGAAAGTGCCTTCCTGGTCATGAATGATAGAATATGATTAAACAATAGCAAATCTGCATTTGTATTCACAGCTCATCTTTAAGAGCTGTTTTACATGGTACATGTTAGCAAATTATGTATTTCACTCTTTACTGCTCCCATAAACTATTCAAATATATTAGCTCACACCTCATAAATGTTAACACTGCACACCTCTTATACTCCCACAAGCAAACAGTGTTAGGAGCGGATATCAACGAGGAAAGGAATGATTTACTAAAGCTACATAAAACTCTTTTCTCTGTGGGAGATCACAATAAAACTTCTATAATCCGTGATAGTGGAAGATTATAGATAGCCTCTATAAAAATAGCTTTATGGCCCAGGAAAAGAGAAGCATTACGACTTGTTCTACCCCGTGTGTTGTGGTTTAAACAATCTTATAGATTAAAGATAAATGAGTCCATAGATTTCATACATCACATGTCATCTAATTCACAGTAGGTTTGTCCATAAAAATGTAAGGAGTCTTGTTTCAAATGTAAAGTTATGAACAAATGTCCATTAGCACTGATGCAGTCAGAAACAACACAAGATGCAGAGAAACAAACAAAAGTAAAAATAGAGCAACGTTAGTGGCAAACTGGTGACAAACTGGCTGCAAAGCCACCATTTGTGGTAGTCTCACTGAGGTAAAATCCAATATTACCACTAATATAATCGCAAATCTCCAGTTCCACTTCGAATATGCAACACATCATGGCCACTGCCGTGCCCCTGTGTTCAACATTTCTCCTGGGTCTTCCATGTCCCACCTGTTTGCCTCTCTGTGTTTGTGTGTGTCATCCTTGTCTACCTGCAGAACCCGTTTTCAATCAATCATCAGCCACATTGTTGTTTCAGCCACAGTGGTAGCTATGCTCGGGCCTCTAAATCTAGAAACTTGTGAATGTTTCCTTCAGCAACAGTACCAATAACAATAAACCTGTGAATCTTCAACTACCTCCTAGTCTGTGTTCTGCACTTGGGTCCACTTAGAAAAAAACACAACACAGCAAACAGGGGTTACCATCTTGGAAATACACGTGAACAAATCAGAATAAGGGCAGGTTTGACTGTTGCCATTCTACAGGCATTGCATGATGTCCTTTTCTTACGTAGCTAGCAAGCTCGCTACATTAATGAAAAAGTAGCTTCAATTGACATGTCTTTCACATTTTTTATTGTGAAAAACATTACACTTGCTAGTAGCAATTGCTACTGCAGCTCCATACTGAAAATGACTTGGGACAGATAAGACACTTGCTACTGATTGGTTAGGAGGTCGCACGCCTCTGGAGGCAACTATGGGTTAAGTGTTTTGCTCAGGGACACATTGGTGGATTTCTCACAGTGGATTTGAACCCAGGTCTCTCACACCAAAGGAATGTGTCTTATCCACTGTACCATCACCACCCACCCAAAATGTACAGCTATTCCTTTAAGACATGTCAACATGCTGAATAGCAGTTAAATTATATTGTAAACTTTCTGCTTTTCTTTTATCTGCTATCTTAAATTTACATTACGTCCATACACAAACACACACACACACACCAACACACACATACTGTATATGCACAGGCAGATATCCTGGCTCCCTGGTTGCTTTTCCTGGAGCAGCAGGGTAATGCAGGAGGAGGAGGGAAGAGGTGGGGGAGAAAAGGGAAGGAATAAAGGGAAGAGGCAACAGGAGAACAGACCTCCCATTGAACTTGGCTCTCTTCCAGCACTCATTCACCCAGTAATCAGCTGTGAGTCAGTCAGTCATTCTGGCTTTAAACAAACACATTAACATTTGAGTGCGCATTACACGAGCACACACACACACACACACACACACACACACACACACACACACACACACACACACACAGTTGAACACTTTGGCTGTTTCTGCTGCACTCTTACCTGGTACAATTTTCTATTTTTTGTGCTTTTTCCCCTAACAAGGAGTATTTGTTTCTTTACAGACATTGGCCTGAGGGGTGTGTTTGATGTATTCTTTGTGGGGACTGGCTTAGGGCCAGCACAGGATGATGAGGGTGGAGGGTTGGAATAGACAACAGTGCATTTTTTGGGGTGTGTTTGCTTGCAGACATGCAGAGAGAGACTGGCTTGGTACACCCTGATCAGGGGGTACCATCACCTACCTATGGACCAGAAGGAACTCACTCTTGCCTGTGGGCACGACTCCAGAGTGCTGCGCAGGAGAAGCAGAACAGACCCCGACAAAGCTGGGGAGGATAACCTCCGGTGATTACACTCACAGGGGTGAATGTCAATCAAGCTGTCTGCCTGAATGTGTGTGTGTGTCTGCATATGTGAGACAATGCCCCTCAATTGTTGATGCAAGTATGCTTTATGTACAACTATGCAATCTTAATGTGTGTGTGTGTGTGTGTGTGTGCCCAGTGATGGCCTGTTAGATTGAGCTGTCAGTCGGCAGGCAGCAGATGAAGATTAATGGAGCGCGCAAACAATAAGAGGCTGGCAATGATCATAAATATGCTAATGGCCATTATCAATACACACTCACTGACATGCATAAGAGTGTGTTTGTGTGTGTGTGTGTGTGTGTGTACAGTATTCATGCAGCAAAGATTTGGGATATGAGGTGATTCGGGTTAGTGAGTTAAAATCGCTCTCCCTCCCATCGGGATTCACACCAAAAAGCCGTGGACACACACATGCGCACACACATATTTTAAGACTGGCAGTGTGTTGGCTGACTGATAGATGGGAGAGACAGGCATCCCATGTGTTATGTTTGGGCTGTGGGCTACAAGAGGGAGGGGATGAGGGCTCATTGAGTAGATGACATGATTGGTGTTGCATTAAAATCTGTTTATTTAGTGTGTGTGTGTGTGTGTGTGTGTGTGTGAGAAGGGCAGTGGACAGCGACGATGTCTGTGCCAAGCCTCTGATTAAGACTACAGGTTCAGCTAATGGCACAATGAGAGGCTGATTAAGAGAGGAAGAGATGGTGAAAAAAAGAGAGCAGCGGGAGATAAAAGGGATAGATAGACAGATCTATTCACTAAACTGATGATGGGGCTCTTTGTTGTCTCATCCCATTCTGTGGTCCTCTGGGGTCCTTCCTGTGTCTGCAGCATACACTCATTTTTTAAATGAGAAGCCTCTTTCTTTATCTCTCTTTGCCTCCCCCTCCCTCCTCTCTTTCTCCCTTGCTGCCCATCTGGGTCAAGCAGCACATAAGAGAAATACATAACTGAAACCTGGAAACTTCATCACCTGGAAACACACTCCTTAACCTCCTTCTACCTACTTTTCACCCCCGGCCGTCTCCTCTCCTGCTGACTCCCGTCCCCTTTTCTCTGCTCTACTAGGGTCTGCAAAGTCCACTGGGAAATGTCGGGGGCTCACGGGGCTCTCTGACCTTCCTTGTCCTTTAAACACACATACACACATGCGTGCAGTCACAGACTATCTGTCTGACCCTGATGGAGAGTGTAATTTGTGTGTGGCAGGGTGGCGATGGATGGAGCATGTAATATAGACATAGGGAAGTGGTTATGATTGGGGCTAATGAGCTCACAGGGGATGCTGGGATAGAGAAGGCTGGCCAATGGCAGGCTTGGCTCCGATACACATCTCTTGAGGGTCCCTGCTGAGCTGAGACCCTTGCCGTGCCATGGGAATTAGTTTGTTTATGAGAGTGTGTGCGTCTGGGTAGTTCCTGTTTGAAAACCCAATAGTCCCTGTGGTCATTATACCTTATACATTCTGCTGAGCTGGTTATTATTGCGCTCCATGGGCGGGGGTAGTTAAGCATTTAGATGTCAAATCACAACGGCCATTAAGTCAAGGTCACTGCTAACTGTTAAAACTCAGAGGGACTTGTTTTTGAAGTGTGATGGAGCATAACTCAGTGACGATTGCTAACACCGCATCAGTGGGAAGTGTGGGTGTGTGCGAACAGGTGTGTATGACAGTGTGTCATTCTGTGTGTGTCTCATTGCCATGCATCGTGTGTCAGTGTTGTCCAGGAGGCTGAGCCTCCGCGCTGTGCTCGAGGGGAGAGTTATAGATTGCTGGCTGGAGCAGGCAGGGGCCAGGGGAGCTGCTGGAGCCCAGACCCGAGAACTGTAGGCTGGGCACGGCTCTCAGCTCATCAGCCTGTCTCTTGAGGCTACGGAGCTTAACCTGAAGCAAGGCTCTGATTAACCAGACTAATGACAGTGCAGCCCCCAGCTCCCACTGCCCAACACCATAATCACTGCTTAAGGCCTTGTCCAGTCGGCGTGTCTATATGGAGAGAGAGCAGTGTCACAGCTTAATGGATAAGTCTACTGACAACAAGCATTTTAAGTCAGCTGTCAATACAAGCTTGAAAGTTGCTCACATGGCAGGACACCAATGTATAAGAGGCTGGAATGAGATCAAATACATTCAGAGCTCAAATAAATGTTTCTGTGTTTGTCAGCTGTACATGTTCGTGTGGCTGAGTGATGCATGTGAATGTGTGCCTCTGCGCTTGTGTGTGTGCCACCACAGTTGGAGGTGTTTAATGAGTGCTGATCGATGCCTCATCTGTGCTGCCTTATCTCTAAAGCAAACATTTCATCAGCACAATGGAACCTTTCAGCCCTTGGTACACATAAAGACCCCAGCAGACAAAATGCACAAACCAAAGAATGTATGTAAATAAGACAAAGACAGACATGCTTTTGTTCATACTGCACTGTTAAAGAGAATTACCCAGTAAGTGTAATAAGCACACGCCAGTAAAGATGAGGGTCTAGTGTCTCTGAGGGTGTGAAGGTGGGAAGGGTGGGGTGGAGGTGCCAATTGGGTTTACTGTCCTCTGTGAGTAAAGTGATTTGTGACAACTCCTAAATGAAGCCTTGAGGGTGGCGAGGCCTGGAGCTAGATCACAAACCTGCTTTATGACTGTTTGTGTGTGTGAGAGAGTTGGAGGTAATAGCTTGGCATTATAAGAGGGGTTGAGTCGATAAGCGATCTAGCCACTCTTCGATAGAGAATGAGGTGGGAGGTATCGTCACTGAGTTTGGATGCCAAGATAAGATAAAACCTGCAGGTTTATTTCTGCAGCTCTATGAGGGGATAAAATGACACCTCTGCAATTCTACTACACATACAGTGTTGTCCATGAGCCACCAAATAGTAACAGA
Source organism: Micropterus dolomieu (assembly GCF_021292245.1). Lineage (NCBI taxonomy): Eukaryota > Metazoa > Chordata > Actinopteri > Centrarchiformes > Centrarchidae > Micropterus > Micropterus dolomieu. The sequence goes on from NC_060171.1 coordinate 7,284,032, forward strand.
ACAAAAGGAATGAGGAGTGGTGAGATACTGTTAATTACAGGAGACGTACAGGTAAGGAGGAGGCACATCTGGATAAAGAATAAGGCTAGAGTTATTCTGTATTTTATTTATTGTCAACAAATCCTATTGAAAGACCAAAACCAGCAATACATTTTTGACTTCCCTGCCCTGTCAGTGCCAATGAGCCTCAAACGCATCTATTCCAACTGAAAAAACAGTAAAAAACAAACAAATAAATAGTTTCATTATTTTTATAATTCATTTCCTAAAAAGTGTGGCCACACTTTTTAAACAAAAGTTGCTCAGACAGATGTGAATAGTGCATTTGTTGGCGACAAATACATATGCACTTGGTGCGCTAGTGAGTATTTATGGCAGCAGGACCGAGTATGTGGGTTGTGCCTCTCAAGACAAATACTCTGTGATCTTTGAAAAACTCAAACTGGAGCTCATCGCTGTGACACAAATAAATGAGAAACATGTGGGGTAATATTTGGGATTGATTCAGAAATGAATGACAATGCCCATGTCTATCCTGATGTAGAAACACGTCACTCTTTGTCATTGTCATTTATGCATTTTTAATAGCTTTTGCAAAAGGAGGAAAAAACAATATCAGGCTTCAAACAAGGCACAAACAATACTTTTAGGATATTCATTGTTGGTTTTTGTCCTTTCATAGGAGTTCTTGACAATAAGAGGGGTATAGATAATCACCAGCTTTATTCTTTAAGGTGACAGAGAGAAGAGGAAAAGCAGTGGCAGAGTAGATATGCGTATGCAGGATGAATGTTTAACTGGCCAGTCCTCACCAGTCTACAGGGGCTGTTATTGACTGACAGTCCTGACTAAGCCATCCACATTGCTGCTGATCCCCCATAACATCGAGGGCTTACCTTGTGTGCTTGGACGTACAAATAGCGAGTGGCTGGATGTCCACCAGCTGTGTATTTTCTAGCGGTGTGTGTTTATGTGTGTGTATGTGTTTATCGCTGCCTTTACAAGTGCCTGTTGATGGCTAAGCAGAAGACATATCCAGGCATGCACATAGCAGCTGTGTTTCTGAATGGATCCAGTGGCCATTGTTCTCCTGTCACTAACTCGTCTCTCAGGCCCAGGAGACACAGCGCTGACATTTACCAGACCGCCGCTCCCTTCCCTCCCTCCCTCCCTCCCTCCCTCACCTGCCTGCCTCACCCTCTCCTCATCTCTTCTCTCCCACCATCCCCTTCTTTTCTCTTTCTCTCCTACTGCTTCCATCAAATCCCTCACTCATTCTCTCTTTCTGTCACTCCATCTCTCTCTAAGGCATGATGTGGGGGTACAGATGTGTGTGGATATGTGTGTGTGTGAGACAGAGTGAGTGTTTGTGTTAATGAGTGCCCCTTTAAGGCTATTAAGATAAGATTGGTATGCCCAGAGTCCCTCATTACCCAGCAAGCATTGCCCCCTACATGGAATGGTAATTGGGAAGGAGAGAGAGAGAGAGAGAGAGGGAGAGAAAGAGAGAGAGAGAGAGAGAGAGGGGATAAATGAGGAATAAGTGGGCGGAACAAGAGGAGCAAATGATCATGTTGATTTGTGTCTGCAGAGAGAGAGGAGTGTGAAGAGGGTTAAAGGTCATGCAGTCTTGTATGCACGCACACGTACGGATGTGCACATGCATGATACAAAAAACAGGCATGTTTTACATGCATGACTGGATGCTCTGCAAAGGCATGTACGCATGTCTCCAATGTAAAATAATTAAAAGCAAGGATGCACATGAAAACCTGCACATACACATTCTGGAACATGCATGGAAACCCTAAGTGAAACACAGTCATCACATGCCATATTGTTATGGGTGTTATTATTGTATCGTTTCCTTTCAAAATGTGTGCAGATATTTATCAGACTTCCTGTGTTTTGGATTTTTAAAATACATTGCTTGGCTGCGTGTGTGTGTGAGAGATTATGACTGTCAATCAGCCTTGAATCTAAATATAATACAGTCATTGTTGTCTATTTACATGTTTAGTCTGTTTAACAGAGTGTAACACCAGCAGCACCTACAGGATACAGACATGAAAAGCAAAGTTTCTCAGCCTTATTTGTGTTTCCCTCACCTGCTGTCCCTGCTCAAATTTGACTGCCAGGATTTTTGAAAATTTGGTCACTTTTTAGCCAAATACTGGACAAATGTGAACAATTTGTTAGTTGTTAACAACAATTATATATTTAATCAATTTAGGTAATTGTATTAATTTAACCAAAACTTCCAGTCCAAACTTTGTAAATAAAAGTGCATATTAATATATTAAATATAATTGTTTGCTGTCTGCACAATAGATTGTAAGGTTCTGATGCAAATTTAAATTCCTTTGAGATGTTCTGTTAAGCTTGCAAACAGTGTTAAACTTTTACAGTTCTGAGAGTGTCGACTAAATTAATTGACTCAAGGGAGTCAGAGAAGGATGACTGGACACAGATAAAGTGTAAAAATATTAATTTCACTCTCAACCTTATGTGTGGTTATGAGTCAGAAGATACATTTGCAATTCTGTAATGTTTAATTCCACAAGAGGCACATGAGTTATCTATCAAATGGCTACAGATGCTACATATTTCTACAGGATTCAGTCAGCGGTTATTCCTCAATAAGACACAAGCCTATAGTGATAAGACTGAGGTCCATACAAACATGTAGGGAAAACTTTGCTTGTCATTTGTCCTTCACCTGTACAAAGGTTAATGAGACATCTACAGTATTTAACCCACAGCAATCCAAGACATTACATATTGCACTGCATCAGTTGAAAGGTGGTAATGTTTCATGGTGCAAAACAGAGAAAAGTAAAAGTGAAAAAGATGGATAGTGGCCTGAAAAGCTCCTCCCTAAACCGACCTGACTATGAAGTTCAAACCATGGCTTTATATCACCATCAAGTGGCAGTACTGTGTAAGACCACTGAACAAGACAGAGGATGGAGTGACAGTTCAAGGGTGTGAGTGAGGATGGTTAGATGATGTTTTTAATGATGTTTATGTTTTTAAATAGTCGAAACAATGCAAAGTGCTTAGAAATTCACCAGAATACCACAGATACACAGGGATAGTGTGGACCAAATTCACAAATTAAAGCTGAGCTCCAGACTATCAAATAAATTATACACTCAGAGGGTGCACACATGGCTGCACCATCCTCTATACATGCTTTAATTGCATCTAGATTCTGAAGTGCATAAAAACAAACAGACAGTTTTTTTTATTCAAGAAATTGCAGTAGAAAAATAGCATAAATTAAACAAAGCAATAAGTCTTTGGATGGGTTTTATAGATGCTGATTTAAGTACTTTAATATGCTGCTGCTTTTAGACCAACAAATAATTTCCCAAACAGAATATGCCTGGCAGTGTGGAGAAGGCCTGGAAACAGCATTTCCTGTAAAGTTTAATAATCTAATATAACTTACTAAAATATGAAAAATCCAAATAGTAATTTCAGAGTCTTTGGGTGTCCCGGGTGTTGATGGTGCGTCTATGATTAGGGAGACGCTTGAAATCCAGGCCATGACCTTGGCTATGACAAAGTATTTCTCTTTTTCATTTTATTTAAGCCATTCTTTCGTTTTGCTCACAAGATAGTGTGTGAACTGAGCAGAAGTAGGGTACCTCTCTCTCTCTGACTATGGGGCATAATGGCCAATTGATTGATCCTGTTAACAGCACGTAGCGGCTCCTCATTGGATGTTACTGTGATTGACTGAGGAAGGAGAAGAGAGGGAGGCCGGGCGAAACCACTCATCAGGCCAATACTCGGACTGAAAAATATGTAAAGATTGAACCCCTCTAGTGTGCATCTAGATTCGGATTTCATAGAGGATTATGTGCATGTAGCTGAGTTAGATTACAAATCTGGGTAATTTCGGTTGGATTAGCCTCTTAATCACACAGTCATCGGCGCTGAATCCCCGCCCCCACAACCCCGCGAATAAACAGCCAAACGGGCAATAAGGATGCGGAGAGGATCCTGGTGACGCTGCGATGGGTGCCTACGAAGATACCGATATTCAAACAATAATGAGGATCCGATTTGATTACAAGTCGGTGTAGTCGTTTTTATCTCCGCTATAAAACAAAAACCAAACATTCTTCGGCCATGATTTTCCTGCGGAGGCTCGTGCAGCTGTTGGTGCTGCTGATCCACAGCGCATGGTGGGGGGTCGCGTCGAGCCCCACAGATGAGGGAGCGCTCCGGGCCGGCCACGGGGAGCACGGAGAGCCGGGACACCAGGAGCCTCACAAGGACTCCTACAGCACCTTCGCCTCCGAGTTCCTGGAGTCCAGATATCTGAGCGATGACGGTAAGCGTTGGAGGCCTATTAAAGATTCCCAGTTGGTGGATTTTGTTTACATGTCCTTCGCAACAAACAAACTTATAACAGACACGCTTATCGAAGAAGTCTGTGACTGTAAGCAGAAACTGAACATGACCTGTTTCTTTTGTCCTGCATCCAACCTGTCTCCACTGTGCAAGGCTTTTCAGCACCCAGGCCAGCTCCCCGGTGGTAGCTGCCCACCCCCTCTTTCTCTCTCTCTCGCTCTCTCGCTTCTCTCTCTCTCTCACACACACACTCCTCTATCCCCATAGGGACATAATGCATTCCCTAGACCCTTTTCCTACCCCTAGCCCTACATGTCTAACCATAACCCTTACCCTACCCTTAACCATAACCTAGAAGTCCCCATGGGTTAGTGTGCATTCAGGTTAAAGTCCCCTCTGGGATATAAAAATATGAAACACACACACACACACACACACACACACAGAGTCCAGATGGCCTCTCCCTAGTTGGCCCTTTGACTGTCCTCAAAAACAGCATTACTTGTTTTTGTGTGGAACCAACAGAGTGCTGATTTTGCATTTCGCAGGATATCCATTCCCCACCGCCCCACCAGTGGATCCCTTTGCCAAGATCAAAGTAACCGACTGTGGAGTAACCAAAGGCTGCATAAGGTTAGAGAAGGATAAATCTTTTGCCAGCTCTTAGTTCTGAAAGTAGAGCTCCAGTGCAGATATATTCCCCATGGCCACTTTGTCCTAGATGCTGTGAGCTAAACTTGGACTTGGAACATTGTCTAGTCTTTTTCTCTGAAACCTAGATGAAATTCATTTAGAAAAGTGCCGTAGTTTGGCATAAATATTATTATGATATTGTGAACAGTGTGAAACTCAACTTCTCAAGTGACTGTGAGTGAGCGTGAGTGGTTACATTAATTTGTCTATGTACAGATATGGGAAGCCAGGGTGTGATGCAGAGACGTGTGACTACTTTCTGAGTTATCGTCGCATCGGGACAGATGTGGAGTATGAGATGAGTGCAGACACAGACGGCTGGGTGGCTGTAGGTTTCTCCTCTGACAAGAAAATGGTGAGCAGGTGGACAACCTCTCTGACTTTGTTTTCCTGAGTGTAGTTTTGGACAGCACAACTAATGTTTTTTTTATTTGGTTATAAATTACTTTTTTTGTTGTATCAGATCAAGTGACACAATCTATAATTAAACACATTGGTGCATTGTTTCATGATCTTGCAGTCAGTTATTTATGAAACCAAATAATTATCGACACAAAAATAAAATTTGAAGGCTTTTATTCCAAAAGCAGTTGTCCTTAATTTACATAATCTTCTTTTAAATTTTTGGCAGTAATGTAAAAAGCTTTATACATAGTATGGTAAGACATTTAATGATAAACACACAATGTATCATATCTTAAAACAGTGTAAATATGAGTGCTTACAAGATGATTAAAGGCATAATTAATTTCTATTACAAAATAACATCTTCTGACTTTTCTCTCTCTCTTTTTTTTTTTGCCTTTTTCTGAAACTTCAGTCTTTGGTGGAACAGGTCACAATTCATGTTGATACTGAAGCCATAACCTGTGCTAACAAAACATTGCCTCATTTAGGAGGACACAACCTTAACGGTTTGGGAACACTGTTTTAAGGAGTTAAATGTACACTGGCATTTAAGTAATACAATTGAAACAAAAACATTTTAGTTATTTATTTGGCATTGCATGTGTTCTTCATGAGAGAGAAAAAACTGTTTTGTTGAAACATTGTACCAATTGGCATTTACAAACATTATAAATGCAATCAAATTAGACCCCCTTAGTGAAGCCCGGGCGGGCACCATATTGATATTTATCATTTTTTGTGTGACTGGTACAATTTTAAACTAACAGTTCAAACTACTTACAAACTTGTTCTTCCAAGAATGAACTTTGACATATCTGCCAGCTGTAGATGAATTTGACATCCAGTTGTATTAGAATCTTACTGTTTTTTAAAAATAAATGAATATGAATATGAAATGTAGCAGTTTGGAATAAACCTCTTTATTACTGTTCCCTCCTTATTCCTCAGGGAGGAGACGATGTCATGGGCTGTGTCCATGACGATAATGGACGTGTACGGATTCATCACTTCTACAATGTCGGCCAGTGGGCCAAGGAGATAAAGAGGAACCCGGCTAGAGACGAAGAAGGCATTTTTGATAGCAACCGTGTGACCTGCCGTTTTAAACGGCCGTTATACGTCCCCAGAGAGGAAACGCTTGTGGACTTACACCTGTCATGGTATTACCTGTTTGCATGGGGACCTGCCATACAAGGTGATTGATCAAGCTTTAGCATGAAGTCAGTCTTTGTGTGTTTTTTTCCCGTCATCATCGTCTTATACTGTCTTACCTTTTCGAACAGGTTCTATCACGAGGCATGACATCGACAGTCCGCCCGTCAGCGACCACATGATCAGTATCTATAAGTATGAGGACATCTTCATGCCTTCTACAGCCTACCAGACCTTCAACTCTCCCCTCTGCTTACTGCTCATAGTAGCACTCACCTTCTATTTACTAATGGGAACGCCATAATGAAGCACAGCAGGGCACATAGGGAAGAGAATATGAAGCAGCAATAATAAGAAAGTTGCCATTTTTGTCTGATTCTAGTGTGCATTTTGCACAAAGAGACACTATATTAGATTTACTAAACACGATAGAGTATGTACAGTTATTCTGAACTCATTCAGAGGATCTTGAAAAAGTATTAAACCTAGATGTCATGTACTGGTGTCAGTACAAAACGAGAGGTCTGATAAAAGATTAGTATTATTAGCTTAGGCCAGTTATTTTCAGTATCAATGATAGCTTCCAGATATAAAAAAAAAACATAAATAAATAAACCTCACAAGTCTTCGTAATACTGCATGCATTGGGAAATCTGCGAATGATTTCAAAAACCCACTGTTCACTGGTGATGAGAAGACAGTGCCTCATGTTGAACTTGGCTGAAACATAAAGGTTTTCTGAGGACAAAAGAAACCAAGCGGCTCACAGCTGTTTGCACACACTCTTCCTGTCCCTTTACTCTGTTATGTTTATATGGGTATTAAACTTTGCAAAAACAAAAGACAACTTATTTGGTGGTTCGTACCATCACGAAATATAGTTTCCAGGGACTGCCTACAGTATGCACTTACCATGTAAAAGAATTTCATTACTTTTTCTGTTTATGTATGGCACTGATAAACACTTGGCTCATTCCCTCTTTTCAACCAGAGTGGCTGTCGGGTTTCTTTATCAGTACTGTGGCACTGTGACATTAGTTAACAGACAGAGAGCGGCTGCTACATGAGTTACTATGGCCTATGCAAGCGGTAACACACTGAACAGGAGCAAACTGTTGATCATAAAGAAAAGTTTGCTTGGACATGGACTAATTTTTTCCCTAATGCTGTTATAGTAGCCTTTTGATCTGTATTAAAAATGGGTGGATGTGTTCAAACCTATGGTTAAAATGTATCCCACTGAAACAATATGCCATGCTTGTGTTTACTATCAATAAACCTTTTAAGAAATAACAATATAAACAAGAGAATCCTGTGATTTGCTTTGCATGAACAGACAGCATTGTAAGGCCATAGGAGATCATTTAAATAGAATTAAATAGTAATAGTAAGTAATTCCCTTTAAATAAAAATGTGTCTTGTAATGATCGAATAGTGGCTGTAACCATAATCCAACTGCAAAGTCATTATTCTAATCACACCACATAAAAACACATGCAGGACTCTTAACCTCAGTATGTCAAAAATACTGGTTATTGCCCTGATTTATTAAAGTGGCTTTATGTAAACATTTAATGTGATTATTGCATCTTTCAGATGACATAATACCAATTTGGGGCACCAAAGTATCCTGAAATGAAAAATTATACACATAATACTTTTAAAATAATATACATGATGCAGCGCCACATCTTAAAAGAAAAACAAGAACATTATTTCTTTGTTTGGATAAAAGAAACAGTGCACATTTAGATAATAATATATTATAAAAATAACAATGATAAGACATTGTGATAACAATAATAAACAATACAACAAACAAACAACAGCATAAATTAAATGAAAGTGAGAATGATATGAAATTAAAATAAAAGATAAAATAGGATACAGGAAGTGTTTGCTATAAAACTACATTGCCCACAATGCCCTTCAGCATTTCGCCTAGGTCCTACGTCATGCTGTGTTTTCCTCCCTCACGCGGATCCCTCGGGTAGACTACCGAAGGGGAGCCCGGGAACATGGCAGACGAGAAGGACTCAGCGCCGGACCCTGCCGCTGCGTCTACCCCGGAGAACCCTCTCTCTGGGCGGCCTCACTCTGTCTTTTTCTCCGAGAGCGTCCAGCCGGCCGTCGGGATGGTGAGCCAGCTGCTAACCCACCCCTCGTCCCTAAAGTTTGACAAAAACATCAAACAGGCTTTCTACAACACGGGGGCGATGATCTTTGTGGCGATCTGCTGCGGAGCGGCTGTCCTGGTCTACTTCATCCTGGAGGCCTTCCTCCGCCCGCTGCTCTGGGCAGTGCTCTGCGGCACCTTCCTCCACCCCTTCAAGTACTCCCTGGCCCGGCTCGGCCGCTCGTGGCTCAGCGGCCTGCAGGAAACGGGGACGCCCATCGTAGTGGGGACCTTGCTGGTTCCGGTGTGGTGTGTGAACTACGTGGTGGAGGCGATGGGCAGGTTGGTGCTGGAGAGGCTCACGGTGCTGCTGGTGATCGGGGCCGGTGCGCCGCTGCTCTACTTCCTCTACCTTTTCTGGAGCGTCATCGGCATGCAGGTGATCCTCGGGCACGTATGTGGGGTAATCGGGGCCGCGCTGGACTGTTTCCACGCTGTGTGGGTGAGTTAATGGACAATGCCCCCCCCCCCCGTAATGATGACAAAAGCTGCTCCGTGTCACCCAGTGTGTGGAAGCCACTGGGTGGGCGAGGTCAGCTCTGCCAACTCGGTCACACCAAATGGCTGAAATCAATATCACAACATTATCGCATTATTAATTACTTCCAATATCGATTGTTTTACTGTATGGAACATTGTGTGCAAAGTTTGATGCTCAATTTATTATTTAAAGTTTACTGCTCCCAGCTTCTCCAGTGTGAGTATGCTGGTTTTCATGGTCTTCCATGATAAAGATGTTTTGGTTTTGGACTGTTGGCTGGGTTGGAGTCATATTCTATTATCTGACATTTTATAGACCAAATGATTCATTGAGAAAATAATCTGTGCCATAAATTATGATACAGTTAGATCATGAATTGTGTACAAGTTACATTGTTAAAGGGGGACATAACAAGAACATAATTACATAAACGATCAATAGTTCAACAGACAAATAGCTGCAAAATGTATAAACTCCATTTCCTTGGAGTGTCTTATAATGGGTTATTCCATTAACCTCAGTGCAGAGAGTATTTTTCTTGGAACTTATGCCTAAACTTGTGTCTCAGCTGATCTAATTTTCCTCCAGTTTCAGCGTCTGATCAATCAATACCTCATTATTCCAAAACAGCTGCAGGGGCCTGAGCCCAGCCACGCTTTGACTAGATACAAATTGCATTAGATGTTCCTCTTCATACAGCCTGTCCTTTCTCTGAATGCAGAGGTAGAATGACACGCGGCCCTTGTCTATAAATAGGACACTATATTAAATCACATCAAAAGATGTCTTTGTGTGGAACCAGGAACCCAGGAAGTACAGTTTGGTCACCTCAAGGTGCTTAAATGTTTTTGAAATATGCAGAAGTTTAGGAAAAATAATGTTCTGTCATGTTGTGCTCACATTATTAATGACATTATGAGATAGTAGCAGACACCATTTCAAATTCTAGATATGGTGATATTTATTGTTGAGGTATTGACTAATGGAAATCAGTCAATTGTCAATAATAGTCATACCTGCTGGCCAGTGATCTTCATAGCGCTGGCCAGCAGGTATGATGAAAAGCAGGTATGAAAAAAAACAAAAACGATATTGTATGGTAAATGTATGCAAAGAATCACATTAAAAATTAGGAAATTGATGTTCAGTACAGTGAGCTGTGTTGTATTGATATTATCCATTATATTAGATTTTTTAGAATTATATTAGAATAATTGTCTGTAAAATAGTGAAAAATGCCCATCATAGTTTCCTAAAGCCCAGTGAGCCAAACAAAGCTAAACAAGAAATTTGAAGATGATCCAAAAACCCAAAAGATATTCACACACAACACAAAACAAAGAACAACTGTCTATTCTCCCATTTGAGAAGCTGGAATAAGGGAATGTTTGGCTTAAATAATTAATATATTATAAAAATAGCTCCTGATACATTTTCTGTCGATTGGCTAACCGATTAATAGCTTCAGCTCCCCAAAAAGAGTTCCTAATTAAATTCTGCTCTGAATCATCCATTTGGAGAGCGAAATGTTAATACTGAATTATTGCTGAGCCCTTCTTTACAAGTATACGCCTTAAACACGGAAATTCTTTAAACTCAGTCATGAAACAAAATGTATGTGGAAGAAGCATCTGCTGAGCAACATGTTCCTTTATGTGATTGTACCCCGTAACCCCGTAACCCCTCCACCCTATTTAATATTATTTTGCTAACTTTGTTTCTTCTCAGGTGTTCACTTTAGTTTTTGGCTACTTGTTGGCGGTTTGTTTGAAGTGGAATCCCCACACTGAGCGCTACCTGAGGGCTCTGGCTCTTCCTGTCTGGGCCGTCCTACTCTTCTACATTGGTGAGTTTCTTTGCCCCTGGGAAGGTTTCTTCAAATTGTGCCTACATGAGGAGGCAGGTCGCTCCCACACGGGCTTCAGAGAACGAGGCTGAACACTTGTTTTTCCAAAGACGAGGGAGTGAAGTGGTTTTCTAGTTAAGACAAGGCACTGTCTCTACAGGTCCACAAGTCCATTAGACAGAGCTCATGCAGAGTTACAAAGTAAGATGAGGAAGTCTCTTGTATTTTTAGCACATGTTAGGCGTGCCGAAAGGAGATGTTGACCTTCAGGCGTGAAATGTTAAAAGTGACTGAGAGCTATTAAGAAGGAGTAGGAAGGTTTACATATGGCTGTGGGAAAATCTGAGAAAATGCTCTCCATTAGGCACGTGTCTATATAAAAATGTTACCATATGATTGGCCAAAATGATCAATGTCATCTGATCTCAGTAATTACTTTGATCCTCGTATATTTATAAGAATAATTTTATGGCAAAATATATCTAGAAATGCATTTCAACTGGTCCAACAAGACACAGTAGTGCACCAGAGGAAGGGTTGGGTACCGTCTAAAATTTTACGATACCAGTACCAAAACCAGTCCCCTTAAAGTGATACCGATACATTTGAGCACTTCATTCCTCCCATAAAATGCCACCTGTTGAAGCCATAGTAGTTGATTGGTTGCCTATTATTATTTTTATTGTTGTTATGGACAAGGTTATCTATTTTATTTTTTGTTTCAAATAACTGTTACATAAAAAGTATTAGGAAATTGTATCAGATCGCATCTCGTCCTAATTAGGTCATCCTCACTGGAAGTATTAGCCCATAAGGAGAAAGACTACAGCTTGGGAGGTTTTTTTATATTTGAATGAGAGGCGTGAAATAGTTTATTGAACAAAAAGTTGTAGGAAACAAATTTAAAGTATTTTTCTGATTCGTATGTTGAAAGTAAGCAACGGAAAATTATTTAGTTAACTTTTGATCAATAAACTGAATTGAAAGATCTCTGCGAGTGCTTTTTCCTTTATTGGTGAGTTGCAAACCTCCAAAAAGACGACAGTAACAAGTATAAAATGAGTAGGGAGTCTGTTTAAACAAGTCACTTAACTACACTAAAGACACGAACCGAGGAAAAGAGAATCTGCACGTCCAACCGTTCAAACCAACTACACCTGAAGCAGCTGCAGCTGCAGACGGAGGCTCCGTAAGTAAAATCAGCTGATCTCTGCTGCGCCATAAAAGCGTTTTATTGATGTGATGGAATGCAGCGATCAATCAGTGACAAGTGATGTGAATAGCAAATAAAAATGTACAGAGAAGTGTTAAATGATACCAGAAGATGAAACCAACCGAAAGCCAAGCTTGTGGTGATAAACTTGCAACAGTGACGAACATGCCCGAGACCGCAGCTGAAGGTGATTTTGGACTCGGCGCGTGCAGGCCTTTTTTTTAATACAGTTTATGGTGCAGGTACGTAAGGAAAAAAATGCGTGCGCTTCTCTTTCTTTCAGTGTGTTGCTTGCGTGTTTGGCTGCAAGCAAAACCATACAAATAGCCTTTTTTTTTTTTTTACAAAAAGTATCGATTGAAGTACTAGTTTGACTGGAGACATTTCGATTCTACTCTATAGGCTACTGGGCTGTTTCTGAAACCCATCCCTAACCAGAGGTCAACATTTCTGCCGAGAAATAACCAGTACTGTCAACAGAAGATTAAGCAGTTTAAGAGCAACATGTTTCTCCACAAGAAATTATTTCTGATTCTGTTTTCAGTGTCTCTGACCGGCTCGTGGAGAGTGCCCGTATTTGTGGTTGTGGTCACGCTCATCATCGTGGGCTCTCAAGAGAAACCACCTGTCCCTGGCAGAGGTGAAAATTTATGGACACACACATTCACATTTACCACAGTTAAAAGCCTCTAACCCTCCCCCCCCAACAACTGGGCATTAATAAACATGGTAAAAAGAGTGCTTGTAAGTCGTTTTTGTATGAATTCAACAGTAGAGATATAACATGTTAATTCGTGCTGGTAGGTGGATTTTGTCTCTGTCGGACAGAGCCAGGCTAGCTGTTTCCCCCTGTTTACAGTCTTTATGCTAAGCTAAGCTAACCAGCTGCTGGCTGTAGCTTCATATTTACTGAGTGGTATCAATCTTCTCATCGAACTCGCAGCAGTAAAGCGAATACCTGTACTTTCCAAAATGTGTAACTATTGCTTTAAATGTCAAGAGGGTCAAAGCAGCTTATAAAAAACTTTGATGAATTGCTTACCAGTGGAGTCTCCTGTAATAGACTTTATTATAATTTGTATAATTTTTTTTTATTATAATTTCCAGCTTTACCTGGAACATAAGTGACTTTTGGTGGATGGTTTGTCCCTTAAAAAGGTAGTGTGAAGGAATGTTCCTTCTTTAAGGCTAATATCACACAGGGTTTTCCCAGCTCACGTTAGTGTCATTTGCAGAGCTAAAGTAAGTCAAAGATCAAAGCCTGTGATTCTCCAAAGCAAGTTAAACTCTGGCTAGACTGACGCTGCTGCCTTGATAAGGCTGATAATTGCTTGTGACCTGCTAATTACAATGTGGCTTAGAGCATTAGAGTTCAGGATCCAATAATGATGTTGTCATCGACTCCATAGTAAAGGGATAAACATTGTGGACCCAGAATAGATCTTGAGATTTGGTTTTGATCTCCTTGGCCGAGCTCCATTACGTTTTGCCGTGTATCCTAAGTTTCCAGAAACCTACTTCATCAGTAACAAGACCAGCTCAAAAGAATTCCTGTCACAGTTCGGACCATTAGACTGTGCGGGAAAAACGCACACAGAAGAGTGCTGCTTTTTGCTCAACACCACCTCTGCTTTTATGTGTTGCCGTTGTTTTTTGTCTCTCTTCACCTCCGCAGGAGAGCTGTCAGGGCAGGTGTTGTCATTCGCTGCTAACACTATTTACATGGCAATCTCCTGTAGCAACCTTCAGCCGAAAACTGAGCCCAGTGAAAACACTACTACAGGTGAGATAGCTCCCTTTCTACTCTGTGTATTACAGTCAGAGGCAGTTTGTTACAGTTTGTGTGTTGTAATGTAACGTGGAGGTAGCCACTTCTAGCAGCCATTAGAGGAACTGCAGCCCAAAACACTTCTGCTTTGGCTTCACCATTTAGCCATGGCGGTTGTCACTTAGCACACCCAGCCAATGCCCTTCCTCATAGCTTTGTTCTGTCTTTCTTTTCCTCCATGCCCTCATCTGTGTCCTCATCTCTTTCAAGACGGTGTGCAGTCCGCGGGCCCCCTTCCTTCCACGCCTGGGTTCCCCCGTGGCTCTCGTTCATTACCAGGTGGCCTGTTCCAGAAAGAGAAAAGCTCGCACAGAGCCAGCGATATCTACTTTATTCTACTGGTCTGGGCCATCGTTCTGGTTCAGGTGTGGCTCAACCTCTGGATCCTACAGCTGCTTCCTATCCCTGTGGCTGGTAACACACAAATGCATGCACACTCCCTTTTCAAATGCATCTTTCTCAGATCTGCTGTTCTCAGGCTAATGCATTGATACTTCAGTGTGGGTGCTGAAGAAGCTGGTGGTCCACTTTGGCCTGAAGAGCTTTGCAGAGCGGACTCTCATCTCATGGTGGGCGGTGCTGGAGAAGCTCGGACGCGAGCGAGAGGAGGCCCTGCTGCCTGGACCAATCAAAGGCCTGGCTCAGTTCCTGCTGCGTATCGACACCAAGGTAACGTCTCTGGCTGATCTCTCGGTGCTGCTGGCGCAGTCGCTGTCCTTATTTCCTCCATCTTTTATGTCACACATCCTCACCCAGGCACACACACATTTTCTGTTACACTGGTACATGTCATGTTCATATACAAGTGTCCACATTAAAGGCCCTCAGTGGCTATTGAGGACTGTTTGGCCAATAAATGTTGAAGGTCAGGCCAACTGGGAAGCTGCAGTATAAAGATTGGAGGACAAAATATTCTGTAATTGTTGAAGTAGTAGTAATGAAGACAATGTGTAACAACTCTGAAAGTGTGTGTAGGGGTATTAAGCGGTTCACTGAGACGGGATTCCTCCCATTGTTTGAAGCTTGCAACCAGGACATTATCTTGACAGACAAGTTTCAGATAGACTTCTGTGATTGATGTGGGAGCCTTTCTTTATCATTTGTCCTGATGATGGTTTTTCTGTTGCAGCTGTTCGGAAGGAAATCTTGTATATGTAATCTACTTTAATAGCAATTGCACTTTATACTCTTGTGCTTATTTTTCAGATACCAATTTATTCTTGAATTTAGTCAAAACAAACATTGAAGCTGCACTAATCAATATTTTTCATATTAAATATGTATTAAAGTATGATGTGTAATGTGAAAGGTGATGCGTAGTAATGATCACATGGAGGATTATCACCCAGCTCACCCAGAGAAAACAGAGGTGCATCCTAGAAAGAGAAAATTAAATGTCTCTGTTACAAGAAATACAACGACACTAATGGCCACATTGCTGACACTGAACTAAAAGATGTCCTTGTCCTGATGTTTTTAGGATGCAGTTATGTCATGTGTTTGTAATCACAATGATTTGCATCCCACTGTATAGCCAGCCCAAAGTCCATACAGCCTGTAGTTAAATCCTGCCTGCCACGCTCCACTTCCTCTGTGTGTACCCAGAGAGGTTGTGTTCTTGTCGCACGGGTACATGTGATGACTGCTGCACAGATCTTTCCAATAATAATCTTCCCAATGTCTCTTTGTCTCCTCCCCAAGCTCTGGCATTGGCTTAACAAGCAGGTAATGACTTGGAGGAGCAGAGTGCTGAGAGACTTGAGTGTGTATGAGAGGAAGCGAGAAAGAAAAACAGAAATAAATAACCTGTGTGTATATATATGTGTGTGTGTGTGTGTGTGAGAAAGCGTGAGCACACCTTATGGTCGCTTGGACTGGCGCTTTACCCATCCACTGTCATCACCCTCTCATCCTGTATATGTGTCTGTCCTCTCGCTGCTTTCCTGCTTCCTGGTTTTATTTTGCCTGGAAGCTGCGGCCGGGGAGGCGGGACTCTCTAGGCCCCCTCATCCCCGTCCGTACCTTCCCTGCTGTGGTCTAACCGACAGGTTTGGCTTGAGAGTGTATGAGCTGCATGGAGAAGATAGCTGGCGTAGACGGAGCAGAGTGGAGTGGGAGGAGAGGGCCGTTTCTGAATATATGCGGGCCGATGCCTGATGGTTAACTGCCGAGAGAACCCCTGGAGAGATGTGGTTATGCTTCAGGAGCGTTTATGGGTGGGAGTGGGGATGGGGATGGACAAAACAATGGAAATACCTAACAGTTTATCAGTACGAAGCACTAAATAAAAACCTGGGCCAACTTTTACCCTTAGAAGAGCTTTCTTTCTCTTTTCTCCTCCCTAAATACACAATTTGCTCCTGTTTGGGTAATATTAGCTAAAAACTACAGTGTCTAGCTGTTTGAGGAAATTAGCCTGTTTTTTAAAAAAAAAATGGAAACTAAATTTTGAGCTGCTTTTTAAAGATTTACATCTTCAGTAGGTACAGATGAGCTTAGGGGGGCTGAGTGCTACAGACAGCGAATTGAGAGATGTTTTGGTCTACTGCAATATAAATCGGGGGGGTGGGGGGTATTAGTTAAAGGCAAAGAAAACATCTTTGTTTTGTACAGATCCTTACTAAAAGCACAACATAGTTCATTTTAATATGTTTTTTTAAATGAAAATGAGAAGAATAATGTAAAAATTATAATCCTCCCTAGTATCGCAATTTGTATCGCAATATTGCAATATTAGTCAAAATAATTAGCGCAATTAGATATTTTTTCAAAATTGTTCAGCCCTAATCTTGAACCCTGGCCCTGGACATGAAACCAGTCTTATATGGTGACATAAAAAGCCCTGATAGCAATTCTTGTTGGTATTAGACCTACTGACTCTTAAAGTATTGCTGCTGGAACAGATCCACCACAGTGTTTAAACGGCTAGCAGCAGGGGGGTGTCGAAGGTGTTCACTGGATTCCTTTAGATAAAATTTCAGAGGCGTTGGGTGCAATCCTGAGATTTCTGAATAGATGGCTTGTTATTTTAAATATGTACATACTCATGATGTTTTTCCCTTAAAAACCTTTCCCCCACATAAAAAAAGAAATGCTGTAGTTTGAAGCTTCATTAGTGATCTTGTGTTGTAGTAACTGTTGATCTCTGGACTTATTCTAAAGCAAATGCTTACTGCTAATTTATACTCAACAAACTGTTTATGAAAGTCCTTGCTGATGTGGTGTTTCCATTTTTTTGTAAAGCTACATTCTAATAGGTGGTAAGAAAAAAGTTCAACATTAACAGAGTATCAAGGGCTGTATCACATTGTGTAGCTCAAAGGCAGTGGGAACTTCACTGCCATATCATTTCACCATCAATATAACAACATACCGTGGGCTCCTTTTGGGAGACAGACGTCCACTGTAGCAGAGCCTCTCACTGTAACTTGTCGCTGACTCCAGTAACACATGGCTTTTGTGACATTAATAAATCACACATACAACTGGAGACTAAAGCTGTTATAAGTTGGCTGTTGATGCAGTTTTGGAGCATTGAGAAACCTGAGTTAAGAATTGCAGCGCATTTCAACAGAATTAACTTTTATTAAAAAGACTGATGGACAGGCTCGCAAAAACAAAATATGCCGGACAGAAGAGGCATGCATTCAAACACACACAGGTTTTCACTTGCATGTCTACATGTTAAAGTGCAAGGATGTGTGCATGCATGTGTGCAGATATCCTGGCTGTTGGTTCGCCCAGTTGACTACCTTACTGTCCTCAGGGCCCAAAGGGGACAGCTTTTAGATCCAAAACGGCTTCTTCACACAGGAAGGACACAGGTTTCTCCATGTGTCTGATCACTGTATGTTTTTAACCTCTTCAGAATTGGACTGACTTTGTATCTTTCACGCCCCCCACACCCTTTTCTTCTATTTCTTCCTGTCTTTCCGTCCACCTCCTCTCTCTACATGTACGTAGATGGTCGTGTGGCTGGAGCGATCGCTTGATAAAATCATCAGCATCTTCATCATCTTCCTCCTGGTCACAGGGACGCTGCTCATGGGTCTCCTGCTCACCGCTATGGTACTGTTTTTGTTCCTTTTTGAACCACTTCGCTGCATTTCAGAGGCCATGGCACTCTCTTGGGTGACACAGTAACTATTATCTGTCTAGGTCCATCATGAAAGTGCTCACATCATCGAGGTGACCAGTAACCTCATCAACGAGACTGTGTCTAACCATCCAGAATGGGCCAAGTATGACAGTGTACCCTATTTTTTATATGTGTCTTTCTCTTTTGGAGTTTATAGTATCTCATCCGCTGCACTCTTTGTCCTCTAGTTGGCTTCCAGAGGCTCGTGTGGTGCAGAAGGCTCTGAATTCAGCTGCTACTAATGTTTATCAACACGGTAGAGAATGGATAACACAAAAGGTAAGAATAATTATTTCCTCTATATTTTTTTTTTTATTGATATTAAAATATGAGTCTTGCCAAACAGAGAAGCGTATAATGCTTTGAATCTTTCTTCTTTTGTGCAGCTCCATAAGATGTTAGGTGACAAAGTGAACCACACCGCTGTGATTGAGAAACAGGTTTTGGAGCTTTGGGACAGACTGTACCACTCCTGGTTCGTGAAGGTAGACGTCAGGGCCATTTAAGTCCTTGATGTCGGGGACTGATTTTAGTCCCCTTAAAATGTCCTGCTCATGAAAATTGTCCATTTTCAGAACATGACCCACCCTGGACGCCAACGTGGTCACAAGATGGTTCCGAGACAGAACAGCTGGCTGGGCGACATCCTGGACTGGAAGGACATTGCCTCCTTTCTGCAGGAAAACATTGAGACTCTGCTGTCTGTAAGTATGGGTGTGTTTAACGCTCTCTTCTGTATGAGGCAGAGGATTTGCATGTATTTTGCTTGGATAGATGTGTCAGTCCATCATTGCATGTAATATTACAGATACTAAAAAAGTTTGTCTGAAGCCCAGGCAGTGCTACATCATTTGTTTGTCCTGATATTTCTAAGAATGAGTGAATGGATTTCGATAAAACGTGCTGGAATGCTACAGTCAGCACTGCCCTGATTTGACCACAATGGGCGTTACAACAACTGGAGGCAGTAAATTGTTGACATATTTACAATTCTGTGTCTCAAAGGGGTGGACAGTGTTCCTGTGGATGACATGTTTACTGTTGCTTTACTGTTTTGTAGATCCTGGAGTCTCTTTGGGTGGTAATGAGTCGAAATGTTGGCCTCCTCATCTCCACCACAACTACTCTTTTCACTGTCTTGTTCCACAGCGGCACCGCCCTGCTCAACTTTGCACTGAGTCTGGTATGAAAGATCAACCCTCTAGCACAAAATGACACGGGGTGTTTTTGGTTTGGTTTTCTGACATTATGAGGAATCGCCTTGCTCTCCCTCATTTGCATCACTTAAGGTTAGGTCTTAGTCCCCAGCAAGAAAGCAGCCCTGGATAAATGACAATATTCCCAGCTGTAAAAGAGAATCTAGGTGAGTGGAGCACAGATGGAAAAAGTCCAGTCTCCAAGTACACTAAAATATTATGAAGGAATTATTATTAAACCATAATAAAATGGTTAAGGATGCAAGAACACATTACTTATTACTTATTTCTGTCTATCAACATAACCCTAGTTTTTTAATGTCCTCCAGCTGAACTCTGACAAAACAGAGATCCTTGTTATTGGTTCTTAGCACATGGCAAAACCAATTCTGCCCTCTTCTGGTTCCCTCGTGGATCATTTCAAGCCTGTTGTAAGGAATGTTGGCGTCTGGTTTGACAGCAATTTGTCTGTTAGGGAGAGAAATCAGGCCGGCTGTGTCAGTGAACTCCTTTAAGTCCCTTCTTAAAACATACTTTTATAGGAGAGCCTTTGCTGATTTTACTTGTTTTAATTTTCTTTCAATTCATTATTTAGTTAGTTGTACAGTAGATTGATATTTAAATGAATGAATGTTCGGTCGCCCTGCCTTTTTATAGTATAGTTAGTTCACATGTACAAGAAGAC
Organism: Micropterus dolomieu; assembly: GCF_021292245.1. Taxonomy (NCBI): domain Eukaryota; kingdom Metazoa; phylum Chordata; class Actinopteri; order Centrarchiformes; family Centrarchidae; genus Micropterus; species Micropterus dolomieu. The sequence continues at coordinate 7,304,213 of NC_060171.1, forward strand.
TCTGTTCCGTGATGTGTTTTTCCTAGCTTAGGTACAGGCAGAATAATCTTGATTTATTGTGTGTTTATCATATTTGTGGTGTTTTCTGTTTATGTGCAGGTGATTTTCCTGACCACTCTCTTCTACCTGCTGAGCTCCAGTGGTGAATACTACAAACCTGTCAAATGGGTGATCAGCCTGACCCCCCTCTCCCAGCCGGGACCGTCCTCAAATATCATAGGCCAGTCTGTAGAAGAGGCCATCAGGTAGTCGCGCACACAAAAACTCATCCTGAGTGTGCAATGACATTTAAACAATCTAAACATGTAGCTCATGGAGATTACTTTTGACCGTGTGTGTGTGTGTGTTTGTTTGTTTTGAAGAGGAGTGTTTGACGCCTCTCTGAAAATGGCCGGCTTCTATGGCCTCTACACTTGGCTGACTCACACCATCTTTGGCATCAACATTGTGTTCATTCCTTCAGGTGAGTCAGCGGCGCTCACAGCAGCTTGTGCCGTCACTATACATGCACCTGGGAAGCCAGTCAGTATTTGCTCACTCTGTGAATCCCTCTCTCCTGGCCTGAAGCCCTTGCCGCCATCCTGGGTGCGGTGCCGTTCCTGGGGACCTACTGGGCAGCGGTGCCGGCAGTGTGCGATCTGTGGTTGGCGCAGGGCGAAGGCGTCAAGGCCGTGCTGCTGCTTATCTGCCATCTGCTTCCAACTTATTTTGTAGATACGGCTATCTACTCTGACATATCAGGGTATGTATGCATGAGACTGTTGTTACCAGCCTGTTTGTTTGTTACTTGAGCTTCCCCTCGTAGCATTGACACATTTAACTAACAAAATTCAACAGACCGACCGCCTGGCTTGCACCCGAATATGGCTTTGAAAGGAAACTGTTCTGTTGGTGAAGTCTATAAACAGTGTGTCCATTTGCCTCGGTCTGTTTTATAAACCATCAGCTGTTTGAGATGGACAACAACACCAGACAGCGCGCCAGATAGTCTCAGCTGGTACTGGCAGCCCAGCCATGTATCGAAGTCTCTTTCCTTTTGGAATAGTGTTTCATGTAGCTCTGGCTTGTGTTCCATCCTTTCCATTGTTAAAATCCATGATAAAGACTGGCTAGTTGCATTTATAAATCACAGTTATTGTTTGCAGTCAGGGACCCATTTAAAACCTCTCTGTGATGGTGCATGCACTTTCTAAAATCCAAGAACTGAGAGCTGCCATAAAGCTATGTATTAATGTCAACAATCTAAATTGTTGATTTTTTTTTCAATGTGATGGAGGTCTAAAAAAGTTTGGTGTACTTTGAGTAATTTAAACTTTACAATAGGGCTGACCCCGAATAGTCAAAGCTTCGATGGGTGGAGGTTAATTCGACTGTCAATCTCGAAGCTATGCAGTGAAACAAGGATCAGGGGGGAGGGAGAGAGCAAAAAACCTCAGTTTAGCTTCGGCTCGCTATCGCCATACACAAAAACGCGCATGATTCGACTATCAGTCGACTATAGGCAGGACTTGACGATTCTGATTCGTCTATGTAAATCCTTAGTCAGGGACAGCCCTACTATATACATCATGATTTATATTATGTATATGCAAGATCAGAGATATAAAGAGAAATTCCATGTTTCAATACATTTAAATTAAGAAATAAAGTATTTCTTTGTGCTGATACTATATGTCTTCTTGTCTTGGTGTCTCAGGGGTGGACACCCGTATCTGACAGGTCTGGCAGTGGCAGGCGGAGCGTACTATCTGGGTCTGGAAGGCGCCATCATCGGGCCCATCCTCCTCTGCATCCTGGTAGTTGCAGCCAACATCTACAGTGCCATGCTGATGAGCCCCAGCTCTGCAGTGCCAACACCGGTGCAGTCCAGCTGGCCTCTCCACCCCATCAGGTAACGGTCCGATCTGAAACACATTCAGAGAGCTGATGATCAACAACAAGCATTCGTACCGTCATTGTCATCTCGCTTGTCGCTCTCAGGACCTTCACGGACTCCACCCCCTCTGTCCTGAAGAGGACAAGTGAGTGAGAGCGAGAGGGTGTGTCCCTGTGGAACGTCACCTGGCTTCCTATTGGCTGATTCCTCAGGGGAAGAGCTCCCCTTCCCTGAAGCTCCTCCCTACGCCGCCCAGCTCTGCAGGAGTCGGCCCCCGACTGAGAAGAGATGGCGGCATCACAGCTGGTCACCCATGATGCCGTCCGCTTACCAGAGTTGCTTCTCTGTTCAATGTGGCACCATCTTCTCTCATTCAAGACTAAAAAATTACAGATGCCAGCGTTCACCCTGATCCCAAACCTGGTCCATTGACGTTGGGCTTTACGATAATGAATGACAGAAACGATGATGCTAATCACATCATCTCTCAGAACTCAGTGCCTAAATTGATTTTGTAGTGTTTAAAAAAAATGCCTAAAATGATCCTGCTGTTTGTGGTGAATTGTATGATGATATATTTTATCTACAAAGCTCCTGATTTCCGCCCTGCACATGAGGTTGTGCAGCGCTTGTACGCCCTACCTCTCTCCTTGTGGAGTTTAGAATAGAGTTTGTAGTGAAGGCCAGTTTATGTAAAGATGAACACTTCTTGCCATAGAAAATCATCATGCCTGGCTCAAGAGAAGGAGTCAATGACTTTGTCACTCAACTTCATGTGTCTTTCACATTTCAGTGATAGTAGCTGCGAGTTTGCGACAATAGATCTCTGCTTTAACAAAGACTCAGACTCCTGCTCTTCCTGGACCAGGCTTTGTTACCACTGTTTCACTTCGTTAGTACCTGTATGGTTGAACCATAGCAAATGTCTCTGGTTTAGACTTATGACGACTACTTTAGTAGATCAGATTAGACGTTCTGCTTTCACGGAGTTTGGTCTGTATCCAGAGGGATCAGAGAATAGATGATTACTGAGGTAATCTGTTTTTATTTATTTCAAGCTTAATTTAATTTTTTAACACACTGTGAGTGCACATGCAACCAGGCTTTTCATCTTTAACACACACATAGCTGATCTGTCAGTATTGAAGCACATTTACACTCACAATTGATATTGACAAGTTTTGAGTACTTTTGTAAGACTGTGACTGTCAACTCACCTCATCCACTCCTTATTTTAACTACAGTTGGAGCACTGTCCTGAACAGAGAGTGTCAAGTAGTTAACGTCATTTGAAGCTTCAATAAACAAGCTTTACAGATGTATGTAATGTGACACGTTGCTCATACATGGCTACTGTGTTAGCTGCGTGAGGGTGCGAGTGCTGTGACGTGTTCTGGGTTGGAACAAGTGTGCGGTTTTACGATTTCACTGTTAACAAAATTACTGGATATGCACTGACACAATAAACATTATAATTTACACTGCAGTGGCTTTGTGCCTCATTTGTTTGCTTTTTGACTGAATTAGGGCTGTAATTAATGCTAATTTTCATCATAGGTTAATCTGATGACTCTTTTTCAATTAATTTATCAAATGTTTGGTCTATAAAACTTAAAATAGTTGACAACGCTTATTACACTTTCCAAGAAGTGATGTTTTGTCAGACCAACTGTCTAAAACCAGAAGATATTGCTTTTTGTAATGATAATGTTGAAAGAGGGCGGCGTGGTGGTGCAGTGGTTAGCACTGTTGCTCACAGCAAGAAGGTCGTGGGTTCAAGCCCTGGTTGCCCCAGCCTTTCTGTGTGGAGCTTGCATGTTCTCCCTGTGTCCACGTGGGTTCTCTCCAGGTGCTCCAGCTTCCTCCCACCATCCGCAGACATGCAGACTAGGTTAATTGGTATCTCCAAAATTGTCCGTGGGTGTGAGTGGTTGTTTGTCTATTTGTGGCCCTGCAATTGACTGACCACTCACGCTCACATCCACACCTAAGGACAATTAAGGGTCACCCATTAACCTAGCCTGCATGTCTTTGGATGGTGGGAAGAAGCCAAAGACAACCGGGGTTTGACAGTGCTAATCACTGCACCACCGTGCCACCCAGTACTACAACAAAGTAAAATTTAAGTCCAGGAGCATATTTTATGAGTTGATTATATTTTTTGGATGTACAATCTTAATATGTAAAGTAACTACTAACTTAAGCTATGTAAAAGTAATGAAGTAAGAGAAAACAATTTCCACTGAAATGCAGTGGAGTACAAATAAAGTAGCAAATGGAAATACTCTAGTGGATAGTGTTAGATAGTGGATTGCGTCTGTTGCTTTTGTAGCTAAAAGGGTAAATGTTTTAATTGAATCTTGTACTGTTAATTTATGTTTGTACTGTTAGATTTGCTGTCCTGCTCCCTTTCTTGGCTAGGGCACCCTTGAAAAAGAGATTTTATCTCAATGGGTTTTTTCCCCCTGGTTAAATAAAGGTTAAATAAAAAAATAAAAAAAGTAAACTACAAGTACCTCTATACAATTTAGAGGTACTTGTAGTTTACTTTTTAATTTTTTTTATTTAACCTTTATTTGTATACGTATACAAGTACAGTACTTGAGTAAATGTACTTAGTTACTTTTGACCACTGCAATGGTATAAAACAAGTAAAAGTGGCAAATCCAAACGTGAGAAGCTCGAACAGGCAAATGTTAGGCATTTTTGTTTTTAATGTAGTACTGTAAAATGTTATCAAATGTGGATGGATTTTCTGTAGATCAATTAATTATTACTCAGTACTCAGCTGAAGAGGGTTTTATTATTTGTTTCAAGAAAAATACTTTGGACATTTTCCCTGTCAGTCCATGCAAACATCAAACAGGCTTGTCTGAGGATTTGAATCTTTACTGATAAGAAAACATTTTACGTGCTGCTAAACTGCTAATATATTTGCGTGGCCTTCTTAACATGTGTGCATAAGATTCTCACCACAGAGCAGGATATTGTTCTGTGTGAAATTAGCATAAGAGCCAATTATCATGACTCAGCGGATGTTTGGTTCTGTTACCAGTTTAACTTTTTCCCAGCAGTGTTTAAAAGTAAGAAGAAAAAATAAACTGATGGTAATGTGTGAAATTTCCCTTAAACTAGTAACTCCTTCAGAAATGGCTTACTGGCCTGCAGTGGAGGACTGAGCCATACTGGGCATCTTACAGACTACAGATTGAGAGGGAAAAAAACATGCATTTAAAAACTTTCCCTGGAAAAATAAACGATAAACCTTCCTTCTGTGTTTGTGTGAGCTGAGTCAGACAGTGTCATCTGTTCTGTGAAGGCTTTACAGATTGTCAATGTGTCAGCGAGGCTCTGGACAGATGGACAGAATAAATCAAATCCACAGAAAGCTACAGTACGGTTGCTGGTAAAGCAATTAAAGCAAACTAATCAACCACCACAGGATGATAACCATATAATTAATATCCAAATGCAAATTGTTAAATTTGTGTGGAAGTACTCCAAACTTGTGATATTTGAGAGTAAGTAATTCTACATATACTTTCAACTGGCAAAAGTCTTTGTTCTATATCTAGTGTGATTGCTGAATATGGGACACCAGACAATGTAGTAGACATTAATGCTCTCCTGTAGAAACTATGATACAGAAAGACTATGAGAAAATAGTTCCAAGTGTGTTTGGATCCCACAGTGACCAGATTGATCTCCTTACCTGACAGCTGATGCTGAATCAACCCACGGCCTTCTAGGTGACTTCATACACGGGTAATTTGTTAAAAAGCAAAGCAGATTTTACTGTTAAAAATACCGTATTCCAATGCCAGAGGCTTTATTCATTCATAAAAAAGAAAGAAGAAATTGACCACAAGATAATACATCTTATTAACCTCAGTTGTAGCTCCACATGGACGATGCTGCTGGCCACCGTCTCTCAGGTTCAGGCTTCAGCGGTTTAAAATGAGCACTGTGGCATGTAAAAGCTAGTGATATAATCTGTATAATCTGATGGTTTATGTAACTGCTCGACAAAACATGATAAAACCATTCTGAACAGGTAAAAATGAAATAAGTAAGTCAAAGCCAGAAATTCGCAGAAACAATCAAATTATGTTATGAATTTTGTTGGTTTTAAACTGTAACACATTTTTTTCTTCTTCTGAGAAAAGATTGCATCAATATTGTCAATATTATTATATATTACGATCTCAGTGGTAGCTTCCGCTCTACCTTCCCTCAACACATTTTCCTCACTTGAGGTCAATGATGCCACACAATCTCTGTGCTCTACACTAAGCTCGTGCCTGGATAGCCTGTGTCCTCTATCCACCAAGCCTGCTCGCCTAGACCAGTCCCAACCGTGGCTAACTGATACCATCCGTGGGCTCTGTACTGATCTCAGAGCTGCTGAAAGAAAATGGCGAAAAAACCAAAGACCCCGCTGACCTTAAGGGCTACCAATTGCTCCTATCCTCCTTCTCAACAAGCATCAGTGCTGCCAAAACTGCGTTCTATAATGACAGAATAAGCAGTGCCACTGACTCAAGGAAATTATTTTCCACTTTTAAAGCGCTACTAAATCCTCCTCCACCTCCACCACCCACAAACTTGTCTGCTGATACCTTTGCTGCCTTCTTCACAGGCAAAGTGGAGGCCATAACTAGCCAATTCTCTGAAACACTCAAACTCAACCATTGTAGCAGTCCTACTACATCTTTTCCTCTGCCCTCCCAGGTCAGTGGTCGTTCACTCTCCTCATTTACTCCTCTCACAGAGAGCAAAGTATCAGAACTCTTGACCCGTAGCCGTCCAACTACATGCCCACTGGACTCGATTCCTACGAATCTTCCTACGCAACTCTACCTATCCTGCTCGCCAGAGGATCCCACCGTCTCGGCGCGGATCACGGACTGTCTATCGGACATATCTACATGGATGAAGGCTTGCCACCTTCAACTAAACCTCTCTAAGACTGAACTCTTGGTCATTCCAGCCAAGCAATCTATCCACCATAATATCAAACTACAAATTGACTCCGCAACCATCACTCCAACCAAGGTGGTGAGAAACTTGGGTGTCATGACTGATGACCGGCTGTCCTTTTCAGACCATGTTGCTGCTGTCGCTCGGTCATGCCGCTTTACTCTATACAACATAAGGAAATTCAGGCCCTACCTCACTCAGTACGCCACCCAGCTTCTGGTACAGGCCATGGTTATCTCTCGCATCGACTATTGCAATGCCCTCCTAGCAGGTCTTCCAGCTTGTGCGGTGAAACCCTTACAAATGGTTCAGAACACAGCAGCGATCAGCCCAAAAGGACTCATGTCACTCCATTACTCAGTGACCTCCACTGGCTCCCCGTGGCCTCCAGAATCAAATTCAAGTCACTAATGCTTGCATACAGAGTGACTACTGGGTCTGCACCCATCTACCTAAACTCCATAATACAAACTTACATTCCTTCTCGGCTGCTACGCTCCTCCAACGAACGCCGCCTGGCTCTGCCATCCCTTCACACAAAGCAATCCCAGTCCCGGCTATTCTCATCTCTGACACCACGATGGTGGAACGAGCTACCACACGCCATCAGAGCAGGGGCGTCCCTCTCTAACTTCAAGAAGCTCTTGAAAACTCATCTCTTCCGAGAACACTTCCTCTTATAACACCTGTAACTCATGCACTTCCTGTGCTCTTCTTCTTCTATCCCCTACAATTATCTTGTATTGAACTCTTACTTCCTTCCCTAGGTATTTATCCCATTGATGTGATATGTACTATGAGCTCTTCATAGTATTTATTGCTGCTCTTACTAGTATGTATTGTCAAATGTAGATCTGTATTTGATGCTCTGTTGATACTTGTATGTTGTTCCTCAAAATGTAAGTCGCTTTGGATAAAAGCGTCTGCCAAATGAGTAAATGTAAAAAATACTTGTATTATGAATTAATAACTGCTGATTATTGTAATATGTTATTACTATTACCTACCATTCATAGCTTTTCTTTTTTTCTATTTCTTTGTGAGAAAATGCAGCATACGACCAGTTCCCCCAAACCAAAAATGAGTCTAAAGTAATGAGAGTTAGCGCAGTGTCTTAATAATGAAATACGCTGATTTTACAAACAAGGATCAATAAAACAATAAGACGACTAAGTTGGATGGACACACTCCCAACTTTATGTATTCACTCTGTTCGTCTCAACACGCTTCAATATTCTGTCTTTTCGTTTCCCTCTGGGGCCACAGTCTCATTCGGCTTTGATCCATTTCTTCAGTTCAAAGACTCCACATAGTTCCTCTGAAGTCTGCAGCATATAAACCAGAGCGGTGTCGCCTGCGCTCTCGCAGCTCTAAAAGGTCCTCCAAGGCAGACTCGTCGACAGAGAGTGAGGTGTCTCCTTGAAGAAGACGCTTCTTGGATCTACAGGGCCGGCTGATTTTCACTGAGGAGCAGGAGGAAGCAGAGGACACCTGCCCCGCTGAGTGACCTTTTTGACATCCGAGTTCTTGGCCTTTCTGTCCACTGATGACGTGAGAGCAACTCAACTTGGGAGAGCCATGCAATGAAGGAGCTGTAGTTGCATGAAAACGTCCTAATTTTCCATATACTACACAGGAGATGCTTTAAGGAGACAGAAGCAGACAATCAGCATCTTTTATTAAAGATGTGTATGCAAAACACTTTTGTCTAATACGTCTTCCTGATGGCTCTCGCTGGGTGTAATCCAGACAAATGAATAATTCAACAGATCAAATGAAGGAGTTTGAATAATCCACTCTCCGCAAAACATGTAGTGAGTCTGCTGCCCGACTCTATTACCTTCAAACTGCACTGTCACATTTATTAAAAAGAAACCCATTTCCCCACAACACTTCTCTTGCCACTACCCTGACTCGTGTCTTCTAGAGAGATTATGATCTTTTAACACCCATGGGTGTCATGCAGGTGCGGTCACATTTCACACCCTATGTGGTTGCCACCTAGCCCAATGCTTCCTCTGTTAACAACTGAGTTCTTCTAAAGTGACAACAAAAGCAATGAATATGACGTCGTAAACGACGCAAAAATATTTAAAAGATCTGTTTAAAAAAAAATGAATTTAGTGAGAGGAACTTTTGTTTGTTTACAAGAAAACTCCACAGCGCACCTTTTCAGTGGAGATTGTTTGGTCAGCTGCTGTTTTCCAAGGTCAAGAACAACTGTCAAGCTCAAGCTTATTCGTTTATGCCGTTTTAATATTAAATATTTTAACACTGAAATATGGATACTCGCCTCATGAATTCAGTTAAAATCAAACTTAACCTTCATGTTTGTGAACCATTTCTGACGGAAGAGAAAGTGCGTGTGTGTGCAGACAAAATGAGGCAGAAATCAACATTTTCCTCATATTGTCTTGTAAACGTTTTTGCCTTTATTTTCTACATTTGGATCAGCTCAGTGTGGAAGCCTGGACATGTCACTTCAACTTCAAATCCCCCCAACTCCCCATCCCCTCCCCTCCCCCAAGATCAGAACAATCATTATGCTCCCTCTGTTTCACGATCACAATCAAACTTTCACATCTTCACAGTACAGACACTCGCTTAGACATGAAACAACAACAAAGATGAACCCGGTGTCCTATGTGTAAACCCTTCCTCCACTGGAGGAAGGCGAAATGGTTAAAACCTTGATGAAGTCACCTCTCCAGCCCTGACTCGCAGAAGCAGGAGTGATACAAAAAACAAACCAACCAAAAAAAAGAAAGCATGATGGTTGAAATGAAAATGACAGACTGATGTAACTGTTCAGCTGTCTGGTTCACTGAGATACGAATAGTGGAATCTTGCAAAGCTTGCAAAGTGAGATATGTACTTATGGATTAAGATATGTATGCTGCTGCGCTTTGTGATCCACAGTTCAACCATTCACTCCCTTCTGCTCCTTTCAATTATTATTCTGTCCCTGATTAAGTCTCCTAACACACCTCAGCGATGACTCTTTGATATTCTAACAACTGCTCTCCAGGCTTCCTTTTCCTGCTGTTGGTGCGTCCTCAGGCGAGTGCAGAGACTCGGCTCTGTTTAGAAAATAAAAGCAGCTTTTACTCTTTTGTACAACGGACGCAGGGGATGCGCTGATCTGCTGTCAGTCTACACTACGGGCTCTGGTTGTCCAACAGCAAAGGAATCTGAGAGCTGTTTGTTCTAGTAAACAGGGAGCTGATGGACTGGGATTAGTACTGAAGACACACGCTCTCTCTCTCTCTCACAGGCACACACACACACATGCCGATGCTTTCATCCACACACTCCACTGGAGGAAAGAAGCCCTTGGAGTGTATTTTTTTTAAGAGGTCATTGAGAAGATATGAGAAAATGGATTAAAGTAGCAGGCTAGTGCAGCCTTTTCCTATATGTATACAGGATGTGTGTGTGTGTGTGACTATGTAGTGCCGTATGGGAGACTTCCCTATGGTTTAACACTACATTAGGCAGTGAACATCAGTTACATATGCAGAGTCCTCTGTGAGTGTGTTAGCACTATGTTAAACACCTTTAAAGACAACAGAGACGGACAGACAGACTAGGGTTACTGCTCTGTGGCACTCTCACAGGACTGTAGAAACAGACAAAACCATGTAAAAACTGGACATAGAAATCTCAAGATATCACAAACATATTCCTCTATCTCTAGATCTCTGCCGATGGCAGACGTTGAGTCCTCGTGGTCGGTCCTCTTGTTTATTTTATGTGCAGCCCCTTAGGAAATCCCTCAGTGAGGAGGCTTCAGTCTGTAGGATGAAATGCCGAGGAGTGACACCAGAGGGAGACATACACTGCTGCAAGACTGTAGGAGGGGCTCTGACACACAGCATCCACATGACAGTCTCTCACTCTCTCTCTCACTCACACACACACACACACACACACACACACCACACTCTCACTCACTTGCCCATGCATGCTTCTTCATAAGAGTTCAGAGTTAATTTTCAAAATCCACTACAACATTAAATAAAAAAAAGAAAGACATCAACAAGGAATTCAGCCCCCTTCTCAAAGCATACATTCATCTCAGAATTCACATTCACACACAAATAAGGGCACACACTCTTTCATAAGAGGCAGTCAGTAAACGTTAAGTGATGAGCTGAGGGATGGACTGCTTTGTCCGGGGAAGCTGTGAGTGCAGAACTACGACTCCGCCAGCCAGTCTCATATTCACGGCCAGGAGCAAGCCACTCAGTGTGGTTAAAATCTCTTTAAAAACAAAAAACAAACATAAAGCAACAGCCATGTTCTCCTGGAAAGAGTCCTTCTTCTCTGCTCGCTACGAGGAGGGTCAAACACTCTCCTCCCTCTGATCTCCGGCAGAGGTAGTACCGTCCAATCCCACCTCCTCTCTTCCCGCATCCCCTTCATGGGAAGTCTTTCCTTTCCTGGTGCCCAATTTTTAATAAACAGTCTGTTCCCCCGATTGCTTACTCTGGGCCGCTGTGTGTGTGAGTGTGTGTGTTTGTGAGTGTGCGGAGTGTGGTCAGAAGACCTCTGGTAGTGTGACGTTGCGGAGTAGCCACTGTTGGGAGCGTGTGTGTGTGCAGTCTCTGACGCTGGGCACCTGGCTGTCCTCCTCGCTGGCCTTGTCCAGACACTGGTTACTGTTGACGTGGATCAGGGTCAGCTTCTGCACAGCAGAGAGCGAGAGAGAGTGAGTGTGAGTGAGTGTGTATGAGAGGGAACGCAAATCAGGCTTTTGACTGGTTCACTTGAATTCACAAGGGCATGTACATAAGTATCTATTCACACAGTGTATCTGTAGACAGAGCTCTTTTTATTTATTGCAGACTTTAATTATGAAGCTCGATTTAGTTGGCTGAGCTCTAAGTGTGAGGAATGCTGTGGTTGAGTTGGGTAATGTGTCAACAAGCATATATCGCCCTATTTATTAAGAAACAGTCTGTCAAAAAAGTTAAAAATGAAGGTGAAAATCTGATTTGTAGTTTACATCTAAACAAACTTTGGGGCATAATCAGCACCTCATTTGTGTTTTGCCAAATTTTTCTTTTTTTTACACGGGATGCTATTTCTGAGTTGTGCGCATTGCAGGAGGAACTTTTATTTTTAAACCGGAAAATGCAGTGTTCAGTGTCTATTTGCAACAGGAAATACTCACGATCAGTGTGTTTCAGAGGGTATCTGTATGTAAAAATAGACAAAAACTTATTTCTTATGCTCCTAACACTTAAGATGTGTTAAATGCAGAGAACGAATTTCACTAGATGTTGTATGGTGTATGACTGTACAGTATGTGACAATTTGAATGATTTTTATTTCACCAGCATTATTGTTGTTTTTTAAATATTTTTATCATTAGCTTCTGGAATTTATAACTTTCCAGGCTTTCCTGTACCTTTCGAGACCTGCATGAGAACCCTCTGCGTATGTTAGTATGTGTGCATGTGGGAGTGGTGATGGTGCAGTGGTCTTATCAACTGCACCATCACCACCCCCTTTGCCTTTGGTGTCCCTGAGCAAGACACTTAACCCCTAGTTGCTCCAGAGGCATGCAACCTCTGACATATATAGCAATTGTAAGTCGCTTCGGATTAAAAGCGTCAGCTAAATGAATAAACGTAAATGCATTTACTCTACCAGTAAATCATTTTATTATTTCCTCCTTCCTTCACTCACCACAGGGTCATACTCCCAGAGCTGGTTGCCTTTGAGGTGATGGCACTTGAGCATCATGACGGGTCCATTTAGCTTGGACACATCTAGGCACAAGTCGTCTGTCCTGATCTCCTTATTGGCCGTGTAGGAGAAAACCTGCACATCACACATAAAGAATTTTAAAGCAAATCTTTCTTCTCCTCAACATTCTCACTTACTCTTATGATTACTGCCAGGAAGGAATGAGCGTAATATCACTGTGGCTAACAGTGTTGACAGTTTTGTCTTATTTTGTGTCAGTATTTGTTTTTTTATGTTATAATTTTTCCCCCATCTGTCTTGGTCCTCAGATACCTGGTTGCCTCCCATGCCGTGGCAGTTAAAAATGCCAACTTTCTCATTCTCTTTGCGGGCCATGTTGTCCAAGCACTGGTTGGTCTCCACATTGCGGATCTGAACAGAATACACACAGAAAACACTTCAAGCAACACCATCAGTACACAGTCAGATAGTGTACGTGTGTGTGTGTGAGAATGAATGTACCTCTCCAAGGGAGTAATAGTGCCTGGGGATCTGGGAGTCAGGGTAGACGTTTTCCAAGTACCAACTGAAGGGTTTACATTGAAGCTTTTGTCTCAGAGCCGAGCGAGACGTGATGTCACCGTAATCCACTTTGGTCACACCTGGACATACATAGGCATAGACACACACAAACACAAACATATAGGTTAGTAATTATGGCACCAAACTACATCCATACATCCGACGTTTGCCGAATGGCTGTTAAACTCATTTTTCCATATAAGCATTATTTAAAAGGTGTTATTGGTAAAGTAGAATGAGAAAACACAGTGATTTGATTTGAATTTCAGAGCTCACCTATCTGGTGAAATACCTAAAAAAAAGCCTATGTTAAAGTGACACCTTGACTAAGATCTCTAAACTTAAACTTCTATATATTGGTGGGGCTTGCTCCTTTGCAGAGGGCAGCAGCTGTAGTCTGCTTGAATTCATGACTAGTACATATCCCATAAAAACCCAGTTTGAGTTGAAAAAAGTTCAAACATTTCAAACCAGCCTTGCAGGATGATCCCCTTCTTGGTTGTCAGAACTGATAGTACGTATTAAGTACTGACTGTTTGTTTGCGCAGTATGATCTATGTTTGTGTTGCCTGCCTCCATTAAGAATGGAGACAAAATCTCCCTGTGCCATAGACAGAAAAATTGAGACAGAAAAATTGCGACAGAAATAATCCTTAAACCAACCCATTATCTCAATTGACAACTTTATGTTAACAGCTCGATCAGCCACTACTGCTAACGTCTTCTGTGTCAGACACATCATTTACTACTTACTGGGCATGGAAAAATAATACCCTTCCCAAACTGAAAACAGCTAACATGAACACAATGTCTGAATAATGACGTGAAAACGAAAATGACAGTTCAGTCTAACCATCAGGCTACGTGCTTTAAGTGTTGAAATCCCTGCAAGCAGGTGGTTAGGTGTTAGAATTACAGCAGCTATTTCTTTCTTTGCCTGTAGGGGGTAACATCAATATGTCTATAGGTGCGTTTGCCTTCATGTGCCGCTTCGCATGGCTGACTTAACGTGATGCATGCTAGTTAGAAAATTTGTCTGAGTTTCGCCGGCGATGCAAAACTTCACCATGCCACATGAGATTAAAATCTCCCAGGAGCAAGGTGGCTGCAGTTTTCTGAGTCTGGCGACCACAGTTGCTTTTCTCCAGCTGCGCCATGTTGGAATCACCTTTTGCCTGATCAGTCATTGTTCTAAGCTCACACGCTCTACAGGAGGTAGAATGTGTCCGACTTGACGGCAGTGTTTATATACCCCGCCCCTGCAGTCGCCTGCAGCTCACATTTGACTATCAAGTTGGCGAAAGTCATCTTGAACGCATAGAAATGTGTAGGACTACACTGCTGCTGCTTTCCTTTCTTGTACTTTTAGATCTGGTTTGACAATAACAGAACAGCTCCCCCTTGTGGACAATCTGCAGCCTGCTAAATAAAAAGTGAGTGACTTTGAGAGCGAGTTCCACGAGGTGCTTCACATCTGAAAATATTTACATTTTTTTTGGTCTCTCCTTTTGCCAGCTTGTGTGTGTATGTGTGTGTGTGTGTGTGTGTGTGTGTGTGTGTGTGTGTGTGTAAAGAGATGCTTAGTAGCGTGAAATTACTCGTCTCCCTGCGTCCCGCACTGTTGGGTCACCACTGCAATATCACACTGTCACCGGGTTAATGGATAGATCACACCTGCCACGGAGATTAGCCTCCACACACGAGCACATACATGCATACTTGCATGAGCACAATCACACACACAATCACGCGCACACACACAAACACACACCCACACACCCCTTTACTCACCAGGTGAGATGATATAGAAGAAATTTTTAAATTCATCCATCCACACTTCTGCCAAGCGCCGGTTGTTTTTGTTGATGATCTGTCCCGTTCCTCCTGGAAACGTGTAGGGTGTTGCCTTTCTGAACACGTGACCCACGTGAGAGCATGTAACGATTTCTAGAGTCCCACCGCACTGCCAAATCTGTGAAGAACAAGCCTCCTCAGCACACATATATGGGGAAGAATAGACTGTACGGCCTGAAAGAGCAAAGGCTGACCTGTGAACTCTGACGCAGATTGATCCTGTCTGTGTTGTGACAGTCTGAATAAGTTTGATTGCCAGTCAGAATGACGCCTCATAAAATATTAGTCAATTCAGCTATTTAGTCAAAGAAGTCAAAAAGTGTAATGTGCATGTGTGTGAGCAGACACTCACTCCTGAATGCCTGCCAGTGCATGGAAGAATACAGTCATGTCACTTGGCTGCGGGTGTGTTCACTCACTCTGAAAGAGATTTCCAGGTTCTCTCCACCCCAGATGTCCATGCCTGCGTCATACGTGCCGATCTCCTGGAAATAATCTCTGTCAATGGAGAATAAGCCGCCTGCCATGGTGGGAGTCCTGGACAGAGAGGGGAGCCCAGGGTAACTAACAAGTGAGGTGGGTTAATGCCACTTAATTCACTAAAGGCCTGCTTTCACAGTATCTACAGATCCCATCAGAGTTTTATCTTTCACCACTTTCACTCCTTGTTCTTTTTTCCTGTTTTCTCATCCCGTTTTAATGCTCACTTCTCTGTTGGTTGTGTCACTATTTAATGGCCTCAAAGCCTCTTCCTTTATTTCTCCCCAACAGAATGGCTTCCTCCTTTGTAGGTCAGGCTTATTTTCCTTACTGCCTGTTTTTGCTTTCATTTGACATCCAAGTTCCCTTACCAACACACAATACCTTGCATACAAATGGACAAACACGGATGAAACACATCCTGAGAGCAAGTAACGGTTTGCTTGGAGCACTTGGGTGAGAGTGGGAAATAATAAGCAACACAAATACTAGCTTTTTGAACAACACAGATGTTGCTGAACAATCAGACATAGGAACTGTAGAATTAAAACAAAGTGCTGAATTATGGCCACATTAATAATAGATGTCTGTGTGCTTTTTATTTTTACTGCAAACATATGAAAGCTCTCCAAACTCATAGGCTTACAATTAAATCGCTGTTTTTACAAGATTCAAAGACATCACAGTAAAACAAACAGAACCTACTAATTAGTGGGAATCCTTAAGATGTACTTTGCAGTGCAAAACAATTTCTAATTAAAAGACATTTATCTAAACAGTGAATGTGTATCACTTACAAAAAGTTACATAAAAACAGGGTTTATTGCCTAAACCCCACTGTGCACTGAAATAAACACAGATACTGCTACAATAAATAGCAACAAAAACGGCAAATACTGGTTATTGTTTTGTAATAAGAATGTAAAACTTTAGTATTTCTCCATGGCAGTCATGTATTTATTTCCAGGCGATCCTGTAAAGCTTTTTGTTTGTTGGATTTACAGCCTCTAATTGACACAATGTGATTTAATATGTTCAGAGCATTTTCTTTAAGTCTTCTTTAGACCTTGGATACGTTTTTTTATGCCCAATAGCTGTAAAGAAGAACTTTCCAGAGTGACCTCAGACTTTTGCACAGTACTGTAAATTACAAGGTAGCTGAGCTGGTAACAACCAGTTTAGCTGTAGAGGTTTCCTCCTGTACAGTCACTCCATGAGGCTCCTCTTAAGTGCGACAGCAACAGGCCTGTAGCTTGCTTCGCACTGGTTAATTAAGTCACATTAGCAGCCATTTAAGTCGAAATCACATCAGCGGCTGATTCTACTGCATCTTCTAATTTCCCACTGGCAAAATCTACGTGATGATGTGAGCTATATTCGTGCTTAACTGAAACCTAATACACTCATTCTGAAAACTTGCTTATGTGCAATACCATTCAAGTCTTCTTCAAATCATAAAAATGTAGCGCCACTTTGTAACAACACAGGGTTTATGTAAATATTGTCATTAGTGTAAAGTACTTTTAGTACTTTTACTTTTTAAAGTACTTAATTTCCTGCCCTAACACTTCAACCCATTTTTTTTTTTAGGCCACTTACAAGACACCCTTACGAAAATTTTGTCACGCAGAGCTGTGAAAAACAATTGAAAACAGGGGCACGGAGTGTTACATAAGATGTATTATGTGTGTGACCTTGAATGATGGCGTCAAGCATGCTGAGAAACAAGAGCAGGAAGAAGACATGATGGATAGGCAGAAATAACCTCTTGATTTTAGTTCTAAAGCCTGAGCCATGACAAATGATGCAAGGAACAAAATTAAACAGAACCTTATTTAAAAATCTTGACTTCAAAAGTTGAGTCTGTTCTTTCAGGAATTCTGGCATAGTGACATTTTATGATTATTAACTGTGGTAAATTAAGTGTGACTTCTCTGCACACATCAATTGTGAATGCCTATAAGCAACGCTAAAACTCACAGTATATGTTATGTGAAAGAACCGACTGACAGAGTTAGGGTGTATGATTCATGTGGTACTTTACTAATAATTCAATTTTGTCCCTGTAGTCAAATTCTCTTTTCACTTGACCCAACTGAGAGGTCAAAGGTCATGGTTAGCTGACCCGGAGCTTACAGTGATTAAACAATGAGCTGAATAATACTTCAAAAAGGCGAATCTAACCCAGATTGTCCCATTTTAAAAGGTTCTTCCCGCTGCATCACCCACCTGACAGGCAGGGTGCGGTCTCCTTTACGGCGGTCCATCTCTCTCTGGGGTACAGGGTACCAGCGGAAGTTGAGCTTCCAGTTGAACCCCCCGTATGTCATGTCGGATCCTGCCATGTACTCAAACGTATCGTCACTGATTACGTCGATGATGGGGCACACCACAGTTCTCCTACAGCAAACAGAAACTCCATCAGCACAGACATACAAACCACGCACACATTTATCATAACCTCAGGTGGTCATCAATGCTTGTCTGAAAGGTGTGGCACCTCGAGTCCATTTAAACAATGAACCATGCTGTGACTTCCCATCAGCAATCACTCACCACACCATCTTAAAGCCTATGTGTTTGGTGTGGGTTTATATGCGAGTACCTGCTTGCAGGAAGCAGTTAACATAGAATGAGTAATTATACATCAAATTAACACAAGGACAAGCCCCCTGCAGGCTCAACAATACGTTATTGATTTTTTTATTTGTTCGCCAATGGTGTGTGCGTCGTTTTTGTGTGAGTGTGTCTTACTTGTCATTCTTGATGCGGCCGAGCAGAGGCTCTAGCCACCCTGTGGTGCATTCACAATGAGCATCCAGAAAGGTTATGACCTAGAAACATGTAGAGAAAATATTAGACACACCATATGGACAACAGGTCGCTGGGTAGTGGATGTCTCGTATGTGCATGTGCGAGCACATGCATGCGCGCACACACACTCACCTGGCCAGTGGAGATGGATGCTCCCTTGAGACGAGCACGAATAAGTCCAGACCGCTGCTCCATCCTCACCACTCTGACAGGGACCTCGAGCCTTCTGACATACTGCTCCAGCGGCCGCTTTAGGAAATCTTAAACATACAGATAAACACGTATATGTAATTAAAGAATCAAACACATGCAAGCCCACACACAAGACCGACAAACACGCATACTCACAGAGGAAGTTGGATTATGAGTTACTCCTCCAAACTATTCCTGTAGCAACAGCAACCAAAGCAAGCATGTGCTTGTGTTTTTGCTTGGGAATGCACCTTAGCATGCCTGCCGACATCCCTTATACCTGCAGGGAGCTCCCCACCCCACACACACATACACCCTCTGTACCAACCAAAATAAATCCCATAGGGTGAAATGGTGCTGTGTGGTGGCGGCTGGCGGGAGATTGAGGGTAATAACAGAGTGTAATCCCTGCGGCTGGTGAATTAAAGGCCTAATCTCCCCCAAACAGGGATTAGCAGCATTGCACAGGGTGGAGTGGCACACACAGCCCATATATGCTGACTGGCTGTTGGGCACCAGCGCAGACACACACACACGCACAAACACAGCTACGCATAAACACACACAAAAAACCCGGCAAATATCATACAGTAGCTCTAAAAAAATAGGCTAAGCCTCAAAAAAGAGGCACAACCACCGAAGGAATTATCTGCAGTGTGTGTGTGTACCTCTCTCACTGGCATCGTCCACCAGGACAATCTCCTCCAGCAGTGTGTGTGGAGAGCGGTCGATGACCGAGTGGACGGTTCGCAGCAGCGTGCTCCACGCCTCATTGTGAAATACAATCACCACGCTGGTACGGGGAAGATTATCAGGGTATAACTTGTTCTTGCACCTACAAAGAGAAAACAAAACAATCAGAATACAATATTTAATAGCAAAAAATGCTTTCAATGATAGAAAGATACTTAATGCAACTATGCATATGGACAAAGATTGACTGTCAAAATGACAAAAAAATCACATAATTTTTTAAATCACATGGTACAGCAAGAGGAAGTGAATGAATTAAATGGTTACACAAAGACAACTCCATGTGCAATAAGTGAAGCTGAAGGCTTTGAACAAAACTAAACTGACAGAGACAGAGCGAGAAAAACTCTAGTAGAGACATCAAAATCCAGCCTCTGTCTGATTGTAAGAGACTGCTTCAGAGGAAGAGAGAGAGCGAGCGTTGCAGCTAAAGTAAGTCTACACGAGAGGGAGCAGGGACTTGAACATTAACCAAACGGCATTAGTCAGTCATGGAATCGTTACATAAATCAGAGGAGCAATCGTGAAAAATAATATTTTTATCAACTTCAAACAAAGACAACTGTGAGAGTGAATGATGAGCGAGCAGCGTATTCAAGCGTATTCCCCAAATTTAGACAGACGCACAGAAATAGTGGGTCAGCATGATGACAGTTCATTAGCGATGCTAATTAAGAGTGTGAGTCATTATCATAGCAGTGAAGAACACACACACACACATCACACCCTCTTATTGAGAGACACAAAGGGATGTAAATGTCTAACAGAGGAGAGCAGGCATGAGCAGGAGACGAGAGAAGATGGAAGGAAGTTAAGACTATGTCACAGACTTAAATAATGTAGTCCTCCGCAATATTCCCAGAGAAATACTCACTGTTTTAAATTATTATACTGGTGAGTTTGCATCATTTAGGCCATTAAGTACAAAAGTTGTGAGTCTTACATTACAACACAGCACTCCACAAAGCACAGTTATGGTTTTAAGGTTGATTTTCTACCTTCCAGGCCAGCCATCAATTAAGGTTAATCTGATTTTAGTATGAAAATCAGCTTGCAGAGATTTTAAATTTGCTTGATGTAGCTAGTCCAATATAGTGAGCCTTACTGCAGTTGCATTTAATTGATCAAAAGAAGTTCTATCAATGTCTTCTGGCAATACAGCACGCATTCCCATCTAGTTGTTTACCTATAAATGGATTCTCAAGCGCATTTCCAGAAAATATGCCGCTGTTTTTTCTAATTTATCCCTTTCATAATACATCATATACTGTAACATAAGATTGCTTCCATATCGCCCATCCCTAGCTTGAAGCTTGTAAACACTTTTATTACATTGGCCAACAAAATCAGTTTTGGGATTGCAAGAAAGACAATCTTTCAATTTGCGGGTTCCTACATAACAGTGATTGATGACATTTTAGGCAGTTTTCATTTTAGTGTTTCAGAATACCACACATTCACACACTGCACTGTGACGTTCATGTGTAAAAAATATTCCTAAATAGTCACAACTGTTACAAAGACAGTATAGTGCTGTCTAGCCAAAGCTTTACATAAGTCTGTCACATCATATCCACCTTTTTCAAAGCCAAGTCTTTCATAATCATCTAACCACCCAAAATTAACAGTACATTTTCTAGGAAACAGCTTTGAGAGCATGATCTCATCATTACATTTAGCTGACACTTTTACCCAAAGCAACTCACAATTGCTATACATGTCAGAGGTTGCACACCTCTGAGCAACTAGAGGTTAAGTGTCTTCTCAGGGATACATTGGTGGATGTGTCACAGTGGGGAAGTGAACCTGGGTCTCTCACACCAAAGACATGTGCCATATCCACTGCTCCATCACCACCCCAAAATCACTGGGAATAATACACATATCAATGTTAAGTGCTACTCTCCAGTAAAAAAATAAGCAGTTTAATAATATAATAACAGTTTAATTAAAGAACACTCTAAGACAAGAAACACTGCAGCCTGCCATGATACCTGCATGAACGCTATCTGACATTAAGTGTTTTTCTCCAAAGACGCTAAGCAAGCTGCTCAAGCTGTCATCTACTGACCACAAAACTGAAACCAGCTTGCGACTTCCTTCCTCTGACAGATTCAGCCCTCACAAAAGCCAAATGGAATATAATCTCCCTCCCTCCATATTCATAAATCCCTCCCTCCTTGTGATCATCCCGAGCACTGGAATGCTTCTTCTCTCTCTGCCTGTTGCCGATTCTGACAGAAAGAACATAACACCGACGGAGGAGAGGAGGTCAAGAATATACTCCATCCCGCAGCTGCCTCTGGAGCATGTTAAATAGCACACACACAGTGATTCTTTGTGTGTGCTCATACTCTCTCTGCAAGGGAGGGAGGTTTATGAGCACACAAGATGACTCCCTGTAAAAACAGAGACACCCTTGGAGCCTTTCAACTTTTATACACGGTTCATTATTTGACTCTTCTCTGTTTCACAAACAGAATAACCCAGATTTCTCCCCTTTTCAGACATGATCTGTGCAGCTGATGGAAAACAAGAGCTCTGTGTGCCCATCAAACTGACAAGTGTTGACACTCGTTGGCAAGCTCATGTCTGTGAGTCACATGATGTGGATTTTTAAAACTTGAGGAGTGGTTGTGAGTCCGGAGTATCCAAACAGTCATGGTTCTGGAGCAACATTCTGGCAACAGCAAAGCAGGGTAATGAGTTACAGGCTGCTTCTCCAGCCAGTGCATTGTGGAGATAGCTGGGATGGGCGGACAGACTGGTTCTGATTAAGCGGCATCACTCTTGCAACATTAAACTCGCACGCACTCAAACACATACATCTATGTATGCATACTCATAAAAACGATGCAGTCAGGGTCTAAAAAAAAAACGAGAAAATGTCAAGTTTTCTGAAGAGGTGTGGTCATGGAAAGTGTTTTCATATACTGTAGATCCACCCAACTACATGTACACACACATACAAACACAGTTTATATAGCACCAATTCACAACATAAGTTATGTCATTGCAGGTCTAGACTGCTCTCTTTGTAATATTATTTACAGAGATTTACAATTCCCACCATGAGCAAGCACTTGGCAAGGAAAAACTCTGCAATAATGTCAAAAACTCAAAATAACCTGTCCTCTCCTATTTTTTTTATGTATATATTTTTGGAACACTCAACGACTGCACTGCTGACAGTAATGAAAATAAACCATCAGTGAGTTTCCGCTTCAAAGTTTCAACTAATGGCAACCTGCTTGGCTAAGATGAATTCATTCAGTTTCCCTAAACCTGCCAATCCCCCCCCCCCCCCCCCCCCCCCCCCACCCCCACCACACACACACACACGATAAACACAAACGTACGTGTGTCTACACACACACAAACGGACACATTGCCTTGCTCGATATTGACTCATGCTTATCTCCTAATTGGAAAAGCAGATAGACGGAGAGAAGGCTGAGTGAAAACACACCTAGTAATCAACTCTCGCTCAAAGACTAAAACCCATTTCACGGATCAATGTCCTCTTTCTTTCCTGCCTGTCTAGTGTGCATGTGCTCCTGCCTGTCAGTCTTGTGTCTGTCAGTCAGCCTTTCTGTCCATCTCTCTGAAAACCTTCATCACGTATGCATGTTCCTCTACTGAAGCCCAAAAATGGGGCAAAGGGGGATGGGAGGGTCAAGCTGGTTTCCACCTGCTTGAACTAACCTTGACATATCTTCCAGGCTGCTGGTTGGGTGCATGCCTGTCTGCACTGCCTCTCTCTGCCTGTCTGAAGACTGAACAACCTGCAGCCGCTGGCACTGACAAGACACTTACATAACACTAAACTCCTCATTATAAAGAAGAAGGACTTGTGAATTGCACATGTAACCAAGTATTCCTGAAGCAAAACAAAAAAGGGGAAGAAAAGTCTTTTTTAATCATTATCTTTAGAAATGGAGTTTACTTTTATTTGATCTTCATTTTCTTTACATTTTAGTAAAACTCCAAAAATATTGTATCATTACTTCCTTGATGTGATGTTTTTCCTAAAAAGGGTCAATGTTTAGGGTGAAGCAATGGGCTTTTAGTTGTGAGGAGAAACACAGAGGGAGAAATTATACATTATTATATTATTATATTATTATTGCTTTTTAGCGCTGGATCAGTATGTGTTCACACTAGCTTTTTAAAAATGAACCAAAAAACAAGTCATACAGACAGACAGGTAACTCATTCACTGGAGCTTGGAGTTTTTTCCTCACTGTCATCCTGCGTCATCAGTGCTACACGGAGGCACATGGGGAAATCTAAATCCAGGGACTGACAGCAGGTTATGCTGTACTTTAATATTTGATTGTTAATCTATGTTGTCTGTTGTCACAAAGAAATAACTATTAGTATTAATAGATTGCAAATCGACTAAATGTTATGAATGAAAAGGTGGGAACAGGACAAAAAAATGTGTGTCTTGTGCAGCAATATTACGGAGGGGGATCACTAGGGAATTGCTATGTCACAACCGTCACAACGGAGTTAATAGACTGTTCAAGTACAAATAGGACACAAGCACAACACCCCACAGTTTAACTGCTTTTTACTGTCTGATAGATGAGGGAAAATCCCTGCACTCACATGTTACAAATGTTGCCAAATGATTTACATTTATAAATACAGGGTATCCCCCTTTTACAGATCGCTAGGCCAGTCACAATAATTATGTTAGACTAAGCGTATCATGGCGGCACGGTGGTACAGTGGTTAGCAAGGTTGTGGGTTCAATGCCCGGTTTCCCCAGCCTTGAATTATGACCCTAAATTGTCCTTAGGCGTGAGTGGTTGTTTGTCTATGTGATGGACTGGCGACCTGTGTACCCGCCTTGCGCCCGATGTCAGCTGGGATTGGCTCCAGCCCCCCTGCGACCCTGTACGCAGGATAAGCGGCTGACGTTGGATTGATGGATAATCGTACTATATATAGACATGACCTTGATAATTTTTGCTGACCTTGATATTGCCCGTTGAACCTCTCAGCGACTTTATTTCTAAAAAAAAAAACTTGTTCAGACTGAAAAGGAGTAGGGATGGGCGGTATATCAGTATAATGAGGTATACTATACTGTACTATAAAATCAGATAATACCGTTTATACCGATATAGTTTGATGTTGAGTTAATTAATAGCCTATGTTTCGTAAATGGAGAAAGTTACCGGAGCAGATACAGGGACAGATGGAAAGAAGAGGGGCACATTTACATGTTTGCAGCAGAGGTACGTTAGGTACGTCATTGATCTACCAAAATCTATTTGAATTAAAATTATTTAAACGCTTATCACAGCAAATATCGATATGTGTAATTAATTTTTATTCATTCTATTAATTAATCACAAAACTACAAACAAGTTACAAAACTTTTAATTAATTTGATAAATTGTTTTAATCGCTTGACAGCCCTATTTATTATATGTCTGTGTCTTATTATTATTAATAAGGTCAAACTTCAATTAAAATCTGACTAACTATCAGTGCATAAATTAAAAATAAATAACGTGCATTAACAAACGCTACTGGCACACATGATGTCTTCATCTTTGTATATTTATCCTATTGCTGGTTCGTCCTTTTAAACCATAAATGAACCGCAGCACAGTTTAATGGTAGTGTACGGCAACCTCCCTTTTCAGGAAGCCTCAGTGTGGTTGTTAAGTACACTGACAGCTTTCAGACCACCCAAATAAATTGCACCAAATGGTAAACACACCAGAGAAAGCTTAAACTGCTGTGCAAGCGGTCTAAAACTCGGCAGATTTTTGAGTGTTCTGTCCATGGACTGTATTATTCCAAAATGCACAGCACAATGGAAATGGGGAACTCCTCAAAGCTGGAAAATAATCGAATGAATTGTAGATGATCAAAAAACAGTTTTGTGAGCACCCCAGAAAACTAAAGACTAATATTCTAATGTCTATGTATAATTTCCTGTTAGTATAAAATGTTTAGATATATAGATTTTTGTGGTGTACTAACTATAGGACAGTATTTGAAGACAGGTTTAAGTACATGCTGTATATGTATCAGTATATATACCTCCGGGGTTACTTAATGAGCCAGCCAGCCAGCCAGTCACGCTCACAGTCCCATCTGGCGCAAGAGTCAGGGACAAGACAGATGATTAGATACGGGGAGGCTACTCACCCTTCCAGGCGGACGTCAGGCAGAGACCGATTGAGAGCAATCATCTCAGAGGCCATGAGGTTGAACTGGTTGATCTTAAACATCTCCTTCATCTTCTCCTGGTTCTCCTTAGGGATGACCACAGGCTTCCCCCCTTCACCAGGCCCATCCCGCGGCCTGACCAGGGCATCTGCAGTAGATAAACACACACACACACACACACACATAAAACACACACAGAGGATGCTGGAGGATGCAAGAGTGTGTCTCTGTAATCACATCTATACGCATGGCTATATACACCAGAGAGGTTTTTATAAAGGAGACACGCCACTAAAATTCCTCAATACAACTCTAAAGGGAAAGCCTGTAACGCCAAATATGGCGGTTTTCCTGCCATTTCTATCAGCTGAGGCGGGAAAAATATTTCAGCCAATCCTATTGTTCCACTGACGGAAGGGTCTACTTCGCATGGGTCACTACTACCACGCATGCGTAGTAGAAGTATATATGGTGGGGAAAATGCTTTTTAAACCTTATTTTTGGGGCGGAGTTAGCAAACTTTTTCAAAGATTTTTATCAGATTTTACTGCTGATTCTATACAAAGAGTTTTTATGTCTCGGTGACCAGTGAAAGTGCAGTAATAGTTCTCTCCCCATTCATTCAGAAAGGGGCCTTGTCTTGTTAGTCCAAAATAACCACCTGGTGTTACCAAGATAACTGCCGAATGGCAGGACTTGACTATAAGGACTTTGTATACACTCACCGTTTCCCCCAGGCAGTCCTGTCTCCTTTTTGTTGTCACACTTGTTGCACTCGCTGAAGTAGAGCAGAATGAACATGTCCAGCATCACCCACACCAGAGAGGTGGCCAAAACCACCTTACAGTAGGCGAACCTCCTCATCCTAAAAATGTAATGAGAGAAAGAGAGAGGAAGAGAGTTGGCGAACTGATGGCGAGTCCTGAGCTGCACACACAACACAGGCTTTTCCAAAGCTCTGCAGAGGAGATCACTCTATATGTCTTTTCATATCTGCCTGCCTTTCTCCTCACTCCCCTCAACCTCCACCCTTCCCACAGCTCTGCGCCTCAGTATCTTCTCAATGCCTCCATTTGTCCTTCCGCCTGTCTGTCTGTCTGTCTGTCTGTCTCTCTCTCTCTCTCGGCTCTTATCTGTCGGCTGTTTATCAGCACCTCTCCGATGGTCACCTTCACACTCAGAGAGAGCCTCAAAAAGAGCACTGTGCATTGTTGGATTTCTGTCTTACATCACACCAGAAGAAAAATTGTAAATCTATGAGGGCATTAAGTTAAGTTTATTGGTTAGGTTAGTGTCTGGCACCATTATAAGCACAGTGAACATTGACATTTGTGTTTTGGAGAGGACGTTTCATGGTATCTAAGCAATGCTTTAGCTGCTTTCAAGTTTCAAGTGGAAACTACTAGATACAGACATCTTCTGTATCAGAGTTCCCAAATACCCTGCGGTGTACAAGCCAATCTACCCTTTATACATTTAACATACCAAATCCCAGTGTGCTAGAGTGCAGTCAAACACACACACTCACAGGTAAGCACACACACACACACACACACACACACACACACACACACACACACACAGAGAGCAGAGAGAGAGAGAGGAGCTGTGATAGTAATTGCTTTTCTTTGGCAGCCAGCGAGAGACAGACACAGCCACATTAAAATTCCTCTCCCCTTTCCTTCTCTCCTCTAGCACCATCTCTCTCCTCTCTTTGGCTGATTCTCTGCATCAGTGATCCCTCAGGTTGCAGCAGTGCAAGCAGAAGGGAGAAAATTAATTTGGCCACAGTGATTTCTCTCGTGCCCCGGGGAGGATAAAAAAAATAAATAAATAAGGTGTTTGTGCATAACTAGCTTAGCTTAGCTTAGCTCTGCTTAGCAGCCACGGAGGATGGAGAACTGCAGAGCAGCATTTCTAAATTCCACCTGATAGGATTCTGGTACTACAAAGTGCCATGCACAGCAGAAAAAAAACAGTGAAGATCAGTCTGTTCTCTCAAAGTTTGTCTGTTCTCAGTCTTTTTGCCTGTGGAGCAAAAATCATATGTACTCTGCAGTGCAGCATAAAATCCACACCAACATGTATGTTCATTAAGGGCAGAAATATGAAACAAACTAGGAAAACATAATACCGAATTGGGCCCTACTACAAATCCTCCTTTCCTTCTTCTCTCCTGTGCTAAATGACATACTTATTGCACATATTTGTCAGCTGTGTCTAAACAGTGAGCGAGAGCTGCAACAAATAGGCCATGCCAACTGCTGCAGTTTGATAAAAAACCTAATTATGCTTCTCAGAGGCAAAGCTGACCTCGATTGGAGACTTTAATGTCATTGCTCTCGTCAAGCTTGTCATGCGATTCACAGGGGTTTTGTAACCTTGCAAGATTTTATCTCTCATGTTGAAAAAGAGAAACTGGTGCAGAGAAGCCACCAGCAGATAAATGCAATGCTTTGATTGCTAGTCCCCCGAGAGGAAAGTAATTTAATAAAATCAATTCAACTACAGCAACAAGGGTTTTGACAAGGTTAATGATAGTGCATCATGTCGCATCCGTGTAAACTGGCACTCAGTCAGCTGCAGATTGAATCAAATAAAAAATGTGACCCTCGTAGTGGCCTGGCGTCATGTCAGATTGTTAGGCCTTTTTAACTTTATCAGCATTTAGCTTTCCTGTGCCTCACCTCTCGGACCTGCTGAAACACAAGATGGTTTTAACAGAAAATTATACACCTTTCTTTTTGATACACATGTTCTAATGATACACACTACACAGTATAATAAATGCGGCTTCACGATTGTACTTTTTGTTCTTATTAGCGCTGACACAATTAGTCAATAATCACTTTGACAGACAGAAAGCAAAAAGCAAAAACACATAACATTCACTGGATCCAGCTTCTCAGTTGTGAGGATTTGCTGCTTTTCTTTGTCTTATGTGCTAGTAAACTGAATATCTGTTGGTCAGACAAAACAAGACATTTCAGGATGTCATCTTGGGCTTTGGGAAATTGTGATGAGCAACATTTTCTGAAATTTTATAGAACAACCAATTAATGAATTAATCAAGAAAAGAATCTGAAGAATAACGGACAAAAGGTTTGTTAGTTTCACCACCATTGTTTACTGTATTATTTTATTCAAATTCTATTTGCAAAGCACTTTGACTTGCTGAAATCTGGTTGAGTTATAATAATTTATTAAAACAAAAATATAAAGACAAATATTAACATTTCAAATCCTCAATTGTGAGTCATCTCCTCATAATGTAGTTCTTTATCTAATTAATAGATAAAACAAATAAATTAAAGTTAATTACATAAATACAGTAAAGGTTAGCCAGTCCTGAATAGCTAAAGGCTCGTGCAGACTACACAACTATCAGAGGCCGATCGCTGTGCTGTTCACACTATACAACGCGCCATCTTGTGGCTGGAGTCTTGAAGTGTATGAAGTTGTTGTGGAGTTCACACTACGTGACTGATTGGTGACAGGGGGGTCACACACTACACAAGCTGACAATGGCTGTGTCACCCAACGCTGGTCTCCAAACAACGTTTTGTCAAGAAAACACACGTGAAATGTGAAACAGGAAATGAGGCGAACCTACACATGGAACAGCTGTTTGTCATTATAAAAGATAGAAATTATAAAGCCAAAGAATATGGGATGAAAGAATGGATTAGCACACGCAGGTAGCAGGGAATGTCTGAGCTACAGAGAGAGCTGGAGGTGATTGTTTAGCAGGGGAAAAAGTAGCTGCCTGCTCTCATTGGCTGGATGTGGATGTCGAGTTGGCCGACTCCTCCAGATATTTGGCATCTGACTGGCTGGCGTCTGAGATGTGTCAGTGATGAGCTGGGGAGCCTTTTTGATGCGTCGTTGAGTAGTTCACACATAACGACTGGCGACCGCCGATCGATCATTGATTTACTCCTGATCACAGCCTGACGGTCGCTGAGCTCACTGACTGGCAAATCTGGCTTAAAATTGTGTAGTGTGAACTATAGGCTTAATACACAGATTTATTTGAGGTTAAGAACCTCATATACAACAGGTGATGACTTTCACACGTCATCCTGCATGTGTGTGTGTGTGTTAGTGGAGGAGAGGACAATGTCTCACTAGGGTAGTGTTGTCACTTTCTTCAGTGCTATCAGCGCAGCATGTTCACACCATTGACTGTACTTATAGTTCACACACACAGGTGTTACTCATAGTGCAGTAAGTGTATAGAGAGCTCATGGGTGAAGGCTGAGTAATGTAACTAATGGCCATGCTACACAGTGTGTTACTGTATCTTATTACATATACTTTCTTTGAAATAGAACCTCTGTATTTTTCTGTAAGACACAGTTAAAGGTTCAGTGTGTAATATTTCTGAGGATCTATTGACAGAAACGCAATATAATTCCATAACTATGTTTTCAGTGGTGTATAAAGACTTTACATAATGAACCATTATGTTTTTATTACCTTAGAATGAGCCTTTTTTATCTACATAACTGCGGGCACCCCCTTCTACGGAGGTCGCTGTATTTTGTCGTCATGTTTCTACCGTAGCCAACAACGAACAAACAGGCTACAGAGCGTGTTTCATCATCACGGCGTTCTTCTTCTGTTTGTGTAATTCTGGCAGTGTAGACACCTGTTACTACATTGAATACATACATAGAAGAAGAAGAGGGAATAATAATAATAATAATAATAATAATAATAATAATAGTGACATTTGGACAAATGAAGGAGCACATACATGTTATTTAGCAGGAGAGCCGACAGCCTGTGGATCTTTATACCATGAAGCCAGAGGAGTCCGGACAGATAGGCTACAAACAGCTGACCGCAGAAATCACGGTTGTTGTGGATTTTCCCAGATGGAAGGCTATAATGTGGGACAGATGTTTTCAATGCGCTGCTGAAGTTGTCTGTTTTCTGCTGGACAGGTAATTAACTTAAGTTTGTCAGACTTTAGCGATGCAAATGAAAGATGTTGTTTGACAGCTTTAGCTTGAAGCTGGTCATAATCACCCAGAGAGGTCAGGTGTTTCCCCTGTCAGTGGTGTGAAATATGTAGCTGCATTAATTTCATGCCTCCTACTTATTCTCCAGCCTGTGGGTTGGCTTTGCCGGTTACGTTAGTGAGAGCCGATCAATAACGTTAATTGGCAATAAACGTTAGCTTAGAGCATGGAAGCATTAGCCAGCTAAACTTTTACTGCCCGGGTAGAAAAATCATGTAAGGTTAGTTGGATTGGATTATTCTCCAGTGGCTTGTGGTGTAAAATATGTAGTTACTCTCTCTCCAGTGCACTGTTTTGGCATTGTCGGTTATGTTCCTGAGACAATCAGCTGATCACTAATTGGCAATAAAACGGTA
Organism: Micropterus dolomieu; assembly: GCF_021292245.1. Lineage (NCBI taxonomy): Eukaryota > Metazoa > Chordata > Actinopteri > Centrarchiformes > Centrarchidae > Micropterus > Micropterus dolomieu. The sequence continues at coordinate 7,335,016 of NC_060171.1, forward strand.
GATCAGATCAGACAGCTAAACCTTTACTGCGCTGGTTAGTGATGTGCAATACCTCGTACTATCCGATCCAATACAAAGTAATACCCAGGCTGGTATTGCCGATACCAATACTTTTTACATATTTTATTTCTAGTTTAATGTGACCTCCCCCCTCCCGTTTCTTTATTTATGAGAGAAATAAGGAGTAGGCTGTAGTCTTACCAATTCAAAATAATAGCTGCATAATGACAAGACATCAAACTACTGTCATATTCTTTAATTATAATAAAAATATCCTGCTCAGAACTGCCGCTTCATAACATCGTCCTATTATTGTGACAGACTTAATCTCAGATGTTTAGCAAAGTTTGCGGTGTTGCCAAAGTATTTCACTGTCTTTGCACACACATCACACAGAGCGACATCATTACCTTCACAGCTAAAATACAGCCAGAGTCAGTAATTCAATAGCGGAAAATGTAAAGGGCTGCAGCTGCTCACTTCAAAGAAGCTCTGTCACAGAGCCGTAGCGCAAGCAGGACTTTGACAGGCGGAAGGAAAAGTAGTTCCTATCAACCGAGTATAATTAGACCATCCTGGTGACAGTAAGATACTTATGATAAAACACACACACTCACTCCAAATAACTGAGTTTAGATATCGATCCTTTTATGAGTATCGATCCTAGAGCAGGAAACGTTGGTATCAGAAATATCGATACTTTAGGATGAATCCGCACATCACTAGGGCTGGTACAAAAAACATGTTGTTGGATTAGTTTTATGTAGTTAATCTCTCTCTCCAGAGCTCTGTTTTGGTTTTGTTACCTTTGTGAGACAATTAGCTGATCACTAATTGGCAATAAAACAGCAGCTTCCAGCATCGAAGCTCAGATCAGACAGCTGAACTTTTACTGCGCTGGTAGAAAAAAATATGTTGTTGGATTAGTTTTATGTAGTTAATCTCTCTCTCCAGCGCTCTGTTATGGCTTTGTTATGTGGATAGAAATGTGCCCTTACCTTCCTGAGACAAACAGATGATGAATATTATTAGCACTAAAACAGTAACAGCAGGGAAGCTCAGATCAGCAGCTAAACTTCACATTTTACTGTCCTGGTGGAAAACATGTATTTCTTTACTGCTAATGATATATAACATGACCGATCAAGTGAGCAATAATGAATACTTTCCGATTTTGCATTAATGTGGCACAGCAAAATTTTTGGATATTGCTGTGCCACCGTCACACAAATGTGTAATTTGTACTTTCACATGCTAAATGCCCATTAAAAAACGTTGCACCGCTTTACCACAAGCTGAAATTATGGCTGTCAGTACTACTTTGTATTTCTGTTGTATTTTAAAAAATTAAAAAAATACATTTTGGTAAGATTTGCAAGCTTATCTAATTAAGCAAAGTGAGAGGAGCCTTGATCCTCACCAGCCAATGCCTTTGTAAACTTCATGTATTTTGTGGTTTATAATGGACTGTGGTGCAAAAACAGTGAGCTTACATTGTCCTGCTATCTGTCAGTGGTCATACTTGATGCACTAGATGTGATAGTTTTTGAGATGTTTTTCATTTACTTTGGGATGTTAGTCCAGATGAGCCAACCCTCCCAAGATCTAACAAAAAGTATGATTACAGTACAGTAAAATACTGTATTACAGGTGTATGAGACATCATGTAGCACTTCATTTCTTGATGTGGCTGTTTATTAATGCACAAGAAAGGCTGTTGTTTATTAATGAACAAGTAACAATATTCAAAAAAACATTTGGTTTTAATTAATTAATATTAAGATTAAAAATAATTAAGTAAATTTAATTTCTTAATATATCTATCTAAAGAAACCTGATTTCTTGACTGGCAACTCTCTGCTATCTCATAGAGGAAATCTTTGTCCTGTCTCATGCACCGTAGCTATACTGAAATTCAGTTTTACACTGCAGTCAGGACTATTGTGGGGAAAACAAAAGAAAACCAACATAAAACAAAACATGGAAAAGGTTATTACACCCATTCTGGTATATTCCTGTAAAGTAAGTGTTTCGGAAATCTCACTGATCCTCCCGGCTATCCTCCAAGAGTTCATCAAATTGCTTGTCTCGTTGTTTGGATCACTCCTCTCAAAATTCTTCAAATTCCAGGACCAGCGGGAAGCCTGAAATTCAGTTCCTGCTCTACAATCTCTCTCCTTTCTCGTGTTGTTTCTCTGACCTCTCTGGATTTTGTCCCAGCCTCGCCTGACCTCCATAAAGAAACATGACACAACTTGATATCACACAGCAGGCACATATGCCAAACACAGGTGGAGACAGATACAGATGGGGAAGCACTGCCTTAACAGAAACGCACAAATAATATTCCTGCTCACAAAGTTGTGTCAAATGCTGTCAGAGATGTCAACTGGTTTCCCTGAACGCCCTTTGATCAGACAGCAGAGCTCCAAGCAGCAGCGGAGGAGATTTATATGCATGTGCATTAACACTCACACACACGGCATGACAGCGACACCTCAGGTCTCCTTCTGTGCTCACGGCAGCCCCAGGCTTTTCAGTGTGTGTTTCATGTGCGTCAGTTTAGTTTATGTTGGGCGCTAGTCTCTCTGAAGTCTCTTTTAAACAGCCTGGCTCCCTATGACATTAAACAGACCCACAATTCACCATCACTCTATCTCCGGGCTCTCTCTCCCTAATCCATTAACATATCACGTTCCCTCCATCGTTCTTTTATATCTCCATCCTGGACATCTCGCTCTCTCTCTCCC